>NC_090445.1:419856803-420165128 GCF_031143425.1 Pleurodeles waltl | reverse complement strand
AATAGGGAAAAAAAAAGAAAAAGAAAAGGACAACAAGAAAAATGTGAGGAGCAGAGAATGACAAACAGATCGAAGGGGGGTAAAGGGGTTAGGAAAGAGTAATTGAACTGAGTGTAGGATTACTGGGGTACGTGAATGTCAAGAATGGTAGATCAACAAAAAATCCAGAAACAGAGAGAGCAAAAGAAACAGAAAATAGGGATAAGAAAATAGGTGTAAAAAAAGAAAAAACGATACATAAGCAACATAAGAGACAAGCAGAGCAAAAAAATGCAAATGAGCGAAACCAAAGTGACAATAAGAAACGGAAAGGAGAAACTATAAAAAATACTGGGAATAGAACGAGGGTGAGAACAAAGCAAATGAACTGAAAGAGGAAAAAAGAGAGAAAAGGGAATGAGTGAAGGAATAAAAATGAAACGAGTGAGGGAAAAAGAAACAGAAAAAAGTCTACTGAACGAAATACAGAAAAGAAGTTGAGAGAAAAATAAAAATGGGAAAATCGGGGATGTACAATGAATTAATAAAAGAATAACTCAAAAATAAGAGAAAACGAGTTAAACAAAAGGAAACACATTAAAGCAAATATGAAAATGAGGGAAAGAGGAACGGTTTGCTCTGAAAGAATGGGGAATACAAGAGTAGTAAAGAAAAGAGAGGATTACATGGGAAAGAGATGAAAGGGAAGGGATAAACATAAGAGAAAAGGAACATTTGAAGAAAGTAAAAAAAAGAGTGAGGAAACAAAGATGGAGGAGGAGAAAGGAAAACGAAGAACAGGAAAAGAAAAAGGCGGAACGATTGGGAAAGAACAGAGACAAAGGAGAGGGCGCTGAAAGATCGATGGAGAGGGAAATGGAAAGAGACAAAAGGAGTAGGTAACAAGAGAAAGAAAGAGAGAGAAATATAAAGTGAGAAAATGAGTCTGAGAGAAAAGTAAAGCAGTTGATAAGGCCGGGGACAAGAGCAAAATGGGTATAGATGGAGTCGCCATCAGAGTGTGAGCACAAGCATGCGACAGCACATTCATGCAGCAAGTAGAAGAAGCAGAGCGAGAAGTGGAACAAAAGAGGCAGAGATCTGAGGGACAGATGAAGCCACGTCACTGGGCACACGGACTCTGTTACCTACAACTTTAACCTACTTCATAGGGCCTTTCGGAATCGTAGCCCAGGTGTGCGTGGTCGGCAGGTGGCGCACCAAGCCTTCTGCACAGCCTCAGCCCCTACTTACAACTGAGGTTCGCAGGAACGATCTGTCTACAAAACTACCGTAGCATTAGGGTGACATCCTGGCATTGAGGCAAATTCTGGACAGGACTGTAAAAAATTCAGGACAAAGGGTCAAAATTCAGGAAAAAAATTCAGGACAAAGGGACATAATTCAGGACAGAAAATCAAGAATAAACATCAGTTTTACAGACACACCCAAGAGAGGCCATGCCTCACTATGTTGTCGGTGCATTTATTTACCCTTTTTTTTAACATAGCACTATTTATTTACTGTGCGTTTTTTGTGATTGCCCCTGGTATGCTATATTCAGGTGTCACATTTCGTCCTTGTTCAGTAGTAAATTAATGCCCTTCAGCACTGCGTTTAGGCCATCACCCCTACCCAAATCTACCCAATCTTTCTTGAAGAAAAGCTAACAGCAAAATTTTGATTATGTTTCTGAACATTTTAAAACCCCTGGCAAACAGTTTGGGAAAAATTAAGGTAATTAAACTTATGCTAGTTTAAACAAATTGAACAAAAACATCTGGCTCACCCCAACCGTTCATGGACTTTAAAATTAATGAGGCAGGGCATATGGTGTGGACAACAGTATCACACCTAAGCCCATATTTATACTTTTTTAGCGCCGCATTTGCATCGTTTTTTTACGCAAAATCGGCGCAAACTTAGAAAATACAATCGTATTTAGTAAGTTTGCGCTGATTTTGCGTCAAAAAACGACTCAAATGCGTCGCTAAAAAAGTATAAATATGGGCTCTAATGTCAGGATGTGAGGTACCCACAACTTGTCTGTAGTCTCACAGCACTAGAGTGTATGTCTTGGACTCTAAATTTATCTCAGTAATGCAAGCCCGGACTACTAATCAAAGATAATAAAAGAGGAGGATGACATCGAGATCAAATGGGAGATCCACGGCAAGTGATTCAAAAGGTTGCTGCTGAAAACTGGATAAATAAGGAAGAGAAGAACAAGGTGGGACAATTCCTAAAATCAGACAAGATGGGTCTACCAAGACTATTGGAAGGTATTGTGTACCTGTGGAGTTGTCTCTGCACATAGGAGAGAAACAGAAGACGCACTGTCAAGTGGTTGAACAAGCAACACCCATCCACCTTGGCAAACTCTTCTGGTGCAATGTTCCGCTCTTCGTACTTGTGAAGGGTGAGCAGGGGCCAAACCCCGTGCAAGGTTGTGCAAGGCAATTGCCCACTTTGTCCATGTCTTTAAATGGTTTTTAAATTGAGCAAAAGACAAACTAGTGATCTGGGTTATCCCTAAGTGTCAAGTACACATAGAATCTTCAAAATATTTAGTATGTAAATTGCACAAACAAAATGTAAAAAATGTAAAATGTAATTAGTGTTTCTTTAACATATGGCACTGTTTTCCCCTTTATATACAATTAGATCTCCGATTGAACTGGGAACCAGTTACCTTTTTGATACCTAGTGATTAATATCTAACATTCTCTCACTGATTTGCAGTATGGAAATCTCAGCAGAAAGTCACGGTCCCTCCAAGCCCAGTTTGCTTTTTGGTCTTCTCTTCTGCTTTCTGTAGTGGGCCACATCGCACTAGTGAAGATGGTGTGCTATCCCAATGATAGTATTATTTTGCAAACCTTCCCCTTCTTGTCCTTCTTTCCTTCTTCAGACATGCCACACAGTTGATTTGGTTGCTGTGGTGCCGTCGAGTAGCTCTTTCCACTCTAAAGCTACCCGTGAATGTGGGTGGATTAGGTCTTCTGGACTTAGAATGCTATTATGCAGCTGCACAGGTCCAATGGGAGGCTCGCTGGCTTTCTGCCCACCTCCCTGCATGAGATGTGGTTTATCAGTAAAGACTTTTAAGGAAAGCTTACTGCACTGCTCATTATTTCCTACTGACCATTCTACGGATCACCATCCGGGGATATCATGCACAGCTTTCTCTTGCCTTGCTAGAACCTGTAAACTCACTGACACGAAGAAACCATGTGCTCCTGCACTGCCTTTGCTAAGCCTTCCCACTCGCACAGGACGGCTGTGCTCAGAGCAACTCCATCATTGGCATGCTGAAGGTGTCTTAACATTGGTGGATTTGTTTCTGGACAGCGAGCTACTAAATTTCCAAACCCTTGTGTCAGACTACCATCTTCACCCCGGTCAACTCCTTACTGACAACCACCTTAAATAATCATTAAATGCCCTATTTCATGTTTGCCACCTAGTACTAACCCTACAAGAGGTGTGCCAGAAGCTCTACACCAGAGGAACTGGTGGCAAACTGATAGAATGGGTGTACAGACCTTTCCTGCAATATGGAAACCCCTCTAGATCTTCTTGTCATACTAACTGGATGATTGATGTGGCCAAACCTCTGCAAGATACGGACTGGACTAAAATACTGGACTCTCCCCACAAAGTATCCCACGGCTGTCACTTTAAGTACATTCATAGTGCTTCCTTTGGAATGCATTCTGCTCATTGCTTGCCATTGGCCTTGTGGTTTGTAACTCACATTTTGTTGCTTTCAGTTTGCTAGCTTTATTTGTTTTAGGCTATGCAGCTTGAGTTTGTCCCTTCCCTTGCCCAAACCTTATTTACAGTATCCTTCCTAGTGCTCCCTTTCTGTAAACAGGTCTGTAAATCTTGTTCTTATCTCATCACATTTGCTGTGCATTCAAATAACAAAGTCAAATGTCAGGCTCTGTCTTCAGTGGGAACTTAGCGTTTACTTTTCTTTCTCTGACTACAAAGTGAAAGGATTTTTGCGACAATCTTCCTTGATACTGGGGTTAGCAAAGATTTTTTTCTATCACATGACAACATTTAAATAAACTTCAGAATATATCAGAATTAGGAGTACAACTGAAGCACATTTTTGTTAATTCTGAACTGTTCTGGAAACAAGTACCTTTATATGATTAAAACAAATCATTGCATTAGGTGACGCAATTTACACACATCACTGTCTGTGCAAATGTAGTGGTCATTTCAATAAAAAATGTGTTGTCTGTAATGACAGTGTGTTACTACACCATGCATACTTCACTTCACTCCCCTCTGCTCTGCACCACACCACTGCACCTTACTCTGTATCACTCCATTTTACACCACTCCATGCCACCGCACTGCACTCTTCTCCATTTTGAACCACTCCACATTATGCCTCTGAACTCTATGCTGCTTCACACTATGCCTCTGTACTCTAGTCTGTACCACTCTACTCTATGCCAATGCACTTTACTTCTCTCTACACCACTGCGCTCTGCGCCTCTGTACGCTATACCACTCCAGTCTAGGCAACACCAATCTAGTCTGCACAACTCCATTCTATGCCACTCTGCAACACTGCACTGTACTCCACTGCACTCTGTTAATACATGCTATGCTAGTGCAATTTACTCTGTAACACTCAACTCTATGCCCCTGCACTCTACATCAATACACTGTACGTCACTCTACTCTGAAACAATCTATTCTATTCCACTGCACTATATGCCACTCTGACCACTGCACTCTAGTTCAATGCACTTTACACTACTGCACGCTGACACTCTACTCTGTAACACTGCACTGGCCGCCAGTATACTCTACAGGACTCTACTTTGTACTACTACATTCTGCACCAATACACTCTATTTCACTGCACTCTATGCCACTCTACTCTAACACCCTGCCACTCTATGCCACTGCACTCTGTGCCAGTGTACTCTAAACTACTGCACTGTGTGCCACCGCCCTTTACTCTGCACCACTGTACAATATGCCACTGTTCTCTGTACCACTCTACACTACTGCACTGACACTCTACTCTGAAACACTGCACTCTACACCACTCTATTCGGTATTACTGCATTCTATGCCACTGCACTCTATGCCACTGCACTGTGCATCACTGCACTCTACGCCACTGCACTCTAGGCACTATGCTCTACTCTGCACTGCACCACTCTACAATACTCCACTCTGCACCACTCTACGCCACTGCACTCTATGTCACGTGTCTACTCTGCAATCTGACACTGCACCACTCTGCATTACTGCACTCTCTGCCACTCTCATGTATGCCACTCTACTCCACTGCAGTCTATGCTGCTCTACCCCATGGCACTCTTTGCCGCTGCACTCTGCGCCAATGCATTCTAAACAACTGCACTGTGCACCACTGCCCTCTACCCTGCACCATTGTACTCTACGCCACTACTCTTTGACACTCTACTCCACTCCACCCTACATCACTGACACTCTACTCTGCAACTTTGCACTCTCCGCCTCTGTACTGTACACCAATCTACTGTGTACTACTGCATTCTATGCCATTGCAGTCTATGCCACTCTATCTTCACTCCACTCTACGCAACTGCACTCTACAGCACTATACTATACTCTGCACACTACACCACTGCACTCTCTGTCACGCAAGTCTACTCTGCACTCTACACTCTGCCACTCTACTCCACCGCACTCTATGCCACTCTACTCTGTCCCACGCCACTCTATGCCACTGAACTCTAAACCACTGTACTCCATGCCAGTGCACTCTAAACAACTGCACTGTACCCAACTGCACTGTACTCTGCACCACTGGGCTCTATGCCACTGATCCTATGCCACTCTACTCCACTCCATACCACTATGCCACTAACTTTTAGCCACGCTGAACAGCAGCCTCTGTGGTGTACAACATGGAATACAATTACATCATAATATAGGCTGCAACAAAATGCGCACATACATTTCATTTAATTAAAAAAAAGTGCTTCTCAAATACAGTTTTGAATAATATACAGTTTATACCTAGTACTAATATTTTTTATAACACTCCATTAAAACCAAACACTCCACAGCTCACCTTGGAACACCATTATAGTACCTCTCTGAAAGAAAATATCTTTGCCTTCAGAAAGCTTCAAGTGACTCCTTTGACTAACGTTAATGCAGGTTTTCAAGACCCTTTGCATTTGCAGATTTAAAAGTTGCCCATATTTACATTTCTTTAGGGAAGGAGACACCCTGGCAAGAAGGCCTTTTCTTATCTGTCTGCCCCTCCCTCCGAGCACAGGAGACTCCCTGCCTTTCAATCCAGCTCGGGGAAACTGATCTGCCCGTAATTTTGCTCCGCAGTCCGTTGTTCTCTGGTGAAAGGCTAACATTACGGACAAATGCCGTCCGTTAAGCCTTTCATCACGGACAACGCACAGCAGGGCGAAATTACGGACAGTCCGTGGTCACCCTACGTAGCATGTCCAGACGTCACTCTGATTCCAGTTGTCACACAACCAGGATGATGCATTCTGGTGTTTGTAGTCCTGTCCGCTGGGAAACATCCTTTTTTCCGACTTTTTTTTTCCGAAAGTCGTAGTTAACGAAAGCACAACAATGGTTTTTTTAACCACGACTCCGTTTTTTTGTGCCTTAACTACGTATGTTCTGAACAACGAACATGCGTGGTTAAGGTACAAAGAAGGGAGTTGGCGAAGGTAAGTGGTGGGTTTAGGTTTTGGGGAGGGGGTGGGGGGTCAGGGGGTTTTAGGTTTTGGGGTGGGGTTGGGGGGGTGGGGCGTTTTTGGTTTTGGGGAGTGGGTGGGGGGTCAGGGGGTTTTAGGTTTTGGGGTGGGGTTGGGGGGTGGGGTGTCTTTGGTTTTGGGGAGTGGGTGGGGGTTAGGGGGTTTTAGGTTTAGGGGTGGGGTTGGGGGGTGGGGCGTTTTTGGTTTTGGGGAGTGGGTGGGGGTCAGGGGGTTTTAGGTTTTGGGGTGGGGTTGGGGGTGGGGTGTTTTTGGTTTTGGGGAGTGGGTGGGGGGTCAGGGGGTTTTAGGTTTTGGGGTGGGGTTGGGGGGTGGGGTGTTTTTGGTTTTGGGGAGGGGGTGAGGGGTCAGGGGGTTTTAGGTTTTGGGGTGGGGTTGTGGGGGTGGGGCGTTTTTGGTTTTGGGAGGGGGGTGGGGGGTGGGGGGTCAGGGGGTTTTAGGTTTTGGGGTGGGGTTGGGGGGGGTGGGGCGTTTTTGGTTTTGGGGAGTGGGTGGGGGGGGTCAGGGGTTTTAGGTTTTGGGGTGGGGTTGGGGGGGTGGGGTGAGGGATGTAGGGTGAATGGTGCCTATTGCTAATGCTTTTATCAGGAATGCCTTTACAACAAAATATAGGCCCTCATTCTGACCTTGGCGGTCGGCGGAGAGGCGGCGGTCGGACCGCGAACAGACCGGCGGTCCAAAAAATGGCATTCTGAACGCGGCGGTCACCGCCGCGATCGACCGCCACTTCCCCACTCCGACCGCCTCGGCGGTCATGACCGACGGGCTGGAGTTTGCGCACTCCGGCCCGGCGTTCGCCCCAAGACCGCCACCCGTATAATGACCCTGCTTACCGCTGCGGTTTCTGGCAGTCGGGAACCGCCATGCGAACCATGGCGGTAGGCACTATCGGGGCCCGGGAATTCCTTCCCTGGCACTGATAGGGGTCCTCCCACACCCCCCACTGCCCCCCCGAGTCCTCCCCCCACCCCCTCCACCCCCCTGCCGCCCCCCAGAGGTGGTACGAACCCCCTCCCCACCCCCACCCCGAAATGCACATACACGCACCCCGACATGCACGCACCCCAACATGCACATCTGCACACCCCCATGCACGCACACATCACACAACACCCCCCCACCCCCTCCCCTCACGGACGATCAACTTACCTTGTGCGTTGGTCCTCCGGGAGGCGACGGGAGCCATAGGGACGTGACCGCCGACAGCACACCGCCAACAGAAGACCGCCACACAGAAATGTGGGTCGTAATTCTGGGGGCGGTGTTCTGCTGGCGTGGCGGTGGAGGTTGACCAGTCTCCACTTTCCCGCCGACCGCCAGTCTGGCTGCCGGCGGTTTCCCGGCGGAACGCTCCCAGCGGTCGGAATGCGCACAGCGGCATACCGCCGCGGTCGGCGGTCTTCACCGCGGCGGTAACTCGGCGGTCTTGCGAAAAGACCGCCGAGGTCAGAATGAGGGCCATAGTTGTTAAGGCATTCATGGTAAAATCATTAGTAGTAGCAACGAGGTTGGTGTTCCGACCTCGTTGTTAAGGCAGTAGTTGTTTTTGAAGTCGTTGTTTCGTCGTACAATCCTGTCCGCTTTCTGATTAAGGAAGGAAAGATTGCGTTTAGGAATCAGTGTCATAGTTGCTTGCAGCGAGCTGACTAACTACATCTTGCATTTATTCCAACTGCCTTTATAATTGTGTCTGTACCAGCATATTCGCGCAGTGTTCACAGCACTTACGTGCAAGCGCCCACCGAATGAAATACATAATCAAGTTTACTGCCTCAACTTAATTTTTTTTTCAACAGACCCTTTTTTCGGCACCTCTGAGGTGTTTTTTTTTTCTTTTTCACTTAGAGTGCAGCTAGCATATCTCTAAATGAGTAGAACCTGCACTTGGCTAGGTTTGAAATTTGCTTGCAAGCTCAAGTGTGGTGCTGTTCCTGGTTGCTTGTAGATGTACCTTGCTTGCTCATGTTGAATCCTGCAGGAGCAAGATGGCCCAAGGGTAAAAAACAAAAAAGACCCTGAGCCAATCAGAAGGCTCTGTTTTTTTAAAACAAAATGGGTTTGAGGGATTCTTGTGAGAGTCCCTCGATCCTAACTGCTCAGATAGACAGATGTTTTTGAAGCTTAATATCTACAAAAGTACAGAACGGAATTTACAGCAAATCACAAAAAGCACAATTTCTGGACCAAGATCTAGCTTCCTGCCAAATTTGGTGTAATTCCTTTCCGGTTTTGTGGTAGTGCTGCATAAAAAAGTATATGGAAAATGCATGGGTATTTTGTGTTTTGGGACCCCGTTATTCTCAATTCCTGCTTGATGGACCACCCCAAAACATTCCAGCAAGTAGCTGAGGTGGAAGATTTTGTTATTTATTTTTTATTTTTGTGAGGATTCGTCAAACGGCACCAAAGTTATTAGCAAACCAAAAATCGCTGTCTATGGAAAAGCAGACCTAACTATAACTGCCCAGTGGTGACCGCCGCTGGGTTTTATATATACACACTTTCTTTCTCTCTCTCTCCCCTCTAGGGGGTGTAAGCCTGATCTTCTCCAATTGTTCATTCACACATTTTATACTGATATTGTTGAGGGGTTGGTCACAAGAAGAGGTACTACTCTTTCTTAGTGTCCATTCTTCCAGATTCAGTTATATACATGTTGAGGGTTATTTGTTTCTTTGAAAATCTATAAGATATTGTGTACAGACATTTCCAAGGGGAGGGCTAAAACCTAACTTTCTTTCTGAATCCCATACGGTATAACATTTTTTTTTGATGTGTCTATGCATCCGAAAAATCCCTCTAAATAGTATTTTGGCAGGTAGGAATAGGAATTCACAAATATCGCCTACTTGCAACCTTTGTTATAATGGAGATCAGCATATTTTACACGTCTTAACCTTATGTCCAGCATTGAAAGATGCTATAAATAAATATTTTCTTCCTTTAATAAAAGGATTCAAGTCAGACTCTTCTCAGGATTTGATGGACTTGCTACAACCCCCCCAAATGAATTTGTGTGTTTTAAAGTATACACATATGTATTTTTTTATCTGTTTATTAGATGGAATAAATATTATTTGGATTTATGAGTGATCAGGGATATTTAACGTATTTAGATTACTTATGTGATGGAGATGTGAATTACTTTTTGAACATGTTGACGGTTGTGGGTTTCAGGAGAGGTGAAAGTAAATTCAAAAATAAACTTGAAACTACACTGAAATTCACTTATGTAATTGATCAGGAAAGTTTGCACCACTGACATGGAACCAGCCCTCATTTACTAATGTTGGGTACCACTGCTTATTCTGCAATCCTTCCTTGTGCCAGTCCTTCCTTCAGCTTTCCCTGTTATATCTGCTTGGTCAGTGTATCGGTCAATTTTCTTTTCCCAAAGCTGCATAACTACGTTTTGCAGGTACACAGAGGGCTAACAACTGCCCCAGTCCAAGTTTTGTTTTCTTTGAATTCTGGGACTTGTAGTCCAGACTTTCTAATGCGGTAAGCAGGACAATACACACCTGAATTCAAAGAAAGAGCCGGAACTTAAACAGATAATCACAAATAGACTTCAAAAACTAGGCAGCTATGCTGAAAATCTCAACATGAATCCATTTCCCAACTTTTCCTCTGCAGACTAAGGCTAGAGAAGACACCAGGCCACTGAGGGCTGTATGATGCAGTCCCGCCCTTTCCCTTGACAGATCATTGTTTTCAGGTGGTTACGTTAATAGGTTTAGTTGAAACAAACCAAAATGACATTAAGTAAACTAAAGGAAAACCCAGGACTGGAACACTGTCTCACTGATAACATGGAGTCCTCCTAGCCTTAATCCAGTGTCAGGAAACTGCCCAGTTCTACTCCCTTGTTTGACATATCATATCAAAGCTGTCAAGCAGCTCTGCCAAGTTTAACATGTCCATGCTTTCGCTGTGGAAGTCTAGGATTTCAAGTTCTAGTCAGGAACTTGCAGTGTGGAATTTAAAACTGAATAGGACCACAAGTCCCAGACTGGAAAAAAAACATCTGGTCTGAGTAGCTAGTCGAGCATGTGCTTGTGAAGCTTGGCAGCTATGCCTACGCAGCCTCTCATGTTTCAGGGAGCCATGCATGAGTAGCACAGTCAGGCCAGAATTTAACTTTGCATTGTTGGATTTGTAGTCCTATTTTTAAAGGGAGTAACACGACAATAGGCCTCAGAAAGAAAAGGACCAGTACTGCTCATGCACAGACTTAAGAATTCTGCCATTCGAGGTTAGATCAGGGTTTTTCCCGTGCCACACTAACAAACCGGGGGTGCATAACAGATAAACCGAAGGCCCTAGAATACAAAGTGCTGCTACTTCAACAGATGAAATTGTCAGAAGGTGGCAAACGTGAAACGTGGCAGCTGTGCATATTTAACTGTTCTGCCTCCGAGGGTGAAAGTATCCCCACCTAGTGTCTTCTGGACACCATGTTTACACTGCTGGGCTTTCCGGTTTCAAATCTTTGTTAACCGGTTTGTTAAATTAAAGATCACGATGGATACATGGTGAGCAGATGACCTGGAGCTAGCTGGCTACTTTACCGTCGAGGGGGTCAGTGCGCTCTTGAGGAGTGGTCGATGCTCCACACAGAGAGGTCACTTGAAAATAGAAAAGTGCTACTGAATGACCTTTAATATATCTGCTCTCCCCAGACATATTACACTTACACAACAAGCAAACTACAATGTGTCAAATAGCAGTCCTGAGTCCTGATGTGGTGCTTGACAACAGATATATAGCTTTTGATGAGGGAAGAGTGGCCCAGTCCCATGGTTTGCCCGGTCATGTACGCACTTTGCTTTAAATGTGATTCGTCTGGCCTCTGGCTGGGAGCTAGTGTAGGGAGGTGAAAACAGGCATACCGAAAGACTGCACAGCCATCTGCATTTTGAATTTTCTGCAGTTTCTGAAGAATTAGTAGGGCACTCCCTGTTAAACTACATTGGTGGGGTGAAGATGGGAGATTTTGAGGTGAGACTGGCTCTGACCTTCTGGGGAAACCCAATGTATGTGGAAATTAGACGAAGGCATCTCATCACGTGTAAGAATCATTTTGTCTACTTGATTCACGGATGGTATAGCAGAAAGATGGGAGTCTACTTTTGCTCCCAAGTTCCTGAGTTGAGTAGAGTATAGTAGTGGGGGCTCAAATGGTTCATTCAGTTGCTAAATGATGGAATCTCTGTTTTTAAGAGTTGTGCTTGAGGTGGTAGACACGCATCCGGCGAGAAACTGCTTGGTGGCATTCCCCCATGTGAAAGAAGTCAAGATCGGACGAGCTTTCAATAGTTGCAATAGCTTGCATGCCATCAGCATAGCTGCAACAGTTAAGACTGAAGGATGAAATTATGTCAGATGGGGAGGGAAACAATGATCTAGTCCTGAAATACACCTGCTATGGATCAGACTGTTTCAGTGGATAAGGGGGGCAGTAGTATGGTGAACTCCTGTCCCCAAGTTATGAAGGAATACGTGTCTGAACGTTGCATTAAATTCTAAAGATGGACATTTTCTGTAGTAGTTTGGATGCAGAACTGTGCCGAAATCTGACAACAAATCAAGTACAGGCAGCAGGGAGTAACACAAATTCATTAGAGTTTACTATTGTTTTAATATCATAGAGGATAAAAACATTTTGATTGCCCAAGAGTAGGTAATAATTCTATGAATGCCAATGTTTGATAGATCGGCATTCAAAACACTGAAGATGCAGAGGAAGATCTTCAAATGGCTACCAAGCAACACAAGAAAAATTGTCATTCACATTCTAGTAACCAGCAAATTGGACTATGGGACCAGCCTTTAAACCAGGATCACCAAGCAACTCACTAAAAGACCACAGATCATCCAGAACTCGGCAGCCAGACTCATCCTCAACCTCCCACACAGAACCCACTTTACACCACACGTCAGGGAACTACACTGGCTTCCAATATACAAACACACTCAATTCAAACTCCTCTCACATATATACAATGCACTCCATAACTCAAGCTCAACCTACCTGAATAGTTACATCTCCTTCCGCCAACCACCCAGTCACCCCCACTCAGGAAGACTCCTACTTGCAACCATCCAGTGCATACACGGAACCACATTAGGAGGATCTCACTCCTAAAGCTTGGAGCAACATCCCTCTCCCTCCTTCTTAAATAACTCAAAAAGCTGAAGACCTGGCTTTTCAATTAACTAACCTACCAAAGGTAGGACTACGCACACACGCCTACTCAGCGCCAGAATAGCCTGGTGTTTGATAGTGTAGTTTACAAATACACATGACATAACAACATAACATATTGGTTGGTACATTCACTATTGGTTGGTAGTTGTTTGTGTTGTAGCGATCCATTTCACATTTCTTTATTTTTACTATTGGTTTGATATGTGTCATTTTAAGTTCAATCAGAAAGGTTTTTGTCACTAAAGGATGGTTGATTATGAGGAAGTCTCGGAAATGAGTACCAAGGCAGATGCGTCATCTGCAAATATGCATATTGGGACCACCAGCTCCTCTGCAGAACCATTTAAAATGCACTAAATAAAACCCTGTGCAAGCACCCTGTTTCTCTAGAATAAACTGCACTTTTCCAGCATTCTTTGCAAACCATCTCTTAGCCAGCTACCAACCCAATTTACCTAGGTGTCTCACCTGACTTTCAACATATCTAGAAAATTTACCTACAGACTACACAGTTACGGGATGTTATGTGTTAGGCTTGACAGCCTTGGTGTGATCTTCATTCAAACCTTTTGCCTTCTACACTTCTACTTGCTGAGATTCATTTTTTGTTGGCGTTAGGACGCTTTGCATTTTACCACTGCTAACCAATGATGCAGTGCTTGTGCTCTCTCCTTTAAACATGGTAAAATTGGCTTACACCCAATTGGCACTGTTAATTTGCTTAGAAATCCTTAGTAAAGTGGTATTACATGTGCCCAGTGCTTGTAAATTGAATGCTACTGGTGGGCTTGAAGCTCTTTTGTGCCAGGTACTTAAGGACCCGCAAAACATGCCTAAGGTCTGCCATTGCAGTCTGTGTGCAGCTTTAAACTGCCAACTCAACCTGGCAAAATAAACCTTTTCCAGGTCTAAACCTTCTTTTTAGGTTTCGCCCGTTGTCTCTGTGAGACATGTTGTTTACATACAGTGGGATTACAACCCACCCATAGCTTACCATTTGCTAACTTCAGCATCACTCTCATTTCCTTTGTTCCCATTTGTCTTAGCATGCCTGCTTCATGATCTCTTATTGTGTTTGGCCCTACTCTGGAGCATGGACTTGTCTCCTCCTATTGCTCCCATTTTTGGAGCTACATTTTTTGGGGGTGTTCAAGCACTTTAGATGAATGCTTGTGTTTTCAATCTGTCTTTCATATCCCTGCCTTTGTGGCATCTATTTCCCTCCCACCCACCCCCTTCCATGTTGCTTCTTTTCTCTCCAAACCACACTGCCCAACAATGTAAGCAAATCAGCTCATCTATGACAGCGAATAGGCTTGTCATTGTTGCTCAGAATATGCATAGCCTGGTACTCTAAAGTGTGACTGTGATTCTGTGTGCCGTCCAAGTAAAGAGCACTGCAACATTATATCTTGTCCTCCAAATATCATTTACTGAGAAAAACATTGTTTCCACAGCATTCTACTTTTCCCAAATACAGTGTTCACCTGTGCAATGTCTCTGTGAAACATTGACAAAGCCCATCAGAGTGGCTTCTCTTCAGAGATTATGGACCCCGGAGACCTTGGACTGAGGCTCTGACGTAGGACTTTCACTGCATTCCTCTTGGCCACTGCACTCCACGCTACTCTGTTATACTCTGTACCACTCCACTCTATGCCAATGTACTCTACTGAGCATGACTCCATTCTATGCCACTGCACTTTAAGTCACTCCACTCTACTCTGCAGCACTCCACTCTATGCCACTCCACGCCATTGCACTCTATGGCAAAGCAGTCTACTCTGACCACTCAACTCTATGCCATGGCACTTCATGCCACTGGACTCTATGGCACTCCACTCTCTGCCACTCTACTCTATTCTGCACCACTTTATTCTACAACTGCACTCTACTCTGCACCACTCACCTCTATACCACTCTACTGTATTCCTCTGCACTATGTGCCACTCCCCACCACTCTATTCTGCATCGCACCAATCTATGCCACTCCACTCAACTCTGCACCACTCTTCTTTATACCAATGAACTCTACATAGCTACAGTCTACCACCACTGAACTCTGTACCACTTTTCTCTACTCTGCAACACTCTACTCTATGCCACTGCACTCTTTGCCACACTACTCTACACTACTCCACTTTATGCCACTGCACTCTACATCACTCTTTCCTATGCCACTGTACTCTGCACCACTCTACTTACACCAATGCAGTTTATTCTGTACCACTGCACTCTACACAACTAAACTCTATGACACTCTACTCTGCAACACTCTACTTTAAACCACTGCACTCTATACCACTCTATAAGACTCTACTCTATGCCAGTACACTATGCCACAACACTCTATGCCACTGCACTCTACGCCACACGACTCTACACAACTCTACTCTGCACTACTGTACCCCACTCTACTCTGCACCACTGTACTCTATGCCACTGAACTCTATGTCACTGTACTTTCCAACACTATTCTACGCCATTGTACTCAGCAACACTTTACTCTACACTAATGCACTCTACTATGTACCACAGCACTCTATGGCACTGCACTCTACGTCACTCTACTCCAGATCACTCTCCTCTATGCCACTCTAATGTATGTCACTATATGCCACTGCACTATGCCACTGCACTCTATGCCACTCTACTCTGTGCACTCTACACCATTGTAGTTTACTCTGCACCACTGCACTCTACACTACTGCACTCTATGCCACTGCACTCTACTTTATGCCACTACACTCTACATCAGTTGACTCTACTCTACTGTACACCACTCCACTGTATGCCTTTTTACGCCACTCCACTGTTTGCCCGTCTTTGCCACTCCACTCTATGCCACTTAACTCCACACAGTACGACTCTACACAGCTCTGCCCGATTCCACTCCATTTCTGGGTGTTGCTAGACATGAGGGTCTGCTGTACCATCTCTCTGTCGCCCAGGTATACTAGGGTCACCTCTAATCTGTCCCCCCACACTATCTTGGACAGTCTCTTCCCCAAGGGCTACATTAGCCAACCCCAGTGACTGCCCACCAGTGGGAGGCTGTGTTCATTTGGGACACTTGGCATCCCCCTTGAAGTGCCCTTCCTGCTGGCACTCATAACACGTAGGGGGCTGCCTTCCTTGAAGACTTACTATCAGGGAACCATCTTTTTTTCTTTTCAGTTGGGTGATGGGAGTTCTGACCCGAGGAACTAGTTTGGGGTCCTTTCGAGAACTCCTTGTTTTTGCTTTTATCCCCCTCCTTCTGATGGGGACCCTGCCAACCCTTGTGGTAATCCCCCCAGATACCTTCTTATCAACCCTAGTGCTGACCCAGAGGTCACAGAGCTTACTGCCAATCAAGTGTTGGCGCAGATCTGGAAAAACAAAGACTGAACATGTGCTCCTTTGCAATCAAGTTGTACGGCCCCTAATAATCATTTATTTCACTGCCCTTCACACAACCATTCAGTGCCTTGCAGAAAGAATCAACACAATCCACTGAGGTCTTTTCGGACAGCTCTTGGCTGTCCCTGAACGTCTGCCTATACTTTTCTGGGGTCAAACTATATTTCCTGATAAAGGCCTCTTTCATGGGGGTATACCTCATCCTGTCCTTCTTCTCCACGGCCCTTAGGATGTCCCTCCTCTCATTAGGAATATGCCTCCACAGACTGGCTCCCCAATCCTCCTCAGGGATCATGTGCATGAACCAGAAAATCTCTTAAGTCTGAAACTACTTATCAATATTGTCTCCCACAACAAAGTCAGGACCAAGACCTTTAGGAATGTGGACCCTCTTGTCTCCAGAGGGCACTAAAGAATTGCTGCTGCCATTACCACTGGACTCTGCTTGCTTAGCTATGATATCCTAGTCTTTAACATTTAACTCCTAGTGCTAGGCCACTGTACAGATCTCCAGGTTGGCCACCTCAAACTCCATCTTTGCAGGTGAGGTCACAGACACAACAGTCAGGTAGAGAGGATACATTTGGGAAAATCAAAAAGGTCAATCAAGGAAAATTCACTCAAATTGGTCTAAGATATGGAATGGTAATGTACATATACACCAAGTCACTGTGTGGCACTACACAAATACAAGTCCTATCCTGATTGTGAGTCTGGTGAAGCAGCAACCATAATTCTTGATAGGGTTAAGCACAAGCAAACCCCACACCAATCTGTGCTCACCCTCTGGTAGCTTGGCACAGAGCAGTCAGGCTTAACTTGAAGGCAAGGTGTAAAGTATTTTGACAATGCTTCAAACAGTAAAACAGTGAAAGCACCACAAAAAAGGATCCCACACCAGGTTTGAAAAATAGAACTCAATGTAAGAAATAAAGGAAGACTAAAATCAAAAAAATTCAATGAGTAGAATTTGAGTTACGAATTTTTAAAGAATAGATGGTAAAACAGCACTTAGAAGCCAGCAGTGCCAACCAGTGATATCTGGTCACACCAAACTGGGACAAGGTTGAAAATTCAGGCCGACCGAGATGCAGCGTGGGCCAGCTACAAGAATCTTGTTGGACCTGCTGAACCAAAGTACCTTAAATCCTGGTTGCACAGCGTTCTGTCAGTTCTGAAACATGCTGTCAAGGAGATACATCAGTTTTCCCCACGCAGTCGAGGAGATGTGTCGAAGTTCCCTAAGCAGTGAAGATGATTATTGATTCCAATCGACACAGAGCCTGTGATGCAGAGTGTGGTTGTCAGGGCTGTCATCGACAGGAATGCGGGGGCCTTATGTCAAAAAAAGCACCACAGTGTTGGTTCCAAAGGCGATGTGTTGATTTTGCCAATGCCACAGCAGCCATGGGTCGGTTCTACCCATGCAGAAGAGGATGAGTCAGTTCCGCAGGAGCAAACACCTTAGGTCCACGTCCAAGTTCCCAGTACTGGGGTGGCACTACTTCGCAGGACAGACTCACAGATGGCAGAGTCCAGATGCTGGAGGAGGGTGGTTGGAAGTCTGGTATGTCCCTGAGACTTCAGATCTGGAGGCCAGCCAACTAGCCCTTGGATTCACTCTGGGTTTGAGAGATTCAGGTCCAGTCCTTCTTACTCCCAGGCAAGAGGGCAGCAAGCACAGGTCAGCACAGAAAAGCAGGGGCCCAGCAAACATCAGTCCAGCAGAGTAGCAGGCCTTCAGCATCACAACAGTCCTTCCTGGCACAGTATCCACAGATCCAGAAGTACACTGAAGTGGTGGTGTCACAGGTCCAGCACTTACACCCAGATGGGCCTTTGAAATGGGGAAAACTTCAAAGACATGCCTTTGAAGTACACAGAGCACCTGCCCTGGCTCCAGACTGACTACAGGGGGTTATCATCCCTTTGTGTGTGAACAGGACACAGCCTTTTCAGGTGTAAGTGAAGATGTGCCCAGCTCCTCCTTTCCATCCTGCCCACAATGGTCCATCAAGTCACACCTTAGCTCCAATTGTGTATGACTGTCTAGGAGAAATACACAAAGGTCAGCTGTCACCCCACCCCAGACATGTGATCAGACACAGTAAATATCAAATGGCTAAAGTAGGAAAATTCCAACTTTCTAAAAGTGGCATTTTTAATTTTTAAGATTGCAAGTTAAAATCTGACCTTACCATAAATTATGATTTTAAATTATAATTCCAAGACAACACACTGAACGAGTCTATCCCTTCCAGATTGTGAATTGCACTTGTAAGAGGTAGTAAAGTAACCCCAATGTTAACCTATGGGCCATTTAGACCTTGCAGTAATGAAAAACAAATGTAAGAAATTTTCACTACTAGGACATGTAAAACTTAAAAGTACACATCCAACATTTTAAATTTACTTCACCTTTCCCTTGGGGCTGTCTAGGGACAATCTTAGGGGTGCATTGTATGTATTGAAAATGAAGGTTTGGGCCTGGCAAAAGGTTTACTTTGCCAGTTTGAAATGGCAATTTAAAACTGCACACACAGGCGTTGCAGCGGTAGGTCTGAGACAGGTTTTAAGGGCTATTTAAGTGGGTGGCACGATCAGTGCTGCATGCCACTGGTAGCATTTAATTTACAGTCCCTGGGCACATGTAGTGCACTCTACTAGGAACTTATAAATACATTTATATGCCAGTTGAGGTTCAGCCAGTATTACCACATTTTTAGGAAAAGGGCACAAGCATGTTAGCACTGGTTAGCAGTAGTAAAGTGTGCAGCATCCTAAGGTCAGCAAAAACAAAGTCAACAAAAACAGGTCTGAAGACTAGTGTGAGGCCTAACTCTCTCATAGGTTTAAAAAAGTGCTAAACGTTGATTGGGAGTAGGTAGAAGTATCATGTCTGGACTCAAATTGTAATTAAAAATCCTCTTTAAAACAAAAGTCAGATATTAGATTACAATTTTGAAAATGTCACTTTTAGAAAGTTTGCATTTTCCTCCCTTAAACATTCTGAGGCCTTCTAGAAGTTTCCAGCTGCCTGGGCTTATTTGCTCCTCCCATCAGAAATGCACACTGAGTCCAGACAGTAAACAATGTGACCTAGGTGTAGCTGGAAGAGGGCCACCCTGAACAGATGTAAGGGGAGGAGCTGCTCCCTGCCCCACTTACATTTTAAAGAGCTGCCCTCAGCATACTCACAAAGGAACTTGACACCAGCCTTTTGTCGCCCTAGACCTTTTGGAGCCTGGGCAGGGAAGGAAAAGGAAAGAAAGGAGCTTTCCAGAACCAGATGTTGGGGTGGACCAGATGCTTCCCCTAATTCGAAGGGTGGTACCTGGTATACATATTGGATCTCCTGAGCCACTCATGAGTACACTCCTGGGCCAATGGCCCCTACAGAAGAAGGACTGCCTTGTTCTTCAGAGGACTGCCATGTTGCTTGAAGCTTACCCTGCTCTCTGAGAAGTAAGACCGGTACTGTTCACTTCATCACAGACTAACCTGAGTGACTCCAAGAGTCAGTTGGCTGACCTGTTCCAAACTACCGGGACACAACAGGCCCCAGATGCCTCCTTGCAACTACCTAGCTGACCTGCTTCAACTGGCCCTGTCTGAACCTGCAACTGGACCTTTCTGGACCTGCAGCTGGACTTGCCTGAACCCTGCCTGCCTCCTCTAGATGGAGCTCCTGATCTCCAAGAGGTGCCTTTCTAGGTCCTGGAGCCTTGACTGGCATCAGCTGAAATCCTCCTGTGGAATCCTGAGGTTTTGAACTCTGCGTGTCGGACTTTGAGAAGGCAACTTTTTTTCAGCGGACCTAACCTGGTCCCTGTATCTGGTCTGCACTCCATTGCAGTTGGCCTGAACTTGTGACTTTGTCCCAGTCTAGCATAACTTGGTACCCACAATTAGCGCTTGTGCTTCTTTGTGCTATATTTACTTAAACCTTTAAAATGACATCGCTACGGTTCTACTTATTGGATTTTTGTTGCTTTGGTCTTGTTTTATTTATTAAATTTTACTCTATTTTTCTAATTGGCGTGGAATATTTCTTGTGTTGTATTTTCACTTTATTACTATATGTGTGCTGCATCCTTAGCACATTGCCTCTAGGTTAAGCCTGACTGCCAAGCTACCAGAGAGTTAAGCACAGGTCACTTTAGTGATGTTTCTGGTTCACCTTTAAAAGCATTGTAGTTGTTGCTTGAGAAGGGTTTTTATTCCCCAATCAAAAACTCAATGTCTTACCTTATGCCTTTGTCTAAGTAAATCACTTCCACCACTCTGCATCATTTGCCACAGGAATGTACTTGTGTTGACTGAATGACCTGCACGTAAGATGCCTCAAGAAACTGATCACCCAGGAGCCATGATATGTCTGCAGTCCAGCAGCCTTGATACAAGACAAAGGTCAATTCTGCAGACAAGCATTGCATGGGTCAAGAAACAAGTGCATAGATTATTTTGTGTGCATTCCCCTTGTATGTTTAGGGTGCCCCTAGCTGCCCTTATCAGTCCCAGAGAGACCTGGAGGTTCAGAACCTTCTGATTTTTGAGTGCATCACATTTCTAACTGTTCATTTCAGTAACATGTAAATAAAGTCTTAGTCTTTGTCAAGATGTAGCATCGCCTGGACATTGAGTTGTAAGTATTTTTATGATGACTACTTTAGCAGGGTTTGTGACTCCTACCGCAACCTTAAGTAAGGTTTGACCATTTGACCTGCCCACCCCTAGAGAGTAAGTTATTAAAAGGAGTAACCTATTTATTCAATTGGAGTTCAGTAGTATTGGTAGCCAGGGTTACCAGTGGTTAACAATAGTATCCACATAGGATGCTGTCCAGGAAAACCATTGGTTAACAATAGTACATCTAAAACTTACTGCTCGGTGACTTGTTGCTGTTTCATGACCCCAAGGAAACGCATCACACGGTGAGCAAGGGGTGGGGTCACCAAGTTCAAGAAGACGCTGAACACTACTTAAAGCGCAGTACTTTTAGAATGATAATCTGGTTGAGATAGTGAATATCAGTCTGCAATCAGGAGTGTGCAGCACTGATTGATATTTGTGGAGCCACGAGCTTTAACCTACTAACCCGAATACAAATTAAATGAATGCTGCCTTTCTGGCTTCTACACCTAGCAGGGGTGGGTCCTTTGAATAACAGACTAGTCACACTTCAGAGACCTCAGCTGACAAGGACGGCATCATAGCTCACCCATTGTGGAGTCACCCTGAAGCCCCTTTCCTGCTACTTCAACTCTATGGTGGCTCCTCCTCAGTGAGAGTCTTACCCTAGTGGTTGCCTCTCGGCTCATTTCTTTAGAGCTCAGCTGAAAAGGAAAAACGATCCCCGAGGCAAAGAATACGCACGCAGGGATTTTGTGCTGCAGTGGATTAGACTACCACAGCAGGATAAGGGGGAGGAGTGCCTGAAGAAGTAGCATGCATGGGCTGTGAAGGCGATGGATAGGACTGAAGGAGCGCCTTGCTAGTCTCTTGAAGGGCACCATTTACATTTGGATGCAACAGAGTTCACTCCTGCCGCAGATACAGCCCACTCTAACTCCTCTCATACCTTAGCATACCTACCCACCTACCCCATCTTCACAGTGAGAATGACGTCATTCTGGAATCGAATAACAGCAACAGTGTGAAGTATGACAGCATAAAACATGTTTTAGTGAGACGGTTTGATCTCCTAATCAGTACTACAAGAACTTTGAAATGTAAGATAAAAGTCAGAGGGCCTTATTTCATCATTAGAATAGCACGGAAATGTGGATGGCTGGTTTAGAGGGAGGATGACAATCAAATTATTCACTGTACAAGTTTCTGTATGCTGAACAACTCATAGAGGTGTGTTCTGCAGCGCTGATGCATTTCCTTGCTGACTCTCATGTGACTGATCCCAAGTTGCTGGTAGTGAAATTGCTAAGGCGATAGCCTAAAGGGCAGGGCAGATTAAACAGGGTCAACAGTCAAGCAAACGAGAAGCAGCCACGAATACACCGCTGAATGGCCAGAAGTCTGAACGAAATTGCACGTGTGTTTTATTGGTCTGCCAGCTGGAGCAGAAAGCCTGGGGAAATGGAAATGAGTCTTCTCATCGGGGCCGCAGATCAGATAGAGGAAAGACACCCAAAGGCACCAGATGACTCATTTCACTGTTCTCTGCAGACCATAGGAAGAGACATTGTTCAGAGCTAAACCCTGAACAGCAGAGACAGCCAATGTCTCATCCCACGTGGAAGGAGTGCCACCCTGAAGCGTCCCTTCAGAAATAGTCATAGTGTCCTTGAGTTCAGGGAGACATAACTTAGCTTTCACAAGTCCATCTGAACAGATATCTGCATCTACAAACTGCTCTTGTCTAAATACTGACTGGACTTGAGACGATAGCCGTAAAGACGACGGGGGACAGAATCATTATGGCCCTTGGGAGGAGTCACCAGTCATCATTGCCTTGTGTGCATTTCTAGGTGTGAAACAAGGTGGAGGGAGCTAGCTCTGGTCACAGTTTAAAATGTTCTTGATTGTCTCCTAGGAAATGAGCTCCCTAAACCTGAAATGGCGTTGGTTCACTTGCTTTGGTACCAGAAAGTCCACCAGGAGCATCTTCTGAAGATTCTATTTGGACAGCCATTCAACTGGAGACGAAGTACAGATTGGACAACTCCACCGGACCAGCTAAGTTGCCTGATCTTGTCAGGAGGAACCTGGATTGAGAGAGGCCTGTCCGGGGTCTGCCCGGAAAGGTCTGTCTGAATTACCTAAGTGGTCAGTTGCTAGAGACGAAGGAACCCTATAAGGGCTTCAGCTATGACCCTCCTCTAGTGCAGGAGTGAACAATCTTTTGATGGAACCACCCTACTCAATCCAATCTTTAAGACGTCCTGAGCTACAGAGCAATGACACCACTCAGAGGGATACCTTTAAGAGGAGTGAGTTGTGTTTGGGTGTTGAGTGCTGGGACATTAGTGATCATGATTACTCCGTTCTCCAGATAGTTAGAAAGCTTCAGTAGTATGTCCTGTTTGTCAGCCTTGAGATGTGGAAATTTGAGTGTGGTGACGGTCGCAAGTGTTGCATGATCCACAATGAATGAAAGTGCCCAGTTGTCCTGTTCAGTACAAGGGCCCCTGGACAGAGCAGCAGCCGCAGCATCCAACAGGAAAGGTGAAGAATAATCCCAGCCAGGTGAGGTTGGCTACCTCCCTATGGAGAAAACGGACCACCCGGACATCACTACATGTTTCTTCAACCATCTGGCCTGATTTTGTTCCTTGTAATCAAACGCAATGTTTTATTTTATGCCATATTAATAAGATGTTTTCTTTGTTATACTGCACTAAGAGGCTGAATGTATGCAGCATACCAACTGCAGAATGGTTCAAGATTAAACACCAAACATAAATCACAAGCAAGCACGTGAGTTCACAGCATCTTTTCTGACTTCTTATGGGTGAGGTGGGCACCTTCTGAGGCACTAATCATTTACTATCTATTAAAATTGGGAGAGTGCTTTGATAATTACTCAGTCTTTACATAATGCTGCATTGAGGCGATCTTAATTGATTTTGCGCATTATCTGCAATCTGTAGAACAGTACTGCCCTGAGGAGAGGGGAGTTGCTGTGAAACATGTGTTGTCTTGTGGCTGTGTTTCTGCTATAAAACTAAACAGATTTCTTTGTTGTGCAACATGTTTTGACTTGACACTCATATTTAGAGCTACTTGCAACTTTGTTCATTCCTTTAAGAATTAAAAGTTAGATAAAGAAAAGACTCTCCTCCGACATTCTTATTTTTACGTTATTTAGAAGATACTTTCATGGTCCAAGCTCAGTGTGTCATCTGCGTGATGCATATTGTAATTTCTATGTCAGCTGTAGACAGGCTACACACTATCTAGGCTACCACACATACTCGTTTGTAAAACCTCTGCAGGGGAACATGGCCCTCTTTGACTGAAAGGCTCTATGCCCACCTATATTGATATCATATTTAGATACTCCAGAGACGCATGATCAATTTGGTCCTAATAATGTTGTACTCCATTCAGTCGAAAAGTGCTTAAAAAATTAATGAAGCAGGCACAGTGTGGCCTTTTTTAATGTGGATAGCCATAAGAATGGTCATCTGCAGGGCAGCAATGTGATCTATATCCTGTGATCCAGTTTGACAACTGGGTAACAGACTTTTTCATCAACCCTTGCCTGCAGAGATTACCAAAGAACACGAGCACCTCACTAGCCAGCAAGACTAACGGGCTATAAATTTACAGAACAGAGGAGCCACCTTTCTTTGGTGCGGCCATAAGATTAACCCGTACCAACACTCTGGCTTCATTAACAGGATTAATATAGAGGCTGGAAATTTGGGATCATGTTTAAGGAGATTCCACTTGGTACCAATTTATGGTCAGGCACACCTAAAATGTTATAGCAACTGCACTATCCCATGAACTGTCAGTTTACAGTGCCACATACACCAATAGGAATCTTGCGCTGCCCTCAAGACATGCATCCAAACATACATGTTGTTCCAAGGTATTCAGATGATTAATTACTGCAGAGCTTTTTACTGTTATATGGCAATACGTTAAGCTGCAATCCCAGCACCGCTTACCTTGCAGTGTTTCTAAAATAAAAATATGTACACATTTGCATAATGTAACAATTTGTTGATATTGATGGCTCCCCAAGAATGCTCCTAGTTTAAAAGCTGAAGTGCTTATGGAAACGAAAGAATAACCCCCAACTGGTTTCTCCACAGGACAAATATATCCCTTTCCCTACACCCCTACGAAGTTGGGTGGTGTTGCATTCCTCTTCCCACCCTGTAAAGGGATTCACTCCTGCCTTTGCTCAGCGAAAATCTAAGCCCATTTCTAGGGTGGAAATTTTGGGAGAAATTTGTGAATGGTCATCAAATAATGCATTTGTGGGTGTTTGCAAACTGTCAAGGCTAAACATGTGCCGAACTTCTCTCTCCCCACACCTTGTGCAAAACGTACTAAACATATAATATTACATTGTCATGGAGTATTATTAAGTGGGAGGAAATGTACGTATAATTGCTTGTTCAACTTTTGTTTTAAAGCCTAGCAGTCATTTGTCCAGCTATGTGCATCCTTAAAGCTACAGGAGCAAAAAGCTTTGAGAATCAGGCTCTCTGTTTTTGCTGCTATGCCACATTTACACCACTGAGATGAGTTTGCACGACATACTCTCGTGGAGTTCCTCATATCTCTCATTGTGTCAATGTAGCTGACCCATCACAATGAACAACAGAGACTATTTAGTATTCAGCCCTGTCTTTACTGTCACAGTACATCTGCCTTACTTGATTCTCTGCTTTCTGCCATCTTCCAAGGTTCCCCGACTGTAGTTTGTGTAGATGTTGCTAGTCATGCCTGACTCTTGATAATATAATTTTTTCAGGTCTGCCTTCGTTCTCAGTGTTACTGCTTCCCTTCAATTAGTATGCATGTCTCAGGAGCCCTACATTTTCGAGGCTGCATTTTGCATGGATATTGCTGATCTATCATGAGCTATCATGGCTGCACATTTACTCTTCTTGGTGTCCTGCTCTGTCTCTGCTCTCACTTTAGGACTACTCCACTATGATTTTTTCATATGGCGTTTGCTCTGCGATAACCCCAGGTCCTGTTTGGGTAAATGTTGCTGGACTCTGACTATACAACTCTGAGCTCTTTAGTTTCTTTAGTTCTCACAGCAGGGATTACTTCCTGTATCACTTGTCTGTATGTTGTGGGTTGCAACTTGTAGGGTGCAATGACCTATGCAAACTGAATCATAGCAACTTAGGGCCTGATTTAGATTTCAGCAAACGAGTTACTCAGTCACAAACGTGAAGGATTTTTGGTTCACCGTATTACAAGTGTCATGGGATGTAATGCACTTGTAATGTGGCGGATGGGATATCCGACAAGTTTGTGATGGAGTAACTCTGGCTGAAAACTCTAAATGATGCCCTTAGTCTCCAGCTCATCCCACTGTGTTAATTTATGTATACCCATATTTATCAAATTCCCAGGCTGCATGTCATTTCAATGAGCTCTGGCAGACCAATAGACTATTATTACCCAGCTCTGTCTTTTTGTCTGTTTGGGATCCATGCTAGCATTGTACACGGATGTTGATGCAATGTGGTAGCTGATCTTTGACCCTAAAGCTCCAGTCACGTCTTGGTTCTCTGTGTATAACTCCAATTAAATGATTTTCTTGTTGTGTGCCCTCCGAGATTCCCTAGTCATACCACCCCCGGGCTATTGATTGATGTTGACAGAGGAAACTACACTCTTTAGACTCCAGCTCTGTCTTGCTGTCATGCTGTCATGCTAAGATAACGTCCTCTGATGAGTTTCCTCTGGAGAACCTCTTCCCCTGCACCCTGGTCTTTACCTACCCTAGAAAAAGTTTTACATCTGCATTGTCAGGAGTGATATTATTGAATAACAATGAACGTTTTCAGCTTATGGATGTGCACAAACCCAAATGTCATTCCAGCCCCAGAATACGCACTTGCTGAAGGAGACTTAATCGCTGGAAAATATTTGTACAACTGCAAAACCGCCTTTTTCAAGTGTAACCCAACTCATGAAAAACATCAAGCACATAACTTTTCGATTCCGACCAGACCTTGCAGGGTGCACCTAGCAGCTATATTGATACAACAATGTTGGCAAATTGGAACGGAGGGACAGCGAGGTCAAGTGATTTGCCCAGGATTACACCTAGGGCTCCCAGCTTTCCGTTTGTACTGATTTTTACAGGTAAATATAGACAGTAAACAATGTGTTTTCTGTCTGCATTTATTTTTAAAGACGGAAAAATACATAAAATTAGGCTTCTTTTGAGTAACTTTCCATACTGTGTTGCATCAGTTTCAGTCCAATGGCTGAGCAAATAAACAGCAAGGGGAGTTAAAAAACACAGGATGAGATTTCCTTAAATAATGGCATATGTTTGCATACATTTGTAATATGATGCTAATATTTACCTATGGGTGTAGCTTTATATTTGGCCACCTTATTAGCTAAAACATCATAGGGATCAAAATACTAGTGCATGGTTATCATTTAAATGCGATTTTACAAGGTCATGTATTCACATTACAAAAAAATATGGATACATACCAATAAGATGGCCAAAACCTAATGTGGATAAACACAGACGGAATTGTTAAACAAATAAATACCATAAAACCGGGAGCCCTGATTACACGGTATGGTCGAGTGGAAGAGGTCAGACTGTGGATTACTCTTCTGGTAACCAATGCACACTGGAACACGAGTATAATGTGGATGTGTTGGATTATTTCCAGTAACACTACGTATGAGTGTCTAAATGGCTAACAATCAATGTACAGGACAATCGAAGAGGTACTTCCTCTGAAACTAAGGTAATGAAAATAGCAAGGGCATAATCATAACTCAGCGATATTCATAACTCTGCTATAATCAAAGCTCTTGTGCAAAGAAAGTGTTTGCATTGTCAAGGGCAGTATGCAGGATACTTGAGTCCTTCTTCTTCCACCAGGGTTGAGTGAGATATGGGTGACCCTTTTCAGTAGCCACAGGGCCGTCCAGAGAAAACAACCTCACTGGACAACTAATGCTTTCCAGAATGAGTCCCAGGAAGTAAAATGCCACAAGGTCAGACAAAAACTTTCGTAAGTATGGAGATGACGATGGTCATGAGAAGCAGGAAACCGGAATACTGGAAACAGCAATTTAGGATAACCAGAGATCTGCACAGAAATACAGAACAGGGGGAAGCAAGAAAGGCTGGAGTAGAAGGAACAGGAATGTGAAGAAAGAACTCCGAGCAACAGCCACTTAAATACTTCCCAGACAGGAAGCTACCTCAAAATTACTCTCCTTTGCCATCTTGGATTGGGTTGGACTGAAAAAAGAGCATAGGAAGAATGTCATTTTGAATAGATTCATAGAAGCTTCTGCATCACTTCCTGTAAGAAGGGAGAGAAGAACAATAAGAAAACATGGAGGTCAAACCACCATAAGAAAGAGGTAAGGACCCAGGGTCTGAAACAGAAATACTTGTAGCCGCCCTGCAGGAGGGAAGCATGGTTTGCAATAAATTAAAGAACGGTACTATCAGAAGGTCCGGTAGTGCGGGAAAGTACAGTAAAAACCGTGGGTCTCCAACACACTTATGGGCTCAGCCCCAGACAGCTATTGTGGGCAGGCATGGCATATGTAATTGGAGCCCTGTCATGATCAGAAAATTGGCCTTAATAGACCCTGTATGCAAACAGAGCCCCTACATAGCTACAGAATAAACATATTCACTGACTCGACATAAATAGAGCATTGGTTTACTAAGAGTCTGGTATAATCTGAGAGGTAGCATGATCCGAGTCTCGCTATAATCCAAACTATGCAATTATGTAAGTGAAGATTTTCAAAAATCTAATATAATGGCTGTAAGCATTCCCCCCATCGCCTTGTGTGAGTTTTATGTAAAGCCCGAATTGGCCAAGGGTTCCTTGCTTGCCTGCCATGAGATCCAAGGAACACCTCTTTGAATAGACCTAACAATTGGAAAATCGGTCTGAGGCTGCTTGTGTTCCCTTCTTGGTGAGCCTTGCGTGGCGGTTAGGAGTGAACTGTTCCCAGGAGGAGAAAGGCAGTATTAATTTGCATTAAACTGGCCTCTGTCTGAGGTGGCACAGTGAGTGAAAAACGATGAGCTGAGAAGCTATCCCGTATGATTGCCAGTGGTTATACTATTTACAAGCATACTCCTATCATGTTCTCTTTCTTTTATGTAACCTCCTAAGTTGGCAAGACTTGGGTCCCTTGCTCTCTGTCCCTTAGGATCCAAGGTATACTGCACTGAAGAGACCTAACAAGCCTGGGGTTGCTTGTGTTCCCTTCGGAAGGAGGCCCTGTCTGGCAGTTCAGGATGGACTGCTCCCATATGGAGCAGGTTCAGTACTGATTTGCATAAAGCGGGCCTCTGTCCAGAGTGCCACAGTAGGCAAAAAAGAGATCGCTAGTAGTTAGACTATGCACGCACGTTCCTCCTATCAACTTTTGTGTGTATTATAATGACAACACTACCATAATTTGTCATTTCACAGATTGTCACTACATGGGACAAGTAGGTTTTAACATGGCAAATAAACTTCTACCGCATCTTGTCCCGTGGGCAAGTCGATATTTTTCAAAATTCACACCCCTGCTGTATGACCTCTGTCTGTTAACAGGCATCACTTTCTTAAAGAATATTTGAATATGACGAACTTTGGAAGCCTTGAGTCTAGACAGCGAGTGACAGTGAACATCAATCAATCTGTTTTTTTGTAAAGAGCGGCTCACCTGAGAGGTGCTTAAGGCACTGGGAGGAAGGGAGTGGCCTCATCGGAAAAGCCACATCTTGAGGTTCTTTCTGAAGATGGTCAGCGACGGGCTTTGTCTGAGGTGCAGGGGGAGGTTGTTCCAGCTCTTTGCTGCGATGTAGGTGAAGGATCGTCCTCTGGCAGTGGTTTTGCAGATGCGAGGGATGGTGGCCAGGACCATCTGGGCGGAGCGAAGGGATCTGGCAGGGGTGTGGAAGGAGACGGTGTGGTTCAGGTAGGCTGGTTCTGCATTGTGCATGGCCTTGTACGTGTGGGTGAGGAGGTTGAACGTGATTCGTTTCTCAACCAGGAGCCAGTGGAGAGTCCTCAGGTGTTGGGAGATAAGTCCTTGGCATGGGAGGTCCAGGATGAGTGTGGTGGTGGAGTTCTGCAAGAGTTTGATGTTTCTAGTCGAGGTGCCAGCATAGAGGGCGTTGCCATAGTCGAGCTTGCTTGTGACTAAGACGTGGGTGGCTGTCCTGCGACAGTCTGCTGAGATCCATCTAAAGATCTTCCAAAGTTTGAGGAGTGTGTGCCAGCAGGAGGAGGTGACTGAGTTTACCTGGCAGATCATGGATAAGGAGGAGTCGAGGATGATGCCAAGGTTGCGGGCGTGCTCAGTGGGTGCAGAGGGGGTGCTGAGGGATGTGGGCCACCAGGAGTCGTCCCAAGCTGAGGTAGCTTTTCCGAAGATGATGAGCTCAGGCTTGTTGGAGCTAAGCTTGAGGCAGCTTTCTTTCATCCAGGTGGCCATGGCTTCCATTCCTGAGTGGAAGTTCCTTTTGGCCGTGTCCGGGTCTTTGGTAAGGGAAATTATGAGTTGTGTGTCATAGGCATATGACACGATGTTCACATCGTGGCTTCTGACGATGGCTGCGAGAGGTGCCATGTAGACGTTGAACAGAGTGGAACTCAGTTAGGCTCCTTTGGGGACTCTGCAGTTGACTCCTGTGGGTCTGGATGTGTAGGACGGGAGTCTGACCCTCTGCATCCTCTTGGAGATGAAGGAGTGGATCCATTCCAGGGCTCTTCCGCGGATTCCTATGTCGTGGAGTCTGGTGAGTAGAGTGCTGTGGGAGACCGTGTCGAAGGCTGCTGAGAGGTCGAGGAGTATGAGCGTTGCGGTGTGGCCGTGGTCTAGGAGTAATCAGATGTCGTTGGTGGCTGCCAGGAGGGCTGTCTCTGTGCAGTGGTTGCTGCAGAAGCAGGACTGGGAGCTGTCCAGAGAGTTGTTGGCCTCGATGACATTCCGTAGTTGTGCGTTGATTGCTTTCTCTAGTACTTTGCAGGGTAGGGTAGCAGCGAGATGGGCCGGGAAGTCTTTAGCTCTGATGTGTCGGCCACAGGTTTTGTCAGGAGAGGGCGTATTTGAGCATGTTTCCAGTCCTCGGGGAAGGTGCCAGTGTTGATGGAGCAGTTCATTGTGTTCCGCAGCTCAGGGGTGATGGATGCGCTGGCTCTGATCTATATGTGGTGTGGGCAGGGGTCCGTGAGGTTGTCACAGAGGTTCTGTGATGGGGAGATGATGGTGGCTTTGGAGGGGGATCGGTAAACTCGTTAATGACTGACAAGACTTCCTTAGAGTTGTGTGTGGAGGAGTTGATGCGCTGCCAGAGTGTGTCATTACTTGTGTTCTTGATTTTTCGGTGGTGGGCGGCACTTGTGATGTAAACATAGCATCAATCGACTTTTGCAGGAAAAAGATTTTGTGTCAAAAGTTGATGCAAGCACAGTGCTTAATACTGTCAAACACCTGATAATGTATGCAAACAGGATAATAGGGCAAGAATAGCGCAAACACAACCATTTGCCACACAAAGCCACATCAACTTTAGTGATGCAAAGCAGCACAGACAGGCTTTGCATTATTTCCTGGTGCCATATGAAAAAGATGCAAACAATGGGCTTCAGTCAGGGCAGGTGACATGGCAAGTTATGCATAATATGCAAGTCATCCTTGCTGGTCATATGAGTGACAATTGTGCTAAAATATTTCCCTTGTGTACTAATGTCATGCAGGCTACAGCTTGAACAGGACATGTGCTTTTAAAATCAATTTAGTGATTTGTGAGTGCTGTATCGCAGATCATATCTTTGGCCTTGTACATACAAGTTTGGGCTACTTTTTTCCCTTTCTCGCAATGCAACATCTCGGATTTTCACACAGGAGTTCAATGAGCAATTTTTACGAAATTCAGGCTTCGATGCCTAGCAAGTAAATCAACATATTTCTGGCTCGTTGAATTCCTGTGGCATTCTTCAGATCCTAGATCCTTTCTCTATTCTGGCTGACTACTTAAAAATGTATGGTGTGTAGGCTTAGTGGTATGTAGGCTTAGTACAGCAATCATGAACCAGTGTTACTGTGCAGACTGACAGATCCATGTGATGTTCATCCCGGACAAAGATAGGTCTACCACAGAAACTGTCTGAATACAAGCTTAGAAGCAGTATAACAATCTGGGAGCCCCATTGTGTCATACAGATCATACCTCAACTGGATATGGGTCTGGTCCCTGTCTGGATTTGGAGAGACTTATCTCTGTTTGATATTTGCAGGGTAACAATTGTTCAGTATCTGTTTTTCGTACACATGTTCATATTTCATTCTACTAAGCCTAGGCACCATTCATGGTTAGGTAGTCAGTTGTGCAGTGTATTCCAGAGTTACAGGCACAGAACACGAAATCCCACACAACTCGTATTTCTTCTGTTATAGTTCAAAGTGCACTGAGGTCTGACCAAAAACAGATTCTGAAATTCTTCTTAAAGTACTTTATTGTATTGTGAAATGTTTTTATGTATATGTTTCAAGTTTATCCCTGATCCCAGACCTAAAATGAACCGAGTAGGGGGAACCCAATCTTCATGTGATGTACTAGGGATACAGGTTCTGAAGACCACTCTTGCTTGCAAGAACAATTGTATACAAAAAACAAGAGGCCTGGAGCCCACCCACTGCTTACCATTCAGTGCATTTGTTGTCACTTATTTTCTGCCTAACTGGGCAGTGCACTGGCTTCACTTCCTCTTCTTGCCTCAGGAGCATGAACCAAGTACAGGTTGCTTCATCTTAATTAGTGTCCTTCTGCTCCTGGAGCTGTGATTGAGGTACTCTTTTTTGTGTTGCTTCCTCTATTTTTTTTATTTTCTTCTTTTCATCGTGTTGCTTCTTCCCTCCAATTTGAACCACCCCTTGTCCATGTTGCTTCTTCCCTCTCATTCCATTCCTTGCCCTCCAGAAGTCCATGTTGCTTTTTCCCTACCACCTCTACCCCCGGCTGTCTGTATTGCCACTTCCATAACACCCCCCAACCCTTCCTTTGTTTGCCTCTTACCTCCCACTCTCTAGTTGTCCGTGTTAACTCTGTGTTAACTTTTCCATTCCACACCCCACACCCCCGTTGTCTGTGCCCCCCACCACAAGTAAAACAAGCATTTGCAATGCAATAGGTCTCGAATTTTCTTGAGATAGAGCTATCTATTAGCATTGTAAATTCATGGATAGACTTTTCTTGCCACATAAATTGGTCAACCCTGCCTCATAATTTTATCTTTTCCTGGCATATAATTCCAGTGGCCCAGCATTTAACTAAGGCACTTCCTCTATCCTTCTTCCTCTATCTTAAAACATATACAATTATCATATAAACCTTTATCAGAAATACACTTTTGGCATTAGAGTGTAATGCTCAAAACACCATAACAAAAATATAATTTGGTACAGATTGGAGAGTGAAAAAAAAGAGGGAATCGGGAGTAAAGATGGAGAGGACAAGTGGTGTAGTAACGGTGTCATGGGCCCTGGAGTAAGAAAGGAAAATGGTCGACTGGAATTTTGGTAGGAAAATACAGCAGTAGTAGAATTCAGTGAGGTCCGTAGGTCTCTGGGCCCCAGTACCACTGCACCTGTTAATCTATTGATAAGTAGATAAGTATTGATAAGTAGGCCTCAGGAGAGAAATCGGATGGGGCAGAAAAAGAGAAGCGAAAGGAATACAACAGACAAAAGGAAGAAAGAAAAGGGGTTGCAAAGAAATAAAAGAAAGAAGGGAAAGAAGAAATAGAGCAAACGTGTGAGAGGAAGAAAAAAGGGAAGGAAGCTAGGGAACAAAGGATAAAGAGGAAAAAATAATGAAAGAAGTGTGAAAGAGAAAAAATTTACATTAGAGAAAAAAATAGAGAAGGTGAGAAAAACAAGCAGTGAAAGAGCCCTGCAGGGCATGTATGCACTAACACATTTCCCACAGACACACAATGGGAAAACGACTTAGACACTTCAGGTCCTGACAAGTAACTTGTGGCTTCCATATACAGACCGAAAAAAAGAGGGATTTATAGTAAAACGTTAATTGAAAGATAAAGATAAGAAAAACACCAGAGGAAGGAAGAAAGATCTAAAAAAAAAGTGAAAAGGTGCATACCGAGTCAAAGGAAAGAGCAAATAAAAAAGACAAAGAAAAAATGAAGGGAAGAGAAAAATAGGGAAAGAATGAACGCCTGAGGAAAAAAAGAGAGGAACAGAACAAGGAAAGAATAACCACGTTTTTGCATGTTTGAAGGAGGAGGTAGCAAGAGGAAGAGGGAAGTAAAAAAAAGGAGAGGAATAAAAATAAATGGTTGAAAGAAAGAGAAAACTGTTAACATGTGGATTTTAAGAGCTGGAAAGAGAAAACTGGGGGAGAAAGAAAACATTGAGAATAAACAGAATAAAGGAAAGAATGGAGTGGGATAGGTGAAACAGACCCTCCCAAATAAAGATGGCAGCTAAGAATAGATTTAATTGGCTCCCTCACGTCCTCAAACAGAAGTCAGAGTGTGGAACTGCAGGGGGCACTGCAGAACAGCAGGAGGTGCATTAGCACAGTTGTATGTGAACCCCAATACAGCAATTATGGGTGCGCTTCAGATCAGTATTGAGGGTATAGACAGAGCTGTGTCCCGGCCCAGTGCAGGAATAACAGAAAGGGAGAGGGTGAGGAATGAGAAACTGAGCGCAGTGTAATTCCTGGTATTGGAATAATGGGGCGCTGCAGGTTAGGGTTGAGGTGCACTGACAGAGGTGTATGTGGGCTGCAGTACTGGAATAGTAACGGGCACACAAGGTCAGAAGTGAGGTATGTTAATGGAGCAATGTGTGGAACCTAGTATTGGCGTGCCAGTGTTGCCGAGTGTTAGCCTGGATGTGCCCTAGTGAAGCTGCGAGTGGGGCCCAGTATGGGAGTGGCATTGCCTCTGAACCACAGAAGCGAGGCGTCCTGAAGGGCGTGTGTGTGAAGCTTAGTTCTGAGAAGAAATGTGCACTGAATGTTAGAACTGATGGATTCTGGCGGAGCTGTGGTGGTTCCCAACAACAGTGGTGTTGGACATGAGGTGCACTGGCTGAGCTGGGTTTTGCTCTTTTGGGTCCAGTATTGACTTGGCAGTGGGACTGAATATTAGAATTGAACTGCTGTAATGGAACTGTAAGTGAACAAGGTCCCAGTATCTGAAAGGAAGTGACCTCTTTGGGGTATAACTGAGGTGCACTGATGAAGCTGCGCCTGAGATCCCAGTACTGGAATAGCAGAGTGTACTGACTGTAAGAACTGAGATGCTCTGGCAGACAGCGTGTGTGGGGTTCTGGCATGGCTGTAGGCTTGGAGAGTGTGAAGTGAGTTGCACTGATGGAGCTGTGCCTGAGGTCCCAGTACGGGAGCAGCAGAGTGAACTGACTGCAACAACTGAGTTGCTCTGGCAGGCATCGTGCGTGGGGGTCCTGGCACTGGCATGGCTGTAGGCTTGGAGTGTGTGAACGGAGGTGCATTGATGGAGCTGTGCCCGAGGTCCCAGTACTGGAGCAGCAGAGTGTACTGACTGGAAAGACTGAAATGCTCTGGCAGACAGCGTGCGTGGGGTTCCTGGCACTGGCACGGATGAGGGCTTGAAGCGTGTAAAGCGTGTAAACTAAGGTGCACTGATGGAGCTGCACGTGAGGTCCCAGTACTAGAACAGCAGTGTGTACTGACTGCAAGAACTGAGGTGCCCTGGCAGACAGCTTGTGTGGGGTTCTGGCAGTGGCACAGTTGAGGGCTTGGAGTGTGTGAATTGAGGTGCACTGATATAGCTGCGAGTGGAATCCCAGTATGGAGCAGAAGTGGGCACTGACTCTAAGGATTGCAGAACCCTGGTAGAGCTGGGTGCCTAAGCAACAAGCAATTACAAGTCATCCTCCAGGCAGGCACCTGGTAAAGAAAATCCAAGCCAAGGAAGGGTGGGAACCAAGCAGCTGAGAGAAGGCGCAGAGAGCCCATACAGACTAAATGTGACCAAGATAGCCTGATTTCTAGCCTTTTTTACAGCTACGCTCAGAGCAAGAATGCTCTGCATATGAAAAGGGAAGCTTCATTGGACAGGAGCAGGAAACAAAGTAAACAAAAAGTACCCTACAGACCAGATAAAGAGGACAAAGCGTAATTTTCCAGTAGTTGGTCCCTGCTCCCATACAAAAGGAGGGACAAAGAGGCATGACTGATCACTAGCCAGCAAGGATTTTTAAATGACACTGAAACTAACAAATGAAATAGCTGGAAGCCCACAGAAGAAATATACTTAAAAGTATACAAGAGGTTGTACACTTAGGCTCGATCTAACAAAGCGCTATGATGGCGCCAGCACTAGCCGCATCATATCACTTTTGTTTTACTCTCCTGAATCATAGCACTTTTAAAATTAACTTTAAAGCATGTTGGTTGTCCCTCTAGCCTATTCTTCTCTCCCTACTGCCCTCCCTATTGCTGGGGTGGGGTGGGATCTCACAGCTAAATTTGTTTTTAAAAGCGCTATGAGACAACTAGTGATGTTCACTTCGTTACTTTTAGCAGCACTGCTATACAGCGTGACTACAAGCCAATATGTTTCGCAGGCTAAACCTATTGGCTTTGCCAATGCCTTTTTACAGTGGGACTAGTAAAAGCAGTTACCGGCTCCATCAAAATTATGACATCTGCTGGAAAACAGAATGACAGATTCCCCTGGTAATTCCTCATTTCTAAGGGGATACTCAGAGTCCAATTTGTAATCCCTCGGTAACTATCCCCCCTCCTCCCCCGCCACACGGGTGGATTTAGTGTTACAACTTCTTGGGGCGCGTGAGACGGGAGTTACCGAGAGAAGTCTCGAGGCGATCATGATGACCACACTCTAGGAAGGCCATCAAGTGAGGGACCCCCCTTAAGACATTTCAGTGAGCGCTCGTCCAGGAGGGCTTCTGAGCACTCGCTACCCCCAGCAGCTGAGCTTTGCATCTCGCTCCTCCGGCCTTCCTGCTGCCTCCTCACAGCCCCCACCCTTTCCCACTCTCAGCCCTTTGTTCTATCTCGGTCCTAAATTAGAATTTATGCCACTCTGAGATGAGCAGCGAGGGTAATTTGGAGCTGGCGGATGTTAATGAGCCCTTAATGGTGAGTGAGGAGCTGGCCGACGTCACTGTGTGCGGCCGCAGTAAGTGTAATGGGCACCACGAGTATCTGTAATTACAGCCTGTCCCTTGCGCTGCAGCAGGGGGCGACAGGCGCGGGGCTGGGGCCCGGGGTCATACAGAAAATAACATGGTGCACACGGTCCGCTCCACTCTCGGTGTGCCTATAGCTGTGGGTAAGCGTGCGTGCAGCAGACACCACTACGTACATGTGTCTGCAATTACAGTCTGCCCCTGCACTGCAGCTGGGAGAACGGAATGGAGGGGAGAGGAGGGGGAAACTTCATGCAGAAACAACCAACCCCCCACGACTCCCACTCTGTGTGCCTGTATCAGACCACATCTGTGAGTGCAAGTATCTGTAATTACAACCACCCCTGCACTGTAACTGGTATGGGGAGCAGAGGGGGCCTTCACAGAGTAGTACAGCCCACAAAAGCCACATTCTGCGTCCCTGCATCTGACCCTGTGTGCCCTAGGGCTGTATGAACGTGCGCACGCATGTCTCTCAACTGCATGTTCTATAGCTGCGCTTACGTCTGTCTGCGTCCTCAATAGAGTATGTGTCACATCACCGTGTATATTTCGTGTGCGTGCGCTGTGCTGTGTAGCCCTATCTAAATGTGCCTGCAATAGACATAGCGGTGTGTTCGTATGTAACACCTATGTCTGTTTGCACATCTGTGTCTTGTAGTTGTAGGCACCCGTGCCTATGTGTGCTCTACATCGATATGCGCTCACCCCGGTTATGCATGCTCTCCTGTCTACGTATGAATACATGTTAAATATGCATGCTTACGTGAGTGTGCGCATCCTACCTCTTTATGTGTCGGAATGCATTAGCAGCACCACTCCCTCCCCCGTCTGCCCCTCCCCTCCTCAGCGCCTTGAGACCCTCAAGGGTGAGTAGTGCGCTTTACAAATTCCTGGTTGACTGATTGAATGATTGCGTGTCATACATATGAACGTATGTCTACTTACATATGCCTGTGTGCTCTCTCTCTCTCTCTATATATATATATATATCACCTTCTCAGATTACTAACAATGGATCCCAGTGTGCGCCTTACGTTGGTTACATTTCTATACTTAACTGCCTTCACCAGTATGCCTTACACAAGTATCCAAATGTCTATGCGCCTTATGCATCTATGTAAATAGGTCTAGGCTATATCTGAATACACACCTCTGTGTGAACAATAACGCCGCACTTATCAAGCGCTACTGAAAATAATCTTTACGAATGTCAAAATGACCCCATATACATTTCTGTCCTCTTGAGGGATTATTTTATTTGTTTATATTTTTATATTGTGATCAAGGCTTATTTGGAGTTCTGCGTGGTCGGTGAGATAACCACAGCTTAGCTATTTTTTTTTTTTTGGGGGGGGGGGGGAGAGACTTGTGCTCACGCAGTCCTTCCTCTATTTATTAAAATTTCTGAACTCTCCTTTTTATGAGATTTTCATATGTAAAACTAGCATGTTCATATATAACATTTAATGATCCTTCGTGTCTTAAAATAATACCTCATTCCTCCTTATCACACAGATCCCGCACTCTTCTCCATGAACAATATTTGCAAGTGAGGCGCGTGGGCGCCCTGGGCGGCACGGACAGATGGAAGGGCAGGGTAAGTCTCCGCCCGCTCCTTCGCTTTTACTAGAGAGAGTACAGTGACGCCCGTTCTGTGTAACTGGTAATAATAATTACGTTGATAATATGTTATTTAATATAATGATCTAAAGACCTCAGATATTCAAACGCCGCGGTGTCAGCTGCAACTGCAACCCAGTCCAAATATACTAACTAGCTTGTCCGACCTTGGAAGTATGGACGTGTGAAATGGTGCTGCTGGATACAAATTTCTATATGCATGTTACCTCCACCTCTCCGCATCATGAAGCCACTGGGCTATAAAACCTATACTGAAGTGTGTGAGCAGTAGGGTGCGTATTCAAATACAAACAAGCAGTGGTGTCAATGATTGCTTTGCTTTAATTCGTTTTTCCAAAACTTTGTTGCCGGGAAAACTGCAAAGCCCTCCTCAATCTAAATTTAAAAAAACACTGGCTAAAAGAAACAGTATTTTTGGTATCAAAAAGAACAAATTGCATAGTTGTCCCTGGCATTTAAATGAACTAAATTTTGTGTGGATGTGCTCCCTCTAAAAGGACAAAACAGGGTCACTCACAATTAATTGAGCCAATGGCTGAAGTGGGTTGTCGCACTGCACATGCTGAATGCTGTGGGGGAGGAAGAAAAGTGAGACTGACACAATAATGCGCCATTGAATGACCAGGGCTTAATGAAAACCCCCCATAAGTGAGTATATTGTACAACTTTAGTAAAATCAAAAATGTCATGGCTAAGGCCACGCCTAAAAGAAAAAATACACTCAAAAAGTGTATGGTAAAAGGTAGTTAAAGATAATAGCATTCGTGCTATTGATTCTTTGCTTTGGCAGAATTCAGTGTTTCATGAAAGAATCTGACAATAAGCGGAAAACTTGTAAGTTTCTTATTGAGCTCGTGCCATGTTGCCCTTTGATATTAAATAGTCCTTACGTATGAGCCTCCTTTTGGAATTGTATGGTGTGCTTTTTGCACTGTATGCTTGGCTTTCATGTTTTGGCATTTAAAAGGAGGAATCCACTCATGTGCATTATATACTTTGTAATGTAGTAGTGTATGAAATAATATTTGCCTTAAACAGTATATGGAGAGTGGAATTTAAGGTTAAACCTTTAATTGAACATCAGTTCAGGTTTTGTGCTTTAGCACTGACATTGATGTCAATCTTAACGTTCTCTTAACTTTATAATTTTTTTATTGAATTTCATTCTTTCTTTGGTGGAAAACTCAACTGTGTAGCATGAATGTATCCAGACATTCGTGTACATCAATGACCCTCGGCAGGAATGAGCCATGATGTACTCTAGAGAAGAGGAGGATTATCTTTGGTATCCTTCAAACGTGCCCAGTGATTTTTGCCCACAGCTCCCTTCCTTACCGCAAAGCAGAGAGGGCATAGAATGATGGTGAAGGAGGGCTTGTGCAGTTGGTAGAGGGGCTAGAAATGTAAAATAAATAAATGCCTTCTGGTGTTAAGAGCATGTGGGGCAAATTACATGTTGCAGATCTACAATATTCTTTTTAGATAAGGGTCATATAGAGGGAACTGTGAAATTGATTTTTTGTAGTATCATCCAGTGTTCGCAAACAGCCGGAAATATTAAACAAAATTGTATTTGTCGCTTGGTATGTGTGTTCGCTATTTCATAGCTGTCTCCCTTGCTTTGCCCATGGGCACTGTAGAGAGAAGTAAATGTTTGGCCCTGATATAAACTTTCTGAGCTATATTATCGGGGCTCAATAATGTTACGTTGTAAGCACACAACGGTCTCGGGGGACTTTTGTTAGCTCACTTGGGTGCAGGTTAGTTCCAGTGGCACAGTGAGCATGTGCCCACATTTGGGTGTACCCTTTGTACAGAAGGTGTTGCACTTAAGTATACAAAAAAGTGAAAGGTATGATGCTTATATTTATCTCAGCCACTGGTAAATACTCAGGGCTGCACTCCACTCCATCGTTATTTTGCACACGATGTCACCTCAGATTAGACCCAGCCATGGGCAAATCAGTCTTGAACCTTCGCAATAAGAAAACAGGCGACCAGAAACGTCCTGGTCAAATCCACCTCAAACCAGAACGCAGGCAACCTAAGACCAGTTTCAGTGCAGCACCTTAAGTGTTCACAGTAACACTGAAACAAAGTTCCACCCGACTGAAGAGCCCCAAGTTAGGTCAAAACTAGTCTTTGGTTTCTTGTGTTCCGGTTTGGACAGGACGTTGCCTGGCAGTTTAGACTGTACTGTTTCTATTAGGGCTGGACCAAGACTGATTTGCATACATCTGAGTCCAAACTTCAAAACCGAAGAGTCCCAATTAGGGTGAAACTGGTCTTGGGTTGCTTGTGTTTTTGTTCCGCAATGGCATGGCTTGACAGTTTGGGCTGAGCTGCTTCTACTGGAGCAGAAACAAAGCTGATTTGCATATGACTGGGTCTAATCTCAGGTGGTGTGGTGGGCAAAAAAAGAAGTAATGACCTGGGATGTGGCCCAAGTAATTACCAGTGACTAAAATTAATTCAAGAACCCCACCCATCACTTTTTTGTTTACATCAGTTCATGATTACTTCTTCAAGAAGGGTGATGACAGTCAGGTGCAGAGTTCACATTTCATTGATATCATATTTTTGGTACTCCTTGCTCGGGGTCAAATCCATTGATACCTACTGTGAGAAGCATCACTTTCACAAAGGCTGTGTTTGGAAAGCTGCACAGAAATGACATCTGAAAAAAGACCAACCCAAACCAGGATTAAAGCATGAGACAGGGAATTGTTACTCCCACCCCCTTCTTGAAAGTGTGTATTAAAGTAAAGCGGGATCCAAGCCACCCCACTTTGTTACAGTTGCAAGTTCTTCATGACCAGTAGAGTAGTCAGGTAGCTGTGGGATGTGGACTGGTGTCTGCCTGACAGCCAGTTTCCCAGAGTTCTTGGCACATCACCTGATGTCTGCAATTTCTACTGGAGAACCTGAGAGTTTACTTAGTGCCTCAAAGACAGCCTTGCCCTGCAGGAAGAGGAGAAGGAGACATTGTCAAAGAGGAGAAGCCCAGAGTGATCCAAGCGCACACAGAGAACGCAGTCTACTTAAGAGAGGAGAAAGCAAGGGTTGTCCCATTCTGTGAATGTTTCTCCCAGTCCCTCTCCCTAGTTCCTCATGAGAACTGCACTTCAAAAGACTGCACAAATTAAAAAACCATCATGTCCACCTGGTAGCTGCAGCACCTGGTGCTAGTGATGAAAGAAAAAACAGCATTCCCACCAAGGTAGAGCCCCAGGTAAGGCGACAATTGCCAGGGACCAATAGGCCCGGTGAGGGCTGTATTAGCCCTGTTATGCCACCAATCTGCATTCAGCCATTAGCGGGCCGGAACTGCTGAAGATACTGTGTCAGCACCCACCATGCTCCATTCATCTAGCAAATCCTCTTCCAAAGGGAGACCGCCACAAGCTGGAGATACGGACTGTGTATGACCTTACTCCAGTAACCCCTGCAGAATTAGCAAGCTGGTAAAGCGAGCCTCTGCTTTCAGTTGCAACAGAAAAACTAACATGTGCCAAAGACTCAAGCACAAGGACTCAATATTTTTCTAAAAATATGTAGGCAACAACGAGAGAACTGATTTCGCACCTGTACCTGTGGGGTCAGCATAAAGTAACCTGAACCTTGCCTAATTCATGCCTTTGGCACAGAATACTGGGAACTATAATTAATAGACTCTCCTGGGCAGGAGAGTTTGCTGGGTTTCCGGGGTGTCGCAGCCACGTGAGATCGTAACCAGAGGTACCACCCTGTATTCACTAATCAAATTAGATTGTATTGTATACAATGCTGCTGTATGATTAAAAGTACTTTTTTGGTGGGGCCCATGGAGACTTCATATACACCACATGGGAATGTCAATAGATTAAAACATTCTGGCAAAGAGTGATGAGCACACTGAGGAATATAGTAGGCTGGCAAATCGATTTACAGTCCAAACTCGCTCTTCTTCACATAACTCTAATTTAGACACCAGCAAATATAAGTTGTCTCTGTTGTAACTGGGTCTAGTAGTTGCAGAATGTGATCTAGCCAGACAGTGGAGGTGTGAGAATACACCAGATCAGAAGAGGACACGAGGGATTGACCGCTGTAAAACACATGTCAAATGGGAGGATGCTCACATCAATGTTCCAAAATATAGAGGATCACAGGAGGAGTGAAAGAGAATTAGGGAAATTGTGGTGCAAGATATAATATCCATAATAATATTTACTGCCTGGAACTTTTTTTGATAAAAGTATCTCACGTATACGAGTAAGACAGGATGATTTCAGGTGCTGCTGTACGAATCTAAAATTTAGCAAGAAGTAATGTGATAATGACATCTCTGTCGTAATAAACAATATTGTATCCAATTCATGCAATGTCAGGTTTGCAAAATAGGAATAAAATTTGTTTTAGATAATGACAAGCTCTTGGCTGGACATCAAGTTATTGTGGCTGCTGGTTTACTGTTGAATTCTATGTTCATGTCCCTCACACTACCTTTCTGAGAAGCTTGCCCACTCACCCTTTCTACCCCGACAGTCAGGTTTGGAAAGGGTTGTTCTTGGCCCAGTTTTCACAGCCATAGTTAGACAGGCTGCAGGGCATCGGTTGTAAAAGACCTCAAAAGCCAGGGTTGGGGCCAAGTACTCTCAGTCTGCTCTGTGCATCTTTCTCCCAAACAGTGTCTGACATATTCAGTGACCCATAATTGAAGCCACTTTAGGAAAACTTCTGGAATAACAATCAGAATATGCCAACAAGTATGCAAACTCTCCTACTGACCCAAAAACATCAAAACTCCTCTCAAACCATGTTCATGTGTTTGGAGATCCTCAATCTTGAATATGACAGCCAACACCTTCAGAGTCCTTGACATATGCCTCATTTACCTCATTAGCTCCCAGTGTGCATGAATAAAATTTGTTTTCAACCATCACACTATCTGGTTTGTCAATGTGATTCTGTAATTTTCCCTATGCTTCAGCAAACTCATTGTAGGAAGCTAGCTCTGTACATACTATATCATGAGATATAGTGTGCACAGAGTCCAGGGGTTCCCCAAGAGGCTTGAAGAGGCAATAATAGATAATACTAACGCTCTATTTGTGGTAGTGTGGTCGAGCAGCTAGGCTTATCAGAGGTTAGTGTTAAGCATTTGTTGTACACACACCGACAATAAGAGAAACACACACTCAATGACTTAACTCCAGACCAATAGGATTTTTATATAGAAAAATATTTTTTCTTAATTTATTTCTAGAACACAAGATTAAATTAGCAGGTAAATACATTAAATGAAAGGTACTTTGCATAGGCATAGTCAGGACTTTGAATGGAATCAACAATGTAGACAATTTTTCTTAAAATGGCAAAAAGCTATTTTAAAAGTGGACACTGCAATTTTCAACAGTTTCTGGGGGAAGAAAGTACAGTACAGTTTTGGAGGTAAGTAGTCGACTTACAGGTTCAGTCTCCAAGGCATAGGTAGCCCACCGTTGGGGGGTTCAAGATAACCCCAAACACCTAGTACCAGCAACACAGGGCCAGTTAGGTGCAGAGGTCAAACAGGATCCAAAATAACGTGGGACCCTATGGAGACAGGGGGTACTCCGGTTCCAATCCACTTGCAGGTAAGTACCTGCATTGTCTGAGGGCAGACCGGGGGGGTTTAGAGGAGCACTGGGGGGGCCCCAAGTAGGCACCAAACACGCACCCTCAGCGGCACGGGGGCAGCCGGGTGCAGGGTGCAAACAGGATGACGGGTTCCCAATAGAACTCAATGGGTGGACCCCAGGTGCCACTTAGGTGCTGCAAGCAAGGCACAGGGGGCTTCTCGGGCAAGCCACTTGCTGGACAGGGAGGAGGGTCGCCTGCTGGTCACTGCAGCACTGGTGGTCGGTTTCTCACGAGTTTGGGGGCTGCGGGTGCAGTGCTTCTCCATGCATCGGAAATCTTCGTCCCGGGCAATTGCGGTCAGGGGGATCCTCAGGATTCCCTCTGCAGGCATTGTCGTGGAGGGATGGAGAGGTCAGCCCAGGGTGGACACTTGGTCAGGATCGCCTGGGGGACCTCTCTGGATAGTAGGCCCACCTGGACACGGGCCATGGGAATTGGGTGCAGAGTGATTTTGGACTCACGCTTTTGGAGTGAGGTGGGAGTCCTTGGGAAGAAGTTTCCTTTTCTTCTTGTTGGACAGGTCTGCTGTCCACTGGAGTTTCTTGGTCCTCTGTGATGCAGGCAGTCCCCTGGAGGCTTTTCAGGGGTCGCTGGTCCGGTAGAACGTGTCGCTTTTCTTTTGCAGGGTCTTTGAAGCAGGAGGCGGGCCAGTAGGGCTGAGGCCAAGTCAGTTGTTGTCTCCTTTTCTCTTCTGCGGGGTTTTCAGCTCAGCAGTCCTTCTTCTTTTCTTGAGGTCATCAGGAATCTAAATCTCTTGGTTCAGGGAGCCCTTAAATACAAGATTTTGGGGTATATTTAGGGTTAGAGGGCAGTAGCCAATGGCTACTGTCCCTGAGTGTGGCTACACCCTCCTTGTGCCCACTCCCTTTGGGGAGGGTGGCACATTCCTTTCCCTATTGGTCCTAATCCTCCAAAGCAAGATGGAATATTTCTCAAGGAGGGGGGTCACCTCAGCTCCGGACACCTTAGGGGTGATCCTGGCTGATGGGGGGGCATTTAGGGGCGGGGGGACTTCTTGTTTTCCCTAATCATCCCTCTGGACTTGTCGTCAAAAATAGGGGCTTGTCTGGAGGGCGGGCATCTCCACTAGCTGGAGTGCCCTGGAACACTGTAACACAAGGCCTGAGCCGTTGAGGCTCAACACCAGGTGTTAAAGTTCCTGCAGGGGGAGGTGTGAAGCACCTCCCCCCAGGACAGGCTTTGTTTCTGACCACAGAGTGCACACAGGCACTCACCCCATGTGGTCAGAAAGTCATCTGAAAGTGGCAGGCTGGCCCAGACTGGTCAGTCTTCCACTAGCAGTTGGCTAACATACAGGGAGCATCTCTAAGATGCCCTCTGTGTGCATTTTTCAATAAATCCCACACTGGCATCAGTGTGGGTTTATTGTGCTGAGAAGTTTGATACCAAACTTCCCAGTATTCAGTGAAGTCAATATGGGGCTGTGGAGTTAGTAATGACAAACTCCCAGACCATATACTTAATATACTCTTATGGCTACCCTGCACTTACAATGTCTAAGAATTGACTTAGACACTGTAGGGGCATATTGTTCATGCACTTTGCCCTCACCTGTTGTATAGTGCACCCTGCCTTAGGGCTGTAAGGCCTGCTAGAGGGGTGACTTACCTATGCCACAGGTAGTGGGCATGGCACCCTGAGAGGAGTGCCATGTTGACTTAGCCTTTTTCTCCCCACCAGCACACACAAGCTGCTAGGTAGTGTGCGTGTGTTGAGTGAGGGGTCCCCAGGATGGCATAATACATGCTGCAGCCCTTAGAGACCTTCCCTGGCCACGGGCCCTTGGTACCATGGGTACCTTTTGCAAGGGACTTAACTGTGGGCCAGGGCTGTGACAATTGTGGGAACAAAGGTAGCGTTTTAGGTAAAGAACAGTGGTGGTGGGGCCTGGTCAGCAGGGTCCCAGCACACTTTCAATCAAAGTTGCCATCAACACTAGGCAAAAGGTTTGGGGGGGGGGGGTAACCATGCCAACAGTGGCACTTTCCTACACTCATCCAGTCACCTGTCACAACTGCCAGTGCCATCCTCACAACCGGCAAATGATCAAAGCCTTCTTGACTATCGGACTTTAAATCAGGCTTTTCCAATTAGTTTCTTGTGAACTACTGGTTAGTTCTCCAGCTAACTATAAGTAGCTCTCCAAAAATTAGAAGTTTTTGACTATTTGAGTTGGTATTTTTATACCAAAATTGAATAGTGTGTATTAGACATTATGTTTGAAGAAAAATGGTTGAATTTCTAACACATGTTTACAACTAATATTTGAGTGGCACATCATGTAGTGTTGCGGACTTATTACACATATTATTGCCTTGGTACCAGGATGCATTGCAGCTATGGCTGTTATGTGTTATCCATGTCGAAGCATTCCAAATTAATAAAGAACTTTTTCATTACTGCTGGCAACCCTGCTTGTTGCACTGAGATAGTCACTGTTGAAGATCTTGCAGGGACTGAGCAGCTGGATGCAGGTGAAGCCCACTGGCACTCATTTTTAGCAACCACTAGTTATTTTTCCTCAATAGCCTTTGACCCAGTGCAAGACAGAGAAAGCACAATGGGAGGGAGAAAGAAAGATGGAAAAATAGTGACAGAGGGAGAATGCATGAATAAAAAAGAACTCACAAGGGTGAACTAAGGGGGCAGGGAGTATAAGGTGATGGACTAAAAAGGCATGCGGGGAATCAAGACTATGCAGCCTTCGTATTCGGCACACCACCTTGGATATTGCTAGCCGTGAGCCTCTGAGCAAACTTTGGGCCACAACACTTATTCGTTTACGTGGAGGCCACTAACTAAATCTTGTCTGATGTAGTCACTTTTACAACACCAATAATATTAGTAGCTAGGGGTGATTTTCACTGAACACAAGTAGTTCTTATTACAGAAAAGGTTTGAGACCTCTGCTCTGAATAATTAAATAAGTGGGCTTTCTTCCAATGAGTAGTGTCCCCAAAGCCATTGACAGCTACTTAACAAATGTTCAACCATGGTTTCCAATTTTGTGAGGGCTCCCACAGAGAAGTAAAAAACTCAAAGAAGTAATGAGATCAGTATCTTGCTCATAAGACTGTTGACTACACACAGTAGCGCACCTAGACTGCCCCACGGTACAGCGTAAGGCAAAGGGGAAGCTTAAAAGAGCAAGCATTAAATGCACTTAAATGGAACATGAAAAACACAACTTCAGAGCAGCAAACTCCGAATCCATTCAGGCTAGGAACACGGCGTCACAACTGATACAGTACACCAGAGCTGGCTTTAGGAATGGGTGAGATGGGCCCCGGGTGCCAAGTTTCAGAGGAGCGCACTGGGCTTGCCTCGAAAATTGCTTTAATGTATTTTTTTTTGTGACAGGCCTCCGGCGTACTTCTTTCATCCAGGTGCTGCACAAATGTTTCCTCCCCTTAATATCCCTCTGTTTTCTTCCCCCTGCACGTAAGTCTCCACCCCAACACACACACACATCATGTCCCACACCTTTGGCTTCTCACATGTAATTTTGCATGTAATAGGTGATTCGGGTGAGCGGGAAGGGGACATTAAGGGTGAACACGGAAGCTCCTCTCCTTTTTTCATCAGAAGCAGCAAGGAAGTCGGATTAGGTCAGTGACAGACTTTCCATAACTCTCACCACCCAGCTGCATTGCCCCTTAAACATCTCCCCATCCAATTCTAGACGACAAGGTGAGAGGACATTGTGAGTTCAACAGTGTCAGGCAGCAGAACGAGCTTCTCTCATTCACGCGGAAAAGGTGTAGGATGGCAGAAGCACTATTAACATGCGAAATGGTAATTCCTCTTATATACATCATATAGAAAAGGTTAAAGTGTAAAAGCCTGGAGAGATAAAGAAGAGAAGGGTGTGGGATTGACCAGGAAGGGCACTAATTTGATTTCGAACGGGGCGCTATCGAAGCTAAGGCCGGCTATGTAGTACATATTCAAAGGCACCACTTTGCATTTATTCTGGCGAAGAGCAGAAGAGATGGTTCTAATGAAACTCCAGGATAATTCTTCATCGGTATGTAACAGCTCACCCGAGTTTAATTCGTGTCAGCGGACTTGAAACCTGCTCACCTGGATAACACCCACGAGGAGGGCAGGGGCAGGGAGCAGCACGACCGCGAGATACAATGAAACGTCTACATGCACGTAGCAGGCAGATTGGGACGACCACAACACACCTGGTGCCTGCGCAAGGGTGTCCCACGAGGAGCACACGAGCGTGATTACGCACACCTAGCTCTTGCAGTAGCGCGGCTTCTTGTACAGCTCGCGCTGACAGCTGGCACTCGCTATGCGCGCTGGTCCGCACCTGCACCGGATAGCGGTGGCTTCCAGGGTAGGGGCGTACGCGCTCTCCTGACAGCACACCAGCACACCCAACGGCCGTGGTCCAAATAAGGTCCACTAGGCTGGTTGGACGCTGACGCCGAATTAAGATAACACAGTAGCCGGCACTAATCACCACTGGAATGCCGTTGTTGCCAGGGGCGCAGGGTGGAGACCCTGGCTGACCAGTTACAGAAGCACCAAGCGCATGACCGTAAACCGATGCACAGCTGCCGAGGGACAATCTAGGCCGTGTGTGTACGCCAGGCACCAGCGGTTGACGACCAGAAGAGTAACATGCGGGCAGCGCAGAAGGACAGGTGGAAAGTCGGCAAAGTACACATTAATATTTGCAAGTGGCCGTGGACGCAGAATTACCAGTGTTCAGATGGCACAGGAGGAAGACTCACTGCCATTGGGTGTAAGTAAGATAAAGATTACAATTTATTTAAGATAACTGTTCCTCCCATGCCCAAATCCCCCACTCAAACTCCTACTAAGCAGAACATTTTTCACTCAGGATTTCGGGCCCGACTGTTGGAGCAACAGCTGCCAGGGTGAACCAAACAGTGGCGCCTTCCATGAACCGAAGTGTCACCTTCCCAACATCCCTTTTCTTTGTGTGTGTGTGTGTCAGCGTAGTTCCTACGCCCTTGGTGAGTCAGGAATTGGCGCCCTTGAGGAACCCAAGCCCCGCCCAAAGTCCCACCTTTCCCAGGTTCCTTCTCCTTGTGTGTCAAAATAGCTCTCTAGTGAAGCAGAAACTGGCCCCCACAGTGAACCCAAGTCCCGCCCTCAAGTGACATCTTTTCACCTGTGTGTGTGGAAAGAGGTCTTTATGGCGCGAAGGCAGCTGAAGATTTAGCTGAGGTACAAAGCTGTACAAATCAATACATGTAGCTCTGGTCGTCATGCTTTATTTGATGGAACACATCCCTATTTTTTTTTTAAGTACTAGCCTTTTCTTCGCCCCTTGCCTTCTCTGGCATTCTCATTCCTTCTTTTCCTTTCTCTTTTCTTCCCTTCCATTTTTTCTGCCCCTTCTCTTCTCTTCCAGTGTCGTCCTTATTACTTACCTTCACGCTGCCTTTTGGATTCATGCCGTTCCTCCATCAGTCCTCCATTTCTCCCTTGACTCCCCCTTCATTCTTTCTTGTATTTCTTTGTTCCATAGTGAGGCCCTTTTGGGCCTAGGTTGTTTTTCCATTTTTATCTTTGTTTTATATTTTATACTTTACTCATTTTAGCTGACTTTGTTTTTAGCAGTGACATTTTGCACATTTTACTTGCATTATATTATTCTAGGAATACATTTTACAAGTTGCTTGGAATAGTTAGCCTTTCTTGGCATTTAATCAGCACATTCTGTTCAAGGCTAGAAACACTGTACAAAATATCCTAGTGCTTGCGTTGCCTACTGGGAGACAGCTTCTAACATCTGGACAAAGCACTGCATCAGAGCTGTGCCTCTAACACAGTGTGGCTTTTATTGTATAAATGATGTACTGACTCGGAAGGAGCAGAGGGGTACTCCAGCCGCAACCATCCTGGAGCAAATCCTTTGTTTGACATGAAGCTCTGCTGGTGCTAATCTTCCAGTATCCAGAAAGGATTGCCATCTACATTACAGGCCGAATTCTGATTCAGTACTCTAGGTATGGGACTAAAGCAACCCTCATAGAACGGGTGCATGGAGAAGTTACTCACACTCTACTCTCAGTTTAGACTTAGGGGCTTATTATGACTTCGGCTAATGGAAAAGTCCGTCCGCCGAAGTCCCGACAGATAGGTTGCCACCAGTGTGGCAGCCTCCCCACTGGGTCCATTACGCACTTCCCGCAGTTTCCACGTTTCCCACAGTTTCCACCCACTGGCCCAGTGGGAAACGGCCTCCAGCATTGTCTCCTCCGCATAATATAGCTGGCGGCAATGCTGTAGTGCGTAGGGTGCACCAGTAGCCGTCGCAGTGTTCACTGTCTGCGGTTGGATTGTTCATTCTCTTCACCATGTTTATAATGCTGGTCAGTTTGCTTTGTTTCATCTGCGTTATTATCACAGCTCATTCTCTTTATGCAAGACTTTGATTGTTTCAATAAATGTACTTAAAACTCATCTCATATCTGTTTTGTGTTTCACCTGGGCATGCATAAGTAATACAACACAAGGGTAAGGTCTTTTTCTAGGACTTCCTTGGGAGTCAGATTGTCATGTTTAGGTTGCCAGAATCACCTTCTACTCCAGTAAGGTTAGGAGTTCGGGTGAGGTACTGTGAGTTAGCCTGGGTGTGCGTTTTTGCTTTTGTTTACAGAGAGAGCATGTGTATTTTGTACATAAAAGTATGAATTTGCATTTGAATAAAATGTGTCAGAAAGTTCGCGTTTACAATGTGTGTCAGGCAAGCAAGACCTTGGGAAATTGAAAATTAGTGGAATTTTATTTCCAGTGATCTGTTATAATATGCCATTTTATTTTCCATACGATTAAAAAGATGTGTGTGATGGGTGTGTTTTGTTTCTCTTTTTTTGACTTTGCACTTACATGGTTTTGTCATTTTAGAAAAAAGACATGTTGCACAGCATTGCTAGCTGCTGTACAACATGGCTTAAATAAAGCTTTTAAAAAAGAGCTATGGCATGGTGAAGGCTAGCCGCAATAAAGCAGTTTGTTTGTTGTTTTTTTAAACTTTAAACTATGCTACACAGCAGTTCCTGCTGCTGTGTAACATGTATAAATTTTTTTACAAACCAATAGTTTTCAAGATGAAACCTATTGCCTTTGCCAACGCTTGTTGTTGACAGTGGGTTTCCATACACGCTGTTCATGCATGAGTCCAGTCAGAACCACAGTTTTTCTTCCTCAGGTGCCTACTTCCTGTCGACAGTCTGCTGCCTCAGAGAGGCTCAAAAGTGGACATTCTCTATTTATTCAGGCTAGTCACTTGCTTCATTGTTTGGTAAGCCCATTAACATATATGTTTTTGCATTATTTTATTTTTTATGCATATATATGAAATTAAAATAAAAAGGAGGGAGAGACAAATTATTATCTTACACATAAAGTATTTAATTACTCCTAGGTTTTTTGATGGCTGACACTCATGCAACATGAGGGGCACAGATAAAAGTGTCCTGAAAAAGGTTTTCTGTTATCCTTCCTTCTATGAGCCCAGAGCATGGAGACTCGATTCCTCTGTTGAAGAGAACAGCTGAGAGAGCCACAATCAGCAGGAGTCTGTTGGTTACTATCAATTGATGGTCCGAGATGTCATCCAATCAGTTACAAATTTGATGCAGCCCATGCAGGATGCAGTCTTTATATTGCAGATCTTTCTAAAAGCTTATATATTTTTTGCTTCCTTATCAAGAACCTCAAACTCCTCATGGTTGCAGTTCCCATTCCTTTAATCATAATGAGGCACCTTCAGGGAAGAGATGTGCTGGGGTGTCTCATGCACATATTAAATCATCTGTTCCCCTTATTTTGAACCATGACACACATGAAATTCCACATAAGAAAGTAAAAAAATCCTTCCTGGGAGATCCATTTCTTCATTGTCAAGTAGTAAAGTCTATTGGACAAACAGACACCATGGAAACTCAAACAATGGTGATCGTGGAGACCGCCTGAACACCTCAGGGTACATCAACAACTAATCCTACTTCTGCTGAAGTACTTTTAGAATCTTTGTTGGCCCCATATTTCGATTTTGATTTTATAACACACTGAAGTCTGGTGAATGACTCCCTCAGTGGCAATTTCATCATTTCTGGCCCAATTGGTAAGAAACCAATGGGAAATAATGATAGAAATAAACTTTGTGCAGAATGCCCAGACCAGTACTTTTACAAATGATTTCAGCTACACTAGTGTAGGTCTGACAGTGATTGTCCTCTTGTTAAAAAAATAAGGGTACATTCCCCCAAAAGCTATTGACAAAGCACTTTGTCAAAGCCAGGACATGCTTTGAGATGTTCTGGGCCCTTAACACAAATTATAGACTTGATAGAAGAAACAGCCCTTTCTGGGACTCCTGTGCATTGTCCTATTTTGAGAAAATGCTGTCAACAAGCAATCTGCTTTTTAGGCAGTGTGAATGTGGTTAACGTTGCTGCGAAAAGGAAGGTAATTTTAATGATAATCGACCTCAAGTTAGCTAATGTGACTGGAAAAGAGTTAGGCCCTGAAGAGGAAGGTCACCTTTTATGGATATCACTGTCAAAGATATTTCAGTGTAACTTGCTTGATAAGGCACAACCGACCTTGAAGAAAGTATTTGTCCCTTGTATTTTTGCCAGAGCCCGTTGAAGAAGGACTCACTGTACTTGCATGCCTAATGATACTTCAGGCCAACTATCTATTCTCCAATAGGCCGGCAGGCAACAGCAGCACATCTACTTATGGATCCTTTTTCCAGCAGAGAGGAAGTCACTACAGAGGAAGATACTAACAAGGCAGAAGCCAGGCTTGTGACAATCAAAATAGGTCTTGTCAAGTCCAAGATTTCATTTTCCCCTCAAGAATGTTTGATGGCAGACTCACCCTCTTTCACCACAATTGATAGTTAATAATGACAGTTCAAAGGGCCTTAAAATCCATTCAGTGGGACAAGATGGAGTTTTCATTTAATCCAATTAAATTGATTCCTCTTCACACAGTTTTTCATCATGTTAGCGAAAGAGGTAAAAACAAACAAAGTTCGGATTTTGATGTCTACAGGTGCAGTTCAGGACGTTCCCCTTCTCACTATCAACTAAAAGTTCTCCACCTGCTCAGGGACCTCCCCCACTCAGAATTAATTTCCCTTTCTGTACAGGCAAGGAAGTAGTTTGATTGGTGGCTCTCCCAGATGGATGCATGGAATGGAAAATCCATTGTTAGCAAGGCCCCAGATATCATGTTTGAATCAGACTCCAGCAAGAAAAAGGAAACGAAGTGGACAGGTACTATTAGTCTGAAAGTGGTCCAGAGAGGAATCTCAGTATTAAATAAACTGCTTGGATTTGTTTGCAGTGTCCTTCGCGGTTAAAAAATCTAGCTTCCTTTCACGTAATTGCAGCATTTTTCACTGCATGAACAATGTTATCATTGTCTGATATATTAATATTTTGAGAGGTGTCAGATCCAAAGGACTTGCAGCTCTGGCCAAGGAACTAGAGCATTATTACCTAAGCAGCGGGATGTTGCTTCATGCAGATTATCTTCCAGGGCTTTCCAGTTTGGTAGCGGACAGGGATTCAAGATTTCAACAAGACAACTGCGATTGGTCTCTTCGCCCCTAAATCTTTCTGAAAATTCTCCTCCTTTGTGGTGCACTTAACGCAGATATTTTTGATCCCGTCTGAGTCACGAACTCCCACGTGAAATTCTGGAGACTAGATGCAGAAGCAGTGGACGCTTTCTTCCAACATTGGGACTTGATTCAAGCGTATCCAGTTCCACCATTCACAACAATAGTCACAACTCTATTACATGTAAGGAGGGACTTTAGTACTAATACACCCTTCTGGCTGTGAAAAGTATTGTTTCCTCAGCTTCTAGAATGCTCCATAGATTTTCCACTGATTTCATTATTGTTTCCCCTGCTGCTTACAAGCCCTCAAGGGAATACTCATGAGGTAGTTTTACAAGGTCATCTACATCATTCCATTTAGAACATTTCAGGTCAGCCCACCTGGGCAACATGTGTTAACTATTGTATGGAAGGGGAGGTTGATCCCATATCTGCACCTCCAGTAGACAGTACATTTCTTTTAGTGTTACTTGTTGCAAGAAAAGCTGATTAGACAATCAATTCATACCAATCGCCTTTTTCTGCAGGTCATATCCTAGTCAAAGTAGAGCCCTTTCAAAAACATTTCCTAAGTTTCAGGGCGCTTAAATTAATCCACCTTAAAATTCCAACACAACCTACTTCACTCTATGGGGTGTTAAGTCAGTATTACATTTATTTCACTCTTTGCCAAGCAATGACTTTTCCCTAGAATAATCATTAGCAATGTTAAAAATATTTTTGTGCTCATTGTCACTGAAAAGCGTTTCTGACGTGCAAGCCTTAGATGTGGATAACCAATTTTTTTCTCCAAAGGTGGTCACTATCTGTTAGTCAACAAACTAAGAGAAATTATCTTCAATGTTCTACCCAGCTTTAATTGACTGCAAAAACAATCTGTGTTGTTTCATGCTTATGTTGTTATGAAACCTAAACTGCTGCTTTCGTCCTTCTCATACTTCTCAGTTGCTCATATCATACCAAAAACTATTTAAACTGATCTTCCCCATACTTTGGCTCGATGGATCAAGGCAGACGCTAGCACTGATGTTTCTCTTTTTGGTGCCCATTCTGTCAGAGGGACTATGGTGTCCAAAGTATTTATTTCAGCTGGTCACTTGGAGGCTGTTCCTAAACCAGCAAATTGGTCAGGAAAGTCTACCTTTGGAACATTTTATTTTAAAATCAATCACTCTTGTTTCTTGCAGTGTGATTGCACAGCTTTAAACTTGTCACAGTCAAGCCTCCGGTCTTGTAACAGAATGAAATCTCACCCATTAAAGTGACAGGAGGTTTGGATTCTATTAACTATTAATGACACAGAGGCAAAGAGTATCACTCCAGCTGCTTCCCTGTTACAACTATTTTTAATAAAGTATGTGCTACACTCTGAGTTTCAGTACATAGATAGTCATACGGCGACGGCAGAGAAAGAACACAAACAGCTCCAAGAAATACAGGTTATCTTACCTAGAAGCAGCAGAACATCCCCAGCCTAGGGAGTGTAGTGCATCACTTACAAAAAAAGCTAGAGGCTGAGAAAAAAACTCACATGACTAACAGATGTGCTTGCCGGATTGTAACGTATACATCAGCTATTTGTATTTAATGCCTGTTGAAGTGTATAAATATTGACTGCAGTCAAATTATCTTTGAGGCTCTTCCTTGTACCTTGTGCATGCAGCACTGCAGTGGGTCTCCCAGCCGTCAAGTTTATCCTGAGAACCCAAGACGGAAGGCTGTGATAATTTCTAAGGGAAGAAAATTGTCCAGAGCTGACAACACTTATACTGTTTTCTATGGGCAGAATCAGCACTTAGTTATGGAAATGTAATGGGGCACCATTTGTATTTTCTAACAGGGCAGTTATATCTAAATTCGGACATTTCATACACTTTATAGCAGGGATATTGTATTTTTGGTGGTACTTTATATGGGTGCTCCTTGCCAGGACTGCTGTGCGTTAAATGAGGCAGTACCTGCACACCACAGTGCCACTGGTGAACATTTAATGGCACAGTACCAGCTCTTCTCAGCAAATGTCTCATGTTTTCATGAAAATGTTTCATGATATTGAAGCAGGACTACTATAAGTACAGTGAGGCATTACCAACACCTCTCAACAATAATGCTATACTTTGGGGAGGAGGGAACAACACCACGACACTGTTGCGGTGTGTAAAAGGCCGCTTTTATTGGAGCAAGTGCACTTACAATCGAGTAAACCTTGGCCTCTGCCTTACAAAACAAAAACCTCACTAGACATTGAAACACCTATCCAATTTTTCCTCCCCACACCCCTACCCTGCCCTCCTCCTCCTCCCTATAACCTTATCCTGCCTTCCCTTTTTCCACACATGTCTACCTATTTCACCGTCCTACCCGCTTCTTCTACTCCTGAACGCTAATTTCAAGCTCCCTGCCTGTCCGTCGTAACCTACTGCTGCTTCCCCACCTTTAATACCTAAATTGTCCTGTCAGCTTCACCATCCGCACGTGTTTCATTACCTGTAAGAAAGCTCTCTCCTCCTCCGCCTGCACCTGTTCCAAGCGACAACCACCCTGTATCCATGCCCTGCACCGGTTCCAACCGAAAGCCAACCCTCATATCGTAATACAACAAAACAAGGCCATGTCAAAAATCTTAAGGAGGGACGGTGGGATTACTGCCAATAACTGAGATGCTGTGACTCTGCTCCAGTCGCTATGTGTAAACACCGCACTCCCCGATTGCCAGCCTCCTTCCTCCACTTGCGTCCCAAAATCAAAGGACAGATAGAAACTTCTGGGTATCGTCGGAGAAATACTACCACCCCTGATCCCGACTGATCGCTCTTTGAACTCCTAATTCACAACGCCACACCATAGCCTCCAAAATGCACCTCCTGGCAATCAATACCTGACTTCCACAGTGATCCCAACAACTCAGAAACCCAGAGCGTGCCAAAGAACAACCAGGACATAATGGTCTGAAAAAGAAGCGTTTCTCCGACATTAAAGCAAACATCCCCCAGGGCGCCTAACACACCCTTTAACAACCATTACAACAATGGGTGCCTAGTGCGCCCTCTCTTACCACCTTCTTTTGCCCAACCGTCCAAAATCCGTTGCCTGAGCTCATTCGCCAATGGCGGATATCCCCAAAAAAGTTTTCCCATAAAACCCAACGCTGCTAGCTTACCTGCTATAGTGACCCTAGACTGTCCTTTGTCTATCAGTGCTACAATAAACTGGACCACATCTTCCACCGTATCGTCCTGTCTTACTCTCCTACGTGCTCCAGTTCCTGAAAACTCCTCCCATGCCTTCGCATATGCCCGTCGAGTGGATGGCGCCAGCGAATTCCACACCAGTCGAAGCATCCTTGTGTGCCTATTCTCCATAGATTTTCCGGCATGGCCGTCCTGCACAGGTCCGTGCCCGTGACTAATCCATGGAACCGATCCCACTGTGAACGAGACAAAGCATTGGCGATGTCATTGTTCACTCCGGAACATGCTGCGCTCGAAACAAAATATCATTCTTCAAACATTGTAACACAAAAACCCGCAGCAACTGTAGTACCTGTACCTCCCGCGCCGACTGCTTGTTTACCAGCTGCACCACTGCCATGTTGTCCACATGAAACAACACCTGCTTATGCTGCAAAGTGCTCCCCCACAGGCACGCCGCTACTACAAGCGGAAAAAGCTCCAAAAAGGCTATACTGCATCCACCATTCTTCCATTCAGGAGGCCACTCCTCCGCACACCACCGGCCTTCCCAGTAAATACCAAAGCCCGTTGCCCCAGCTGCATCTGAAAAGATCTGAACGTCCCATTCCCAATCCCGCCAGGCCTTTAGTGGAATCCCGTTAAAGGATTCCAAAAAGGTTTTCCACATCCGTATGTCCTCCCGTACACCTGCCTTGAGGGGCACATGATGGTGGGCCAGTGACTTCCCTGCTAGAGCCAAAGCCAACCACCTACAAAAGTCCTCCCTGCGCGCACCACTCGGCATGCAAAATTGAGGTGACCCAGCAGCACCTGTATCTCCCTCACTGTCACTTTGCTCTTCCTCAATATGACATAAATTGTTTGCATCATGTCCACCTTCAGAAAAAGCCCACAAAAACGGACCGGCCACTGTGTCACCTTCGACAAAATGGTGGCCGGTCTCACTAAATGACCAGTTTTATATCCCCCACCTGTCGCCCACCCAAAAACAGCCCAAAGACACCCAACCACGTTGCGGGCCATACCACCCTCCCCAAAGACCCCTGGGGGGGGACGCCTCATTCTTCGGCCAATCCCCTCAACTCCCCCTAACCGGGACCCCATTAAATAATACAGTAAGAGCACTTTTCCTAAGAGATGCTATTGAAATAGCATGACAGTATCAGAACTTCTTAAGCTGGCTGTGGTGATTTTAAACTTATACTGTTAGAACTAGTTCTCTGTAGAAATTATATTACTTAATTGATTAGCACAGCAACTTTTCAGCAGGACTGCTGTTAGTTTAATGCAGCTAAGCAGAGTGTCTATACTTTTATGGGTGAAAAACTGACAGCTATTTGCAGCCTTAATAAAGAGACTGATATTGGTATGGTTTGTAGTGTTTTCTCTCATACACGCCAGAGCACGTGTGATGGTTAGTGGAATGAAATACACAAGATAGCAGAAGCGCAAACTCACTTAGAGAAAGTACAGGTGAGACTCCAGCATTGATTGTTTTTCTGACTCATACATACAGTAGGCATGCAGACTACAAGGAGCATTTAATTCAGTTATGCATAGTAGGATCAGTAAAGACAGTAGCAGGATATGTAGTTAATGATTTCCTGTTTATTTTTTTGCACTGCGGGACAGTTCTAATTTTATCACAGCTTATGTAAAATAAGAGCTAAAAAGACCCAAATACAAAAATAAAGCAATGATTATATACCTGAAATGAGGTATCTTGAGATTTCTGCAAGACTTAAAAGATATGGCGGTGAACACAGTAAAACATGGTGTAGTGTGCTATATTGTGATATTCCCAAAACTGCACTCCTCCATGTCAAATGTGGCTAAATCATCTGTCCTTTTTTTAGGCTGAGAGTGCAAGCGCTTCTGACCTGTTCTAAGTATTGTGAGATTTGAACCACACCCCTGTCACGCCCATCACTTTAATTCGTTCGTGGGCTTGCCTTTCAAAAATCTGTTGAGGGCGATGGTAAATGCTTTACGTTTGTCCTGCCTTGGGGCGGTTTTGTTACAGCCTTGTAGACTGATCCTGCTACATGGATTATAGCTTGATTGCCGATACCTTTCATGTGAGCGAACTACTTTTTTCTTCGTTGTCTCTCCTTCGCGCTTATGGCGGACATGGTGCTCTGAATCAGCGCTCACTGCCGTCCCCAGCACCTCCCACCCGTCCCTCAGTTTCCTGTTTGTGTCTGCCGTCCACACCACCCCTCCCACGTCCTTCCTTGTTATTTAACATCGGTCTTGGTTTTCTTCTTCCTTTCTGCCATGTGCCAGAGCTGCAGTCGCACTGCATTCCCACAGACCCCAGAAAAAATCTGTAAGGGGGAGGGAGCACTACACCTACACCAGTTTGAACTGGGGAGCAGCATTAGTACATTTGACGAACTGAAGTTTCTCACCGCCCCCCTCACAAAGCGAGGAAAAAATAGAACTAAAGCAATGTATCTGTCTCCCCGGGGTCAAGCATTGATCTCTCTCCTGTGCCGGAATGGCAAAGGCCTCCCCCAAAGGGGGCTTGAAGGGCCAGCGCATTAACGGCCGTCGGGGACCCGGAAATTACCAGTTTTAGCCACCTTAGCGGAAAAACAACAAAGGGAGGGGTATCCTTCTCCTCCCCCCCCATTCAGGAGGAAGAAAGGTGCGCCAAGGGTGGCACAAAGACACGGGGCCAATGAGAGCCCAGGAAGGGCAAGTAATGTTTTGTAATCAGTCATAAATCACAATGAGAAGGACATAAAACATTATTACAGTGTCATAAATTATCGTGAGTGCCACCCCATTGTTCTTGACATGATCATAAATCATGATTACGAGACATGTCATAACTCACGGTCAGTATGTGATACATCATCTCTGCCATGCATAAATCATTTTGACGGGATCATAAAACTTCACTGCATGACAGGTCATAAATGTCAGTGGTTGACATGTCCTAAATCATCTTTGCCATATATCAATCAAGTCCTTGTCATTTGCTTGTCATATTCCTGACAGCTTTTGTCGTTGAGGCCATCCTCCATGCCGCTTTTTTGGGGTCATAAAGTTTTGTTGGTCTTTTGTTGGTTCGTTCTCTGATTGTGAGGGGGGTAGCATTTTACTGCTGTTAGGCTCAGCTCGCTACCTTGTCTGTCCATTTTGTGCCCTGCCAACCGGCAGGTCTGGGCTGCGAGTGCCGTGCTCCGCTTACTCCCCCATCAGCCTACTTACCCTGCCGTAAGGCATCCCAAGGTAAGTGGCCTTCCTCTGACACACCGCCCTCCGGTGTGCCTCCTTTACCAACCAACATACCCCTTTTTCCGCCACGCCACCTGTGGGGCTGCCATCCCCAGGTGGCTCCCCCTTTCGTTCTTTTGCTCCTTAGTCTTCGTTTCAGCGCAGCCCTCAGCTACCTGTCTGGCTCTCAGCCGTGTCGCTCAGTGTCCCGGCCGTCAGGCCCCCCCCAGAATCACTGTTATGGCTGTTATGCTGCAGCACCAGGGGCACTTCCTTTGGTTCCCCAGTGCCATATGCCTGACTAGAGGAGGAGATATCCAACAGTAGTTGTCCTTGTCAAGCCCAGGTGACCCTTATACTCAGCATTCTTGCTGCTTCTCCTCCACTAAGTTCTGCTGGCCAGCTGGCTTATCGGAACTAGCTGCGTTCTATACTTCTCTCAGGTGCTTCTACCGACCTATTTTTGCTTCGTACCTATCAGTTTTATTCAGGACATTTCTCCCCTGCACAGGTGTACCAATACTAGAGGGTTGGACCACCCCTGGTTATGCTTCCCGAGCCCAGTGAAGCGCTTGGCGCTCCTGGTCCTTGTTAATATTGCGTTATATGAGACAAGGGCGATATCTGTTATAGTGCCTTCCATTTCTCCTTATAATTCCCTTGCTTCTCCAATCACCCTATTCGTGAGAGGTGGGGGTTATCCCTGTGCTTGAGGTACACTTTTGATGGCCAGGTCACTCCTGTTAGTATGGTTAACCATTTGGGGAGCATTACAAATTGTAGTTGATATCGCTGCTCCTGTTTTAATTTGTAGTGACTCCCATGCCCTTTTAAGTATAAGGCAGCTTAGATTTATAAGCATCTTCCAGGGGCCAGCTTCAGAGATAGTGTTACCTCCCAAACCCCCCATTACCTGCTTCCTTGTCGCTGCCAACTGCTCATAACCCAGTCAGGTGTCAAAATCCTACCCATCACATACATATTATACAGCGACAATGGATTTAATATCCATGAATCTGTGTATAGGAAATGTTCCTTCCCAAGGACAAAGACCAACTCCCTGCCCTTTTTTTTTTTTGCGACCCCAAGACCTTTATAGACTGGGTGAAGTCCTAAAGTTCCAACCTGTGCTTTGCCGTGTGCATGCCGCCCTTTCATGTTGCCTAAATTACACTTCTCGGGGTATCCTTATACAATGACTGATGGACCCCGGTTGAGATGTCAGTAGTTACTCACCAGATAACAGGGAAAGCCCTTGAACAAAATCAAGCACTGGAAAGCAATAAATAGCCCTGGCTGAAGGAGGGTGACGTTTGCTGTGCTCCTTCTGTTATCTTCCCCACATGCACTGAATGTGCACTGCTTCGTCCTCGCAGTTATGTATGGGCGTGCTTGGATCCTCCTCTGCCGCTCAGGGAAAGCCCTTGAATAAAATCAAGCACTGGATAGCAATAATAGCCCTGGCTGAAGGAGGGTGACGTTTGCTGTGCTCCTTCTGTTATCTTCCCCACATGCACTGAATGTGCACTGCTCCGTCCTCGCAGTTGTGCATGGGCGTGCTTGGATCCTCCTCTGCCGCTCAGGGAAAGCCCTTGAATAAAATCAAGCACTGGATAGCAAAAATAGCCCTGGCTGAAGGAGGGTGACGTTTGCTGGGCTCCTTCTGTTATCTTCCCCCCACGCACCGAATGTGCACTGCTCCGTCCTCGCAGTTGTGCATGGGCGTGCTTGGATCCTCCTCTGCCTCTCAGTATGTGGTTTCCACTCGCAGATGTCATGAAAGAGAAACAGGGGGAACAATCAGACACCTGTTGTCAAGGAGGGTGCACATTGTCAACAAACCAACAACATCTGCTTAGCTAGCACCCATAACAGCTCTCACAGGTAAGTACCAATGCGTGTTTCCCTTAACCTTTACAGGGTGGCCTGAGGGCATGTCCATGCAGGGGTTCCACTGCAGAGATGGTAAGGGCTGAAAGTATCACCTTGCAATGTTAACTGGTACTTTTACGCACTCCAGTTTACAGTTACAGTGTTTAATGCCCCTAGCTATAGTTGGAAATGCCCAGTACAATACAGCATTACGAGGGGAGATCTCCTGGTACTACCAGGGCTGCTGTTAACCTGACATTGTAAGCATAGCCCCACATATTCACACAAGAGCTTCTGTCAGCGTGTTCATATGACCCCCCCACCCAGCAGCTGTCTCCTCACTGTGCAACTGTGCCTGAACTGCATCGTAGGTTAGTGTCTCAGTCAGATTCTCCCTCTAAATCCTGCCCCACATACTGACTACCAGCCCCGCATTTGTATTAAGATGCATGCTATATGAGGCTGCTCTCTTCACCATGCTAGTTAACATTCCTATGGCCTGCTGCGTGAGTGTGGATTCTCACTGCTTTTCCTCGTCGAGATAATTTCCTCTGTCTCTGCTCCCTAATGTCTATCCTGTGCCAGACGATTACCCTGTGTGACAACTTGTGCTGGGTGGATCATCCTCCCCTGTCGTCTGAACCACAAAAGTTTTTTTTTTTAGTTTTTTTTTTTTTTAGAGGGGGCCCACCAGGTTACACAAGGACCAGAACCAGGTTACTTCTAATGCTTAGAGCACGTGTAACAATACTGATGCTACACCAAACTGGAAAACCAAGACAAGGCCTCAACAGTGAGGTGTATAGAGACAGAAGCACTACTGTGTGCTAGTTTCCTCAGCACACCTTCACAAAACTGACCGATACTGTGTCACGGAGGATCCTGCGTGGGGCTGACAGAAATATGGGATGTGTAGTTGGTTGTATAGGAGATCTGGACACATTTCCCCGGGGTCAAGCATTGATCTCTCTCCTGTGCCGGAATGTCCTTTAATAATCCACAAACAGGGATTGTGCAGACACCAGATACAGGAAAAAAGTGTGAGACTAAGAGCCCCTTTCACCAGCTCCAGGCCATCAGACTTGAGCGTTGGCATCCGGCCGCAGCCTACCCGCAGGACACAGGGCAATCAGGGCGCTTATATGAACAAGCGTCGTTGGCTGAAAGTCAGTGCGAGTAGGCTGCCCGCTGGCACCATGAGCTGCCCGTGTCCATGAAAAGATTTCACTGAAGTGCAGTGAAGACATTTGACCAGGGTGTGCGTGGTGATTACATTGACGTGACCCACTTGAAATGCCACAGTAGACATACTCCGTGGCAAGGGGTCACCCTCAAAACGGTTCAGCTCATCGGGAGGAAATGGGATGGCTGTGTCCAAACCCAGCCCCATTGTTAGAATTTACCCCCGTACCTCTGCTTACCTTTTCGGTCTCTCCATGATCCCATTCACCCACTTTCCCTATTTATGCACTATAGTCCCAGGCATACAATGATTGTTCTTTTACTTAATAATATATTCACGTTTTCCATCTAAATTGCAATTCATTTCCAAAAACACGTTCCTCTTGTTACACCTATTTCACAGCAGCTGAGCTCTGCTTACTAGTAATAGAGTATTAACACTTGCAGACATTGCCTCACCACTGCACGCTCCACAAGCTTAACTGAGGAAGATGTTTTTTATTACCTTGTTTAATGGTGCTCACTTCAACAGTTGCAGGCAGACGAAATTCTGAGCTAGAATTGCCATGAGATTAACATGTAAATGACAAGCTAAGCACAACTCTGCCTAACCTGTTGCGCTTCAGCACTGTTCAGCTGAGCCGTCTGGTCTAGCGCTAACATACTACGAGCTAACTAGCGAACCACGTTCAGCCCGGCAGATGCTCACGGCAAACACCAAACTACATTCACGCGCCTGCACCTGTTCTTAGTCCAGCATAGTCTCCAGCTTTACCCATACTCAACACGACCACTCCCCCTTCCTCCATGCTTCCCTCTGAGTCCTCATTTAACTCACTGACAGGAAGTCCATCGTAGTCAGGCTACGCTGCCGGTTGTGCTTATATAGCATACACTATCCATTCAGAAATATCTGGGCGCTTTACTAATTTTGCATCAGAGGATAATAACGCCCATAGTACCTAGTACGTCGACTCGAAGACAATTAAAGGCTCAACCCATCACACAGGATTCGAGTCCGTAGGTTAAAGAGTTCACGCTCACCCGCTGTGTGGGTGCTGGCCCCTCAGTGGAAACGTGTTGGAACAAAAGAGATTGTAAATTTCTTCGTAATCTTGGCATTGCTTAACCCTTTAAAATACAGGAGTACAAGTATCCAATCTAAATTAAGAATACAATAAAAAACCTTCTTGGTATGACTAACATTTCAAGAATTCACAAACCCTGATTGTAAAAGATGAAAGAACTGTATAACTTGGTGTGGTTTAATTTTTATTTTCTGTCTAGAGCCAGGTACCAAATGATCCTGTAAGTGAGGAATGAGGAGCATTTAGCATTGTTATGTAGATAGTTCACATCTAGGTATTAATGACACCCATAGTAACATATGTGACTTAACTTTTGCTGCCCCACTTGGGCACTACTTTCAACCCTGAACTTTACTTCATAGGGTGATAGTCTGGGTGAGGGTAAAATTGTGAGAAGAGTAGTTGCACTCTTTGAAGTCCAAGATGCAAGGCTGATGCTTGGAAGGGGAGGCACTGTTGTCTGTGAAGCTCCATGAAGTGCCCCACTGTTCCTGATGCTCAGAGTGGCCACCCAGCTCACCCACCCCTAGGAGTGGCCCAGTCAAAAACCCCCACCTAGTGATGCCTTTGAAGTTGTCAGCAACACACTGTGCTACAATTGATCTGCGCCCTTTTCAATGCAAGTACAGAAAGCTCTTTCAGAAGTCAAAGTGAAACAAAAGCAAAACTAAAGTTCTGGCCCAGAGGCGGCAATATATATATCGGAATTAATGGGCAATAGGCACCCATTTACAGGGGCTGCCACATTTGAAATTCAGATAGCTGTCAAATTATCCAAAAGGCATCTATTTGCACATTCCACCAGAGTAGACAAAAATGAGGAAAAGTGAGAGCATTAAATAATCTGAAATGTGTTGTGGCTCCACACTTCTCAGGCTCTTGTGGTTGTACAGATATTCTTGACTCTTTTTCATGCAGGAAAAAACACATAGATGGAGCTGGTTGTCGTATTTCCGGTCTGCCTTTGGGTTGTGTGTATTGGATGTCCAATAGGCACACAGAGAATAACAATATAAGAGCAGAAAACAGGGTCTCTGTCAATTCAGGCCAGTGCAGGGATGCATTATACGGTGAGAGAACCTACAGTGGCTTTCATGTATATTAATTGAGCTTCCATTTTGTGTCACAGTCACCATGTCCTTCTAAAAGGACACTAGTCAAACGGTTACTGTAAACTGCATGGCACACACCACATGATACTCAGATGAAATAGAATTAGTCCCATTATGAGAGACTGATAATATTTTAAAATGAGTTACAGTAGGCTCCTCACCCAGCGGTCTAGGGGAAACGGCCTCTACCCTTCTGATTGATTTCTAGCTACAGCTTAGTCAGTCTAGCTATGGCCTGGTGAGGGGTTACAAGGGTCTTGTACTCTACTACAGAGGTGAATCAGAAGAAGAAGAGACTACAGAGCGTACCCCAGGAGTTCCTGGACCACCAGGAGGGCATTAACCAGAACCTGAGGGTCTCCACCCTGTATTGCATGGAATGCAAGGTGAACTTCTGATGTGGTGTGAAATTAAAAAAATGGAGAAGAAAAGATAGAGGAGCATTAAAAAAAATACGTTTAAAAAAGGTTGAAAGTGGCCATTTGCCACCAGAGTTTAGAAAAAAGGAAAACACAAAAAACACAGGGAAAAAAACAACTTGAATCCCCAAAAAGTTATTTTGAGAACAAACCATAAAAAACAAATATGTGCTTGTCCTGTGACCATCCTCATTCGGCTATGCACAGCTGAGTTGGATACCACTGTTTGTTGGACATAGTAAGGCCCTGTGCACGCTCGAAGGTCATGCATTTCTGTGGTTGAACGGCCTCTGCTAGTTGTACACAGGGACTGTTGGGCATGTCTGAAGTTGTTTGCAGCTGGGGTTGGGCATGGGGCTTGGCCTCCACTGTGCACAGCGGAAGGCCGTGTGTTGCGGATGTTTCATACCTGCAGTGGGTAGGCCCAACCAATGATGTGCTTTGGCAAAGGGCATGTCTAGGGGAAGTTGGAAATTAAGGGCAACATTAAAAAAAATGACATCACTAGAGAAAACGGTTAAAAGGTTATGGCGCTGCCTCAAATACATAATACAATGCCATTACAATTACTGACATTATTTATTTATTCTAATCAATGTTATTTTTCTTATGAGCATTTATCAACAATATTATAAATAAGGTTTACATTTAATACATTATTTCCCAGGGTTACCTTTAGAAAAATAGTTAGCCTACTTTTAATGTTAGCTTAAAAAACAAGATAGTACATACATATATGTGGAAGACAGCTTTTCTCACTCCTAAACTCAGGGGCAGCTCCTCTGCTATGGTGGAGGAATGTTACCCCCCCAGCAGAAGCAACTGCAAACCTTTTACAATAAAACCACAATAAACCATGTTTAATATGGTTTTATTTTTAAAAGGGCAGGGCCATGGGAGATGACAGGGACAGAGGGGGAGTGCACAGCACTCCTCTCAGTGCGCATGTATGTTTGGCTGGCAGTCTCAGGGCACCCAAACACACATGCACACTGGGCTTTCTTCAACCCGGTACTGTGTTGCCGGGTTGGAGAGAGCTGGCAGAGGCTCCCACTCTGTCTTGGAGTGCCCAGTCACAGTGCCCCGTCCAATCCTAAGGATTGGCCACAGGGCAGGCCGGGAGCTTGTGCCTACAAGTACTGGAGCCAGAGGAGCGGAGCAGCGCGACAAGGAAGATAAGTTGCTTTAAAAAAAATAAAATTATTTGCCCCCTCCCCCCCAGCGCCCTGCCCCTTTTCCCCCGACTGCCTAAATGAGACAGAAAGAAAGCAGGCCACACCAGTGCTTACTTCAGAATTTAACTTGGTATCATTCTTGTTGGACCTTGTTGGACATGGCCCTATCTGCAGGATCATCCCCAAACATCTTTTCTTTTCCCTCCACTTTTTGCTGAATTTGTTTTTGCTGCCTTTAGGATTCTGGGCACTTTACCACTGCTGACCAGCGTTAAAGTGCATATGTTCTGTACTTAAAGCATGCTAACATTGGCTCATCCACAATCGACATATTTAATTTACTTACAAGTCCATAGTAAAATGCACTATATGTGCGCAGGGCCTGTAAATTAAATGCTACTAGTGACAAGCAGCTCCTGTTATCCCACCCACTCAGTAGCCCTTTAAACATGGCTCAGACCTGCCTGTGCGTGCAGTTTAAACTGCCATTTCGACCTGGCAAGTTAACCTACTTGCCAGATCCAAACCTTTCCTTGTATTACTTATGTCACCCCTAAGGTAGGGCCTAGGCAGCCCTGTGGACAGGGTGCAGTGTATTTAAACGGTAGGACAAGTACTGTGAGTTTTACATATCCTGATACTGAAAACATGCTAAAGTCATTTTTCACTACTGCAAGGCCTAGCTCTCCCTTTGAGATTGCCTTAAAACATCTTTTAAGTGCATTGTCCCATTGGGAGCAGATACAAAATTGGAGTTTGGTGTCTCTGGACTCACAATTTAAAAACACATCTTTTAGTAAAGTTTTTTTTTAAACTGCAGGTGAGAAGGACTGAGTCTACTCTACAACCTCTTAACCTAAAGTAACTCAAAGGGCTTGTTGGCTTGCCCCCTATTTTGAAATCTCAGGGCCAGGAAAGATTTCTCCTACGAACCGCTGCCATGGGACTTTGTCACTCGTGAGTCTGGCAGCAACATGCTGATAGTCAATCAATCAATCAATACACTTATAAAGCGCACTACATACCCGCGAGGGTCTCAAGGTGCTGGGATAAAAAAGGAGGGGGTGCTGTTACTGCTCGAAGAGCCAGGTCTTGAGGTGTCTTCTGAAGGTGAGAAGGTCCTGGATCTTTCTTAGGTCGGTCGGGAGGGTGTTCCAGGTCTTGGCGGCGAGGTAGGAGAAAGATCTGCTGCCGGAGGATTTAGGTCGGATGCAGGGGATGGAGGCGAGGGCGAGGTTGGAAGAGCGGAGTTGTCGGGTGGGGGTGTAGAAGCTGAGTCTGTTGTTCAGGTAGGCTGGTCTGGTGTTGTGGAGTGCTTGTGTGCGTGGGTGGGGAGCCAGTGCAGGTCTCTCAGGTGGGGGGTGATGTGGCTGTGGCGGGGTATGTTGAGGATGAGTCGGACGGAGGCGTTTTGGATGCGTTGGAGGCGTTGCAGGTGTTTGGACGGGATGCCTGCGTAGAGTACGTTGCCGTAGTCGAGCCTGCTGCTGACGAGGGCCTGTGTTACTGTTTTTCTTGTTTCGTTTGGGATCCATTTGTAGATCCTGCGAAGCATGCGGAGGGTGTTGTAGCAGGAGAAGGAGATGGCGTTGACCTGTTTTGACATGGAGAGGGATGAGTCGAGGATAAAGCCAAGGTTGCGTGCGTGGTCAGTTGGGGTCAGTGGGGTTCCCAGCGAGGCTGGCCACCACGAGTTGTCCCAGGCAGAGGGGGTGGGCCCAAGGATGAGGACCTCCGTTTTGTCTGAGTTCAGTTTCAGCCAGCTGCCTCTCATCCAGTCGGCGATGGCCTTCATGCCCTCGTGGAGGTCGGTTTTGGCGGTGTGTGGGTCCTTGGTGATGGAGAGGATGAGTTGGGTGTCGTTGGCGTAGGAGATGATGCTGAGGATGTGTTGGTGGGCCACTTGTGCGAGGGGGGCCATGTAGATGTTGAACAGCGTCTGGCTGAGGGATGAGCCCTGGGGTACGCCGCAGACAATGTTGGTGGCTTCGGATTGGAAAGGGGGAGGCGGACTCTCTGGGTTCTGCCGGAGAGGAAGGATGTGGTCCAGTCGAGGGCTTTCTCTTGGATCACTGCTTCGTGGAGGTGGATTTTCAGAGTGTGGTGGCAGACTGTGTCGAAGGCGGCTGACAGGTCTGGGAGGATGAGGGCTGATGTTTTTCCATTGTCGAGTTGGCTTCTGATGTCGTCTGTGGCAGCGAGGAGAGCGGTCTCGGTGCTGTGGTTCCATCTAAATCCGGACTGGGAGGGGTCGACGATGTTGTTGTCTTCGAGGTAGCGGGTAAGTTGTGTGTTGACGATTTTCTCAAGGACCTTCCCCGGGAATGGGAGCAGGGAGATGGGCCAGAAATTCTTAAGGTCTTTGGGGTCCGCCTTCGGTTTTTTGAGTAGAGCATTGATTTCGGCGTGTTTCTAGCTTTCGGGGAATTTTGCTGTTTCGAAGGAGATGTTGATGACCTTCCCTAGGTGTGGTGCGATGGCTGTGTCTGCTTTGTTGTATATGTGGTGTGGGCACGGGTCTGACGGCGATCCAGAGTGGATGAAATTCATGGTCTTGCGAGTCTCATCGTCGTTGATGCTGGTTCAGGAGGTCAGGGGGTTGGTGCGGGTGGAGTTCGTGAGGGGGAGATTGGCGTGTTTGAGGTAGTTGGGGTGTTGAAGTTGTCGTGGATGTGGATGTGGATGTAGGAACCGTGATCGCCTGCTCCTTGCTTCTGCAAAATCAGTTCATGTTGGGCACTCTGTACACTACCAGTGAGTGTTGAGTGCTTGCATCCTTCCCAGAGCAGCGTGTCTCAGTGCTTCATGCTTCCCCTAACACTGCACTCTCCGAGGGTAGAGTGTTGCAATAGGTCCAAGGTTCTCCCCTGCCTCGTGAAGCTAGAGGATTGACCAGCAACCCAGATAACTCCACCAACGTCAGCTGTGGGCGGGGCCCAACCACCAGAGGGAAATCACCACTGCTGTGACCACCAGAGACCAACTCGCAAGGCCCATTGCTGCAACACCTCCTTGTCTGGGAGCTCCAGTGACAAGGCCCTGAACCCTGAGGCCGTCACCCCGGCGGCTCCTAAAAGCAGATACTGTGCCTTTGAGCTGACCCTTGCGCTCACAACTGAGGTCCTTTTAGTTGAGACATGTGCTTGTGGCTGAGTGTTGCCTAATCCTTCGGTCCTGAGGGATCTGTAGAGCACTTTTTCCAACCACTGCTTGCGGTCACAAAATCAACTGGAAGGGTCCCTCAACCTTCCTCCCCCTTGAACTCGGTTTGCCATACATGACCGCCAGTGTGGAATAACTATGAATGCTGTGGAAGCACTGGATTTACTGCATGTTTTTGAATGCTAAAATTGTGAAATGCATATATTGGATTTCTGTTGTCTAGGTCTTGTTTTATTCAGATAAATGTTGACTATTTTTATAAATCAGTGTGGAGTCTTTTTGTGGTGCTTTACTGAGTTAGTTTGTGTGTGTGCACAAATACTTTACATATTGCCTCTTTTGTTTAGCCTGGATGCTCTGAGCCAAGCTACCAGATTCATCCTTATCTGATAGATTTAACACCACTGCAAGTTAAAAATAGATTTTATTGTTACCAGATGGATGATTCTGTGAACATAAGATGGCATCCAATGTAAACAAGGCTGGCTTTCCAGCCAATGTGTGGAGCCCATCTGTTGTGAGATGTGAGCTAATTATCATAGAGTAGCATACTCTTCTTGCCTGCTGGAATCTGTTGTGGGACCTCAATAGGGATGGTTATTTGGAATATGAAAATATGTATATATAGATAGATAGATATAGATATATAATGTAGTGGCAGTCGCCACTAGGTAGTTATAGTTAGGACCTAGTTTCTGAATTTACTCACACAAAACCAGAGAAATTCAGCACTTATAGCTGTTATTTCAAGTAACTATAACTTGCGGCCTAGGTTAACTATAACTTGTGCCCTCGCCATGCACTGCTAATTACCCCAGATATTGCAGCACTCATGACAACTTTTATAGCATCAATAAAAATATAAATGAAGCATTAGAAGTTAAATTATTGAAGAAAAAACTGTGAATGATGTGGGCGTAAGGTGTAGTTACCCTAGGTAAGTAATAGTTACTTGAAATAATTCTAACTATAACTGCTGAATTTCTCTGTTTTGTTTTTTTGCCCTCATTTGCCTTACACACTTCCAAGCTGTGCTCCAAGCTCTTCCTCTACTCCTCTACCCCTCTACTTCTCAGATAATCAAGGAGTTCAAGGATTCACAGCTGGGGAAGAAAGGGGGGCTGACCTACGAGCATTCCTTTCTCATCGACTCATTCTGACCTCGTGCGGCTGTAATCATCAGACCCAGTTGAAGTTTGTGCCCTCTTCACCTGCTAACCAACTTATGAGGGGGGCCAACAATTTCTCTACTTTTTAGTATGAAATTGGCTTAGATCCATCTTCCACATATAAATCACTGAGTTCAACCACTCAGCCTTCCAAGGACTGACCGGGGTTAACCATTGTTTACATGTTTCTCTTCTGCCCAGTAGAACCAGATAGAACAACAGTTTCTCATCACACCCTTGGGCAGCTCCCACCTCCCGGGACATCCCAAAAATAATTAATTCTGAGCTTACCTCCATACAAGTGTGGAAGACATTATTTAGCACCTTGCTAACATCGCCCCAAAGCTCCTGTATATGAGGGCAAAGCACGAACATATGGAGGTCGTCAGCTTTCAGTAGGCTACATTTCTTGCAATACATATTCTCTACTCCCTGGAATTTTGCCAACTGCTTTGGTGACCAGAATACCCTATGAAGGGAAAAAAGGTGGTTTCTCCTAAGATATACCGGCTTTACCAGGCTGCACAAGGTTCGAAAGGATACTTGTCGTATTTGATCGACCCTTTCACTCGAGATAGTGTCCCACCCATAAAACCACAGGGAGATCAAAATCTCCATCCAAGATATCCAGGAGGAGCCCATACCAGACCGCCACTTCATTCATCCAGTGAGGCCCGTTAATCAGCGACTCTTCCAGCTCATTTGTGTCAGTTTCTTCCTGTCCCAAAGAGTGCGCCCAACTTTGTAATTGATAAAACTTAAGTTTAGATAATTCAACCAATGTTTTCCTCTGAAAGTCCTCCCATGAACACAGTTTCCCGTTTTGGCAGATCTGGCCCCATTCTGTAATGCCTGCCTTTCAGAGAGGTATCACTAGTCTGTCTTTAAGGCATTCTGAGGTACCGGGGGAATTCCACACCGAGCATATTTACTGTAATAAGATAGTTTGTCTCTCGGCTGCTCTGTGCCCACAACTGAGCGGCTGCCTGCAGCACTTTCAGCCTGACCACTTTGATAAATTTCGAATCACCAACTTTATGCATGAATTTTGACCCACCACCCTCCAACTCCTTTAACATAGCTCCCCATAACTGAGCTCACCCAGCACAATCCCTTTCAGACAGCAGAGCTTTAACAATTTTTAATTGGAAAGCTCAAGCATATAATTGAAAGTCTGGAAGAGCAATGCCCCCTTTACTGTGTTTCCTCCTCAACTTTCTTCTTGCAGTTCTTGGCCCGTTAGATGCCCAAATAAAAGAAACCAATTTACTATGCAGTTTTTGTAACCAGGTCCTCTTAAAATCCAAAAGGATCAAATTGAATAAAAAGGATAAATTTCGGGACGATAGACATTTTGACCAGGTTGGCTCTTCCAAACAATGTTACGGGGAGATGAGTGAATTTCTCTGGTTTTGTGCAAGTAAATTCAGAACCTAACTGTAACGTCCCTGTAACCTTTGGTTTTTAAAGTGAATTTCTAAGGTTTTTTAATTCTATTTCCTAACTATAATGCCCCGGTAACCTTTAGTTTTTTAAGTGAGATTCTAAGGTTTTTTAAATTCTATTTCTTAACTATACCGTCCCTGTAACCTTTGTTTTTTTCAGTGATATGTGTGTTTGTGTACATTCAGATATCTACTTATAACATACTTGCCTTTTAATAATGCTGTCATGCAGGAGCACGGATCATCAATGCTTGTGCTCTAGGGCCTTGGCTTGTCTCCTGGACTGTGGTCTGTTTAGACCAGTAGGAGTGTCCAACACACTAACCTCAAGTGGTGGAAGGCTACTGCCTTTACCAGGAGTTAAGGAGCATGAGCGCAGTGGTGGCAGCATACCGTTTTTAGTGATTAGTGGAATGAACAGATCTTTTTACCAGTGTCACCGGAGTGTCTCAGGAGTGGCACCTACAAGACCACTCTGGTAAAGCTCCACTGCTGTGTGCTTAACTCACCCTTAACCTGCAGTGGGTTGGGTGCAGAGTTGGTATGTATGTGTGCCTGTGGGAAGGAACAGTGCATCAAGAAATAGCTTGTGTGGTTGCATGAGCACACTGGTATACCTATAGGCCTCTGAGAAGGTACAGTACATTAAGAAGTAGCAAACATTGGTACATGGACATGAAGTTATATATGTGGCCCTTGAGTTGGTAAAGCATGGAGGAGTTAGCGTATGGTGTTACCGAGCGCTCTGGGATATATGGATTTTCGTGCAAGTGTACAGTATATTAGAGAGTGAACATGTGCATGCATGTGTGTGTGCTCACAGTTGTGTGTTTGTAGTGCACACTACACATGTTAGACACTGGGTTCCATGGGGAGACCTAGGAGTTGCTGGAAGATCAGGGAGAGGTAGAGGTTCCCCCAAATTTGTGGATTGCTGCAATACTGGGAGCTGGGTGGGACACACACTGAAGGAAGTAAGAGCCAGGCTGTTCATGCACATCAATAACAGCCCTTTGATTCTGGAAGGAGGTCACTGGTTAAAGAGTCAAGGAGACATCTGCGGAAGTAGATGAGGTTGATAAGGGAATCAAAAAGAGGAAGGCTGGGGCCCTTTAGTAATTTTTTTAATGCTTATATTACTGATGCTTACTTAAAGGTTTGAACCTCTAGTCACTCTCATGGCCTGTGTTTAGGGCTATCAAGGTTGGTGACTGTCCTGCCGTGATATACTGCTCTCTAGAGGAAGAGCACTTCAAAGTGGGAAACCTCCAGAACATGAACAGAGACACTAAATCACAAGTGTGTCTGGAAATGGATTATAAAAAGGGGAGCTTGAGTCCCAAATTGTGAAACTGAAGGTGTTTATCAGCGTGGAGAAAATCAGCAAGAATTCTACCTGTTGTGACTGGGTTCTAAGAGTATGTCAGTCTCCCATGCTGGGTGAGTGGACATTTTACAGGAGAATCAAGAACTCTTGCAAGGAGCAGCAGCTTCTGCCTGGTTCAAGGCCAGTGGGCACTGTGAAGAGTAAGGTCCAGTGGGGGTTCTATCAAGAGGAACTTGGGAGCTGAGTGTGAGATTCTGGCCCGTTTAGAAGAGTGTGCTGTCAAGTCATCTGCCCATATGTGACCACTGCCAGGTGGGTGCCGCGGAGAGAACTGGACCACCGCACTCATCAAGCCACTATCCCATATGCGTTGTGTGATTAGCTAATGCCAGGAGGGGGGCACTGCTGAGAAAAAGGGTCACCACTCTGTTACTGTACTGCCACAAAGGGGCAGCCAATGCCCTTGGTAGTGCTGGGACCCAAAGAGGGCCACTGCCTTAATGATACTGCTAATTGATCCCAGTATTCTAGTAGCGGATCGCTGAGAAGACTAAGGACCATTGCCTTTTGTGTGCTGTGAAGACTTCCTGCACCCCAGGAAGAGGGCCATTGACGTAGGACAGCGTGCTGTTGTAATACCCTAGCAGGTTGTGACCTGTGGAGTTGGAACCACGTTTCACCTGCCTGAGTCCAGGAGCACCTCAAGACCTGCCCCTGGAAGAAGAAGCCTGACTATCAGAGGAAGAGCGTTGTGGATATCTGCTTCTGCAGAATTCATAGTCCTGGCTGGGAACTCACATCTGGAGACTCTCGACCACCATCCCAGTGATTGTGGGTAAGACTGATTACACAGCTGCTGTCCCTGGGACAACTTGCTCTAACTAACACGCTCAGCCACAGGGACACATGGACTTTTTCTCAAAGCCCTCATAGAATTTCTGAGACTTGAACTCATTAGAGATGCCAGTGTTGCCACCTGTGAATGAGGAATAACCATCATCCATAGATGGGGAAGTGTGACTAGAAAGCTGACCCAGGTAACGCTAGTGGGCCTGTCTTAAAAAGAATGTCTATTTTTGGCAACGTGTTCTGTTGTACTTTTGTGTTACAAGATAAATACTCCTTTTTACATAAAAGCAAGTAATTTACTGGACAATCATTTATTGGGATTGCTGGGCATAATTTGAGTTGTAAGTTTTTCACCTACCTCCTCCCTGAGAAGCCTTAGACTGCTTGACCCGTGCTTCCACTGAGAGTCAGGTGCTGAAGGGGTACATGGTGCAATTGCTCGGAGCTCACAGTAGGCCGGGCCCCAGGCCATCAGGAGTAAGAGACATCGACACACAATGTTTGGCCACTGAGCTACTGCTTGCACCGTGGCCCTCTGAAAGGGATTCTGACAGATGTAAAGAAAAGGCACTTATGATGTAAATTTTCCCAGATGGTCTTACCATGATGTAATGACTCCCGATTTATAGGCATATGAAGTAACGACTTATATTCACAAGTTCACCGAGGCATCAGAGTGCTGCATGATGAAGAAAGTGTGAACATAATGGCACCACAGATCAGAAACCTGTGCCTTTGTGTCCAAGGAAATGTTATATTATCAGTATTTTTATAACACACTCTGCTGTCTGTTGGACCTTGTAGCACTCTTGGCAGTCTAGGAACACATTTTGGCATTGGTCATATGCCTCTCCTTGACCAGATTCATTATAGTCTGGTATGTTTTGTTTGGTCTGTAACAGTAAGTGTTGTGTACTGCTTAGTTATGCTCATTTTGGTACAAAAGAGGGCTCTTATTTGGCTAGATGTTGCATGAGTTTGCACAGGCATTTTACCATTTGTGTCTGAGTGAGTGAGGCACAGGGCTTTGCTTTTTCTTTTTCTCCTCAAGGGTGAATAGTTGTTGATTGTCTGATTGCGTTGAGTTGTGGTGATAGGTAGAATGCGGCCACTAATCGCATCCATTGGTAATGTCTCTGGGCCTCATTTCAATTTTACCTGTTTTACAACTGCAGGTAAGGACCTACCATATGCAAGAGTCTGTAAAAATCCAACCCATAGAGAGTGCTAGGTCGCTTCCCTTGCTCCTCAAGGGCATCTTGCCTGCTACCTGCGTGGCAGTATTGCTGTGTTCTGTACATGATAGTGTGGATAGATTATGTGGTATTTTCTACTATTGGAGAGCCAATTGTATGAATGGTGTTTTTTTTAATGAACACAAACCTACACTATTTCCACAACCACAGACTGGCGCCTTTCAATCATACCAACATCTTTAAAATATGCCCAAAAATAATAAAAAGTTAGCATCTCATCAGATGCAATGATAGATTGTGGGCAGTGGTTCTTAAGTAACTTACCGGCCAAAATGAGGAAATGTAAAGTGAGTGTAGGTCGGTACTGGAGATAGAAAAAGGTATAAGTCAGTGGATGGGAGGGATGTCCGAGAAAGGAATCGCTGCGTGACAGAGTAAGAAATCATGGGACCATAATCCATAGCTATAAAGGCAGCCCAGCAGTATGCTAGGTAGTTAGGAGATTGTTTTCTCTTCCCTTTCTCTTTACCTGGAAAGTTGAGACCTCTGTTAAGTAGTAGATGAATTCTTCATTCCCTCTCCACAATGTTACAAGCGGGCATTGTAGGAAAGTGCTCCTTTTGGCATGGTTATCCCCAACATTTTGCCTGAGATTGATGCTGATTTGACTGAGAGTGTGCTGGTATCCTGCTCACCAGGCACCAGCACTAGTGTTCTTTCCCTAAACTATACCATTGTTTCCACAATTGGCGCACCCCTGTCACACAGCTAAGTCCGTTGTAAAAGGTACCACTGGTATCAAGGGCTCTGTGACCAGGGAGGGTGCCTAAGGGCTGCAGCATGTATTGTGCCCATCATAAGAGACCCCTCAATAAGCACATGCACACTGCCATTGCAGATTGTGTGTGCTGGTGGGGAGAAAAAGGTAAAGTCGATATGGCATCCCTTTCAGGGTGCCATGCCCACAAATCACTGCTGGTGGCATAGGTAAGTCATCCTTCTAGTCTAGTCTGTGCCAACCTGCCACCTGCAGGAAATGTCACACTTGGCGGTGAGCCTCAAAGGCTCAGGCCTCCTTTTACAGTGCCCCAGGACACTCCAGCTAGTGGAGATGCCAGCCCTCCCCCCGACAAATCCCACTTTGGCGGCAAGTCCGGTGGGAAAATTAGGTAAAACAGGAAGGAGTGACCACTTCTGCTAAGACCACCCCTAAAGGTGTCCAGAGCTTGAAGTGACTTCCTCCCTGCAGAATCCTCCATCTTTTTTGGAGGACAGGGACCAATAGGTTTAGGAGTGTGCCCCCCTCCCCAAAGGGAGTGGGCACAGGCAGGGTGTAGCACCCTTAGGACAGTAACCATTGGATCTAGGATTTAGGAGCTCCCCTGAACCTAGCTCACCAGATTCCTGGTGACCTCAAGACAAGAAGAAAGAAGAAGGACTGCGAAGCCAAACCACCAGCAGTGAAGACTCCAGACGACAAATGACTTGACCTGAGCCCTACTGGCCTGTCTGCAGCTTTAAAGACTCTGCTAACAAAAGGCGACGCATTCAACAGGACCAGCAACCTCTCCACACCCCCAGAGGACTGCCTGTCCACTAGAGGACCAAGACAGCAGCCCTGTCTAGAAGAAGAAACCCTCCAAAAGGACTCCAGAACTCCCTGGATCTGCGAGTCCTGCCCACTCTGCACCCGATGCCCACAGCCCATCTCCAGGTGGCCCACCAGTCCAGAGCAGGTCCCCAGACCATTCTGACCTTGTGTCCACCCTGGGTTGACCACTCCTGACCGAAACGACGATGCCTGCAGCCTAAATCCAGAGGACTCCCCTGACCGCGAGAAAACCAGACTAAGGTTCCTGACGCCTAATGCTACCCCTGCACCCGCAGCCCCCTAGCCTTGGGGAATACAACCACGGGTCCAGCAGCATCCAGCAGTCGGTCGTCCTCCTTGTCCAGCCTGTGGTTTCCCAGAACCCAGCCCCTGGACCCGGCCTGCAGCTTCTTTATGACCTACGAGGTCCCCCTATTAAAAAGTATGGGGAGCTTTTCGCTGTGTTTTCATCCTACACCCAGCTGCCCCTGTGCCGCTGAGGGTGTGGGTTTGGTGCTGAACTGTGGCCCCCCCGGTGCTCACCTAAACCCCCCAGGTCTGCCCTCCGAAGTCACAGGTACTTACCTGTTAGCAGATCTGTTTCCGAGTGCCCCCATTCTCCACAGGATCCCATTTTAAATGTAGCACCAATGTTGACCTCTGCACCCGGCCAGCCCCATGTTGCTGGTGGTGTATGTTTGGGGTCATCTCGAACCTTGACTAGTGGATATCAAAACCCCTGGAGACTGAAACTGTAAGTCGAGTACTTACCACTAAACTGCACTAACGCTAAACCCCCCCAGGACTGTGTTGAAAATTGCACTGTCAACTTTTTAAAGTGAAAAGTGTTACTTGCCTGTAAATCGTTTTCTTTGTCAAATCTAAACAGAGTGCTATTGATAGATATGTTCAATACTTACTAAAAAATGTACTTACCTGCAACAAGATCCTTTTCGTTCTAGAAATAAAGTAACAAAATCTATTTTTACAATAAAAATACATAGGCCTCAAGTTAGTCATTGAGTGCGTGCTTCATTTATTGACTGTGTGTACATCAAATGCTTTGCACTACCCTCTGATAAGCCTAACTGCTCGACCACTCTACCACAAAAGAGAGATTTAGTATACTCTACTTTAGCCTCTGTTAAGCCTCTTGGGAACCCCTGGACTCTGTGCACACTATGGGCCAGATGTAGAAAGCATTTTGCATGGTGCAAACTGCGAAAATCGAAAATGCCTTTTGCGATGCACATTCACAATTTACGAGTCGGTACCGACTCGCAAATTGTGAATGCGACTCGCAAATAGGAAGGGGTGTTCCCTTCCTATTTGCGACTTGCATCGCTATGCTAAATTGCTTTGTGACCGCGAATGCGGTCGCAAAGCAATTCGCAGTTACCACCAGTTACCCCTTCCCCTTTATGAATGTTGCCAATAAGGGTTTTTCAGAGCAGCCTGCTCTGAAAAACCGAAACCAAAAGGTTTCATTATTTTTTTTATTTTGCAACTCATTTTCCTTTAAGGAAAACGGGCTGCAAAATAAAAAATAAAACTGCTTTATTTAAAAAGCAGTCACAGACATGGAGGTCTGCTGACTTCAGCAGGCCACCATCCCTGTGAGTGCAGGGACTCTCTATAGGGTCGCAAAATGCGACCCACCTCATTAATATTAATGAGGTGGGTCTTTGCGACCCCATAGCGACTCGCAGTCGGTGTCTGAGACACCGTACTGCATCCGATTTTGCGAATCAGAAATTGCGAGTCGCACTGACTCGCAATTTCCGATTCGCAAAATCGGAAATTGCTACATCTGGCCCCTATATCTCATTTTGATATAGTATATACAGAGCCAGCTTCCTACAGGCATTCCAAGCAAACCTCTCCTTAATAAATAAATTAAGCTGTGAGCCCATAGCTGAAGAAAGAACTGGAGGAGGAATGTTGCGGTTATGACATATTTCCTTGGGTCATTGGTCCTTTGTAACGAAAGACATCACAGCATTATGAAGAAATGCCCTGGAAGGTACCAGCGACATGGCCTAAGCAATCAGCTCAGTGTGGTTTGGGCTGAGCTTTAAGTGGTAAATATCACATAAAAAAATCTACTTGACTTTGTTGAAACCACTTTTATTTTATGCCATTATTATGAATATCAAAAGAGAACTCATTTCTTCTTACTTAAACGGCCATTGTGGACACGACCAGGAAGTTAATTATCCTGTTGATGTATCCTGAGAAATTTGTATTCGAGAACCTACAGATTAGATTGAAAAAATGAAATTAATGTTCTGGACCACTGTTACCATTGACATCTCAAGTCCATGAACATGTTTCAGCCAGATCACAAGTGCCCAGTTGCGCCCTGGCATTTATCAGGACATGAAAACCCTACTGAAAAAAATGGATAGGCATTTATCACTCATGCAAAATACTTGCTATTTTCCAGGAACAGGATAACAGAAGTCATGTTGCAGAAAACCGTATGTAACAAAGTTATTTTTACTTCATAATGCAATATTATAATTGTTCAAATGATAACCCGTGATGCACAGCAAAAACGTGATCCACACAGTGCCAGTATGATAAAATGTGCCTGTGACAAGGCACAGGTAACGGGGGTGGCCGCAAAGTGCCCCTGGGCACGCCGCTTAACGCCGGACCTTGTTTACATTCAGCACGGCCTGAGGGGAGCAAGGTGCTGAAAGGAGACATGCCCAGACCTGGGAGGAGCAAAGCCGGCGAAGGGAGAGTGAGGAGGAGGACGCGCGTCCTGGAGGAATGGGACGAGACACAGCGTGGTGCAGTCAGGCTGGAGAAGACGAAAGGCGAGCAAAAGGAGGAAGCAATGGAAGGAGGACGCCACACAGAGCAGAGTGTGTTTGTCGAGAGGAGGCCGAGAGGGAGAGTTGCGGACGAGGAAGCCAGCCACGTTCCTGGAGGAGCGTGGCTTATCCAGGTACGAGGACGGGTAGGGGAAGGAGGTATAATTATCAGAAGGGAGGGAGAAGGAGACCTGGGAGGGAGTGGGGAACGCACTGGGCACTAATGATCTAAAGAAAAGGATAAGAGCACAAGGGCACAAGGTGACGGAAGAAAGGTGATACACATGTGTGCAAAGAAAACAAAGAAAAGAAAGAATAATAAACAATTCATTGTATATTACTAACAGAGAGAATATCAAGAAAATAAAGGAATTAACCAGTGCACAACTCACCCAAAGGCACAAAAAATTATAAAAGAAATCCTTTGGGGAAACGACAAGTATAAAGAAAGTACAAATAGGCAAATAGCCCTGTACCTACTAAAGGCCTCGTATTTTCTTTCCTCTATCTCTCTCTTGGTCTGGATGACGTTCCGGACCGAACCAAAGGAAGATATGTGAGGAACTTACTAAAAGCAAAGGAATACCCTAAGGACATATATAAAGACTGGAGAATGTTCTGACCTATAGGGATAAGGAAAGAACGATAAACGATATAGAGAAAGAAATAAAGACGAATACCAAAGGACCCTTAACTAGTTTCATGACTTATTACTTATCTGTCACAGTGCCCAAAACCAGTCACACCACACCATACTTGCTTGGAGAAGCATTCACCCTACATTAAAATCTAGATTTCCTTTTGGGAATGGGGAAGGAGGTGATTCCCTGCTGTCAAGCAGTATAAAGGGATTGATGAGTGCTCCAATTTGTTTTGCACAGCTACCATGCCTACTGCATAGTCCTTATTAAAGTGCAAAATAATGATTCAGATAATAATCGAGTCAAAGGATCCACCATCCAAATAGTGGTGTGGGATGTTCAGGGGCGGCTCCTTCATTAGGGCAAAGGAGGGTTGCCTCCCACCTGCAGCAGCAGCTGCAAAACCTTTGCAAGAAAACGATAATAAACTGCATTTATTATAATTTTCTTGTAAAGGGGTGGGGCCACGGGGGTGACAAGCAGTGAGGGGGAGTGCACAGCACTCCGCATCAGAGTGCAGGTGTGTTTGGCCGGCCGTCTCAGGACGGCCAAACACACATGCGCAGTAGGCTCTCTCCAGCCCAGCAACACAGTTGCCGGGCTGGAGAGAGCATGCACAGGCTCCCATTCTTCCTGGGATCGCCCTGGCTGGGTACTCCCAGCCAAACCTGATGCTGCTCTGAGCAGCGTCAGGATTGACCGTAGGGCAGGCTGGGAGCCTGTGCCTGCAGCAACGAGGCAGAGGAGATGGAGGAGCCGAGCGGAGTGGCGCGTGGTGCGCGGCGTTCAGGTAAGTGGGTTTTTGTTTTTTTAAAATAATTTAATGTTTATTAAAAACCACCCCCCTCCCCTCCATGTGCTGCCCCGCCCCTTCCGCGCTGTGTAAGCCGTGACTGAGGATGTGTAGGTTTTATTTGGTTTGCTGTCAGAGTGCATTTCTTGGTTAACATAGCAGTGCTGCGATATAAGAATGTCACATAATAACAAATGTGAATCAATTTGTCAAGCTGCCATATTAGGTCTTCTCTGTGTACTCTCAACATTCAACAATCAAATCAAGTCATTGATATTATTGGTCATAATCAATGGGGGTTAAATTGTGGGCCTAATTTAAATTTTGGTGGTTTGACTGTCCTCCGCCAGGGCCAGGGAGTATTTCACTCCATGACCTTGGCAGAGGTCCCCACTGCCAAATCTAGAGATGTCCATCGAGCCTACGGACAATTTCTGGCATTCACAGGAATTGCCTTCAAGCCTTCATGATTCCATCAAACATGATGGAGCCGTAAGTCAAAGTTACAAAGGTGTTTAAAAAAAAAGAACAGTTAAAACCCCAAAGTGGGATTTTGTTTTTGAAAGTAAATAAATAAAAACAATGTCCGCCTCTCTCCCTTGATGAGGGGGGCATTTTAATGTTTTTAATGCCCTTTACCACCAGGGTTTTTATGGTGGAGAAGGACAGCGGACATATAGCCAGTTACCTGACGGCCAGTACTCTGTCGGGCCATCGAACAAGCTTGACCACAGCGGAGACAGAGTAGACTTCGCTGTCCCCAAACTATGGCCCGCCCGATTTTAAATTTGGCGGGCTGACCATTACTTTTGCAGAAAGGGTACTCTTTTGCTATTGCAATGGAGTATCTATACCACCAAGATATATATCCGTTCATAAAGTAAAAGGGGCCTGATAAGGTGCAGTGGCATCAACTATAGAAAAAAGGACTCCCAAAAACTGGATTGTTAAATGTGTCACTAAAACTTTGTGTCTTTACAGTTGTCATAAAGATAAAAAAAATATTGGTTCATTAATTAATTATGCTCTACAGGATTAGATATAATTTGAGAAAAGTGCTGTTGAATCCTAGAGGCAGGTATGCTTGTCATATTGAGTATGATTCAAAAATACTCTCACTGGGCCTCTTATATATGAGAGATCATAGTGACAAACATTCAGCATACACACTGAATGGGTCATAATTAATAAAAGAAAGACCGAATTTTTAGCTGTTTGTATTAAAAAAACACCAAATGATCGCATTGTTTCATCCTGATATGTACAGTCTCAACCTATAAATTCATATTTGCCCTCTCTTCATGAGATTTTTAATGAACCTATTCGGGCCCCTGATTTGATAGATTACTGTTCATCTGAGATCATTCCCATGGTGTCATATTTCCAAACAATTTACAATCGTTTTTGTAGTCAATTTTATTACACCTAACATTACTGTAGTGGTCGTTGATTTTTATCTGGATTTTTTGGGATCTCAAACCTAAACATGTGCGGTTATAGCTCAGTTGAACACACAGATTACATTGGTGGAGTTGCAATTTGCATGTTGTAGCAACTCCCAAGGGATCTGTAGGCCTAGATCAAGATCTTTAGTTGATGCTAGAACAGCAAATACCACGACTGCCACATGGGTAATAGCCGGTCACTGGTAGGTGTCCCGGCAAAGGTGTGTCATTTACTCTGATGTTTTTATTTGTTTATGTTTGGATCAGCAAAATCCGTAAACTGGACGGAATTGATGTTTGAAGACCACACATACATCACCAGTGTGTATGAACCGATAGTGGAGCATGCAACAATAGTGGGCGAGGTACTTTAATTCGAAAGGAATTATTTTCCTTTCTCCGTTTTTATTCACTCTAATACCATGAAATAATAGTGGTTTCAATAAGATCCAGCAGATTTTATTGGGTGGTACACATTGTTCTGGGAGGGTATCTGACCGGAGTCTTACCTCTTTACCACCTTTTTTCTGTGTGTACTTTAAGTGGTATAGTTGCTTGGCTGTCTGTGTTTTAGTTTTTTTTTTAACTACTGGAGTCTATCAAGAAACTGACTTCTCAGCAGGAAATAGTTAATGTATTAATTATTTCACCTCCATCAGATAAATTTACACTGTTAAAGAAGTGCTTCCATTACAACGCATACACGGTGAAGCATCCATTTTGTAAATTGGTGAATGCTGCAGTTCAAATTGTAATGAGACCATAACCTATCAGTGGAAATATGCAGCTTGATCTGGCAGAAGTGATGCTGCCTTAACAAAAAAATACAATGCACAGTGCAGCAAAGCTGGACCATTTTACCATCTGTCCCGTCTTCCTTTTCTTGTGCCCAGTTACTGCTTACCACATACTATCCTCCTCCGTGGGACCTAAACACACTTCCTTCCTTTCCGCTGTGGCCTTACATTTTCTGGAAGAGACAACTGAGATAGCAACGTTGTTTTGGGACAGGTGCACGCATGCCTTGTGTGGTGCTGCGTGCTGTAAGACCAGCAGCTTCGAGTTGCACATCCTATGCTGCGCTTGGCTGCTGCCGCTTAGTGGCCCTGGTGCGCTGCCTGTATGCTGCCCTCTTGCTTCCCACTGCCTGTTCCCACTCCCGCATGCTATGCCTGGACTCCACTCATCCGTACTTTCCCCTTCATCCCATGAAACAGAAGTGGAATGAATGGGATGTCTTGCAGCTAGAGGACGATATCATTTGTGCAGCTATGCATACTATGAACGTAAGCTGTTCAGAGTCTGTGACGGCCTAGTATTTGTTATGGCGACTGGGAGAAAGGCAGTGAAGAATTAAAGGTGTAATGCACCTCAACTTTAGAGAGGCCTTTACTAATGTGTTTATTAGGAAGCAGAAATTTGATCACGTAGTGAAGTGACCCCATACTAGGAGGCGGTCGGCCCTGAAGCAAATATTGTAGGCCACTCACTTGGCATTAATGCGGGAACGTGAATGGCCAGTCTGCAACACACAGTGTATGTGTGGGTGAATGTGTACTCCAGTAAGCCACATTAAAGATATTCAGTTGTAATTGTCTGTTTTCCTGCTGCATTGCAGATTTATAGATTCATGTTTACAGTGTATCAGTTTCATTAAGCTTGTATAAAGCCCTTGGTTTGATAACTTACATTTTCAAATGCCAATGCATTTTAGTCAGTGTAGTTACACACGCGGTATATTTCTTCACAATGTGCATCATTGCAACTACCGATACATTTCCTTCTCTAATTTGAGGGCGATTAGATACTTGTGCAGTTTTCTAATGCTGGTTTTATGGGGATCGCCCACATTATGTGGTGAGTAATTACCAGTAATCCCAGTGAATAGGGTCAGCATTGCTGCAGGAAAGGTTGATGCTCTGCTGTAGAAGCTTATGCTGAAGCTGCCGCCTGATCTGCATCTAGCCTGCTACGAAAATAACCTTGCCCTGCTTCTCGCACAGCAGCATCATTTATGTGAAGGAAAGAAGCTTGTGCCCTGCTTAGCACATTTTGCAAATAAGGGAGTATTGCAATTCTTCTGTCTGATAGGTGGACTCCTTGCCAAGTCAGGCTCTTCTACTCACAGGACCAACTGCTGCTCCGCCACAACACTTAGCTGCTCCCAAGCACTTAACTGCTCCCTGTTGGCAAATGTACCTTAACCCGGAGACTGAGTTCCTGCCAGAGACTGCGCTGCTCCTAACTCCCAGACCTTTCATTGCTCCCCCGTTGGACTCACTGAAGTAACCCCTTGTACCTTGCACTGGTCCCTGAATCCAGTGCTGCTCTTTACTGGACCCTGCAGGATAGTACATTTGCCCTGGACACTACGCCTTAACATATGGTTCTACCTCTGCCCCCCCACCTTCTTGATCTCTGAGCTGCTGGATTAAACCCTGATCTGTGACCGGGGGTGAATGTTTAATTTGTTACACATTCCATCCTTCATCTATTCTTTTTGCACTTGTTGCCCTAAGTAGAAAGGGTATGCTCAGACGTGGGTCCCATGCTAGCTATGCCACCAGAGTCAAGCTAACCTGGCTGATGTGGGGCAATATACCGAAACTGGTCCCAGGATGCTTGTTTCTGGTCCAGGGAGGACCTGGCTTGGCAGTTCAGACTGGACTGTTCCCATGGGGAGCAGGGTCCAGACTGATTTGCATATGGCTGGATCCAAATTGGAATGGCTTGGCGAGCAAAACAATTCCAGATCTGTGACTGGGGGTGAATGTTTGATTTGTTCCGCATTCTGACCATCATCTGTTCTCTTTGAGTTGGTCTTACTACAGCAGCCTGCAAATCCATGTAAATATGCAAAATGCAGGGTTATAGGTAAAGTGCAAGAGAGGGTAGGAAAACTGTGCAAAGTAACAATGGGCACACTTGGGGTAGATGACACTATCAGGGATCCTGAAGCATTTAGAAGGCATTAATGAAGGTCGACTACAGTGTAGGTGTGAGTTGCTAAGTTGCCAGAAAATTGGACTGTAAAACACTGAGATTTCATCACTGAAAATGTGTTGTCAGGAGAAGTTGGCATTATTTAGTAAACTAAAGCACCACTAAGATATTATTGGAGTATGATTACTCTTCTGGGGCCTTTTAACAGACGACGCACTGCTAGAGGAGCTCTTTACAATTGAGAAGAGAAGGAAGATGACACCATCTGGAGTTCTGACACCAAGCAATGGAGAAATTAACTCCCCAGCAGAAGAAAACAAGCAGCAACTTCCTTCGACACATGCATCTATGCATTCATTTTCCCACACAAATCCATAATGGAATCTAGTCATTTATATCCAATACAGTCCATCATTAAACAGTACATTAGTCTTCTCCAGTCTTACTGGCCACTATCCGCCAGAAATCAAATATTGACAGTAGAACGTACTATTGAATACAATATCAACAGACCACTTTGACGTCATTCAACAAGAATTCAGAAAAGTAAAGTGTGCCAAGATTTTGAAAGCACTTTTGGACTGTACAAATGGTGGAAATGTGCTATCCACATGCAATTGCAATAATATAACATCCTACATTAAGTACATATATTTCAGACCAGCTCAAAGCATTAAAACCATGTCGCTGGATGAAACTCAGTTTGTAGGAGTCTTATAGCCCTGGCTGAGGGAACAGGAGGACACTTTTCTGGCAAAATGAAGGAACCTGAGATGGGCAAAATTTGGTGCCATTGTTTAGCACTGCGCAAAAAAGTGACTTCAGCATTACGCTCACCCTAACACAACATTTTTAATCTCATAATCCCATTTTGCACTTTGTATTGTGCAGTATTCAGAGAAAGACAGTTGTTGTATGCATTTTCACTTCATAAGACGTCATCCTTAAACATTCTGGTGAGCCACAATCCGATTTTTGATCTATGTTATGTATTTCTGCTAGTGGGTGAGAGAAAAAAGAAGACCTAAGTGGCCAATTGGACCTATGAAACCCCTGATAGGCACAGAGAAGGATAAGTACAGTAGAGACTGTCAAAACATTCTTATTATCTTCATTAAACTGTTAAATTTGCCCTTTAACCAAGAGAATATGCTCTATCCATCAAAACTAAAGCCATCATTACTTGGTCATGTATACTCAATGAAACATTTGGTATGAATGAGCAGCATGTGGATCCTACAATGGCACAAACCTAACCCTTGGAAGCCAGGATAAAATAAAGACTGACTTGGTTTTGCGAAATTTGTGTTCTTTGGACTTCTAAATGATTGGGCATTAATCCCAACGCTATGGCAGTGGAATTTGTGATTTCGAAAACCTTTGCTACAGTTTGAATTTCATGAATTGGTAGTCCTTTCCCATACATAGAGAACAGGATAGAAAACAAATGGGCAGTTTTGGATATTTCTTTGTGCAGGCTTTTCCAGTACAGGGACTTAGCAGCAGCATGTCGTGTGGCAGAGATGATGCGGGATATAAGGATCCAGACCTGTTCTCGGGTAGCCAAGTATAGGCATGGAACAGCTGTGGGATTGAAGGACACCTCAGGGAATTTCAAATTGGATTGGGCTGTAAAGAACAGAGCACTATCACGGTGGTGCACATAGATGCTTCAATTTCATGACTAGTAAGCAATTCCACAGAGTGTTGTCAGAAAGGTGAATAGCATTGGGCAAGGTGGCTTGGTTAGGAAAACGAACATCATCAGTTTTCAAAGAGATAGGTTTAGTAGCATTTTCACATTCCCCGTCTGATGGCCATGCAGATAAAAAAATACACACTGCTCTTCTTTATCAAAGGGAAACAAGGACTAGTCTGCATCAGTGGGCAGGATGACAGAAATCCATCAAGAGGAAACATTTATCTAAGATTTGTAAAAAGATGTTGTCACTGTACAGGAGTCACCAACCATAAAGTATGGCAGGCTTGGTGTTGTTGATCTCTGAAAGCCTTTCACCTGATCCGTGGAAGCAGAGCCCTACATTGAGCCAAACAGCAAGGCTTACAACAAAGAATGCTGGCCAGACCAATCAAGTAACTAAGTAGCTGGGTGATTTCCAACTACCTGGGCCAAAGGTGGTATCTATTAGAAGGAGGAAAGAGTGCATACTGGCTAATGCTGGGTCGACTGAAGCTCCTTCTTGAGCCGATGAGCACAAGGAGAGGCTTGGTTCACTGGTGCAGAGAAGCTGCAGGGTTTGAGTCTGGGTTTGGTGGGTCTCTTGCTGTGGCTGGCAAACACGAGGTTGCCTTTCCACATGGCTTTTCTGCAGTGTTTGTGGTGAGCATGCCTGGGATTGACCATCAACCGAAATGGAAGGCATATTTTCCCTGGTAGTTTGCACATGTATCCAGGCCCGTGGTTGCACTTTGTGACATTCTTCAGTTGGGCAGAAGGTAAGGCACATTACACCTGAGAAATGAAGATGTAGAGATAGCAAATACATTGTTTGCAGTACTGGACAGTAAAATCATCATTGAGATGTGCGTCAAGAGATGCTGGGGACACCAGGATTTTTGCAGAAGCACCATGGGTCGTCACATTACTATTTCATACACATGCATCGTATTCCTTTGTCTAGGCTCTGATTGACCAGAGTACCAACGGAAGGGCAGTGGATCACTTTAGACCAATATCAGCATAAAAACTAGACATTTCGTTTTTCAAAGTGCAGTTGATGCTCCAACTTCACTAATGATTTCATCTGGTAGGCACAGAGAAAATGTTGCTTGATCACTAAAGTCTCTAAAGTTAAAGTCTAAAGGCTCTAAAGTAACTAAAGTTGCATTATTACAGAATATACACAATGAGCGCCCGTGTCACTTGCAACCAAATGTTGTCCCAATTTAGGAATGAAATTCTTAATCAGTCTTTTTTGCAAGTCTAAACATGTAAGCAGGGATACACTTTGATTCAGCAGAAAACATACAGACTGCGACCAAGAGATACATGTATGTTCTGCCTTTAGGCATTTGGATAAAATCCATCTGAATTTGGATGGAGGGGCTCTATAGAGTTAAGTGGTTTTAGTTCCCAGTATTGTGGGATTAATAGGTGGCATGGAAGTGACATCATTGTTGGGCAACGGAAGGGAAAAATGGAGCAACATGTGGGTACTTGCAATACAAATCATGACACCTGTGCTGATGTGTACAATACCTTGGTATAGCCAAGTGAGGTTGCGGAGGAGAAATTGCGAGGCAAACACTCTTCCAGTGATGTCCCTCTACGCTTAATCTGCATCCCTTTTGCAATTCTGCTCTATCCAAGTCTGCTTCTCCATCTTTGAGGCACATTCCTGTAATTTGGACAAATTCTTTAGAGTTTGCATCAGAGGCTCAATAGTCTGAGAAACATACAAAGGGACTTCAGAACATGGGACAAAGCAGCCTTTTTGGTGGTTAGATTAGGAAATGCATATCCTTAGACAGTTCATCTTGAGAAGACAGCTGAGCGGCCAGTTTAAGAATCTTGTTCAGATGGAAGCATAAAAGCATCAAGTCATTCTTTAACATAGGTCCCATTTTTAGTAGGGGTTCTCCCTGAGGTGAGGAAGCCCCACTGTATACAGAAGAGTTCAAAATCATGGGGTATTCCACAGCCATATTTGAATCAGTGACTATAGTAACAGTCTTTCGAGCAGCAAGAATACAAGGACAGGTAATAGCAATCAAATTAGTGACTTTAGCAAAATGTATTTGAGGTAAATATTGGCTCCCAACATCTTAATATACTCTGCGTGTGAAATGACTCACGATTAATGAACAGCACTGCATTTCTCTGATTCCTCTCCTAGGCAAGAACACAATCTTGGTCAATGGTATCCAGCCCATAATGGATAAAGGCAGCTACCAAATCCAACAGCCTCCTCAGCACTCATCCCATAGTCAATTTGTATTTCGTTTCAGAGTTGACTGTCATCTTGACTGGTATCGAAAGTGGTCTGGCTCCCACCTGACACCCACATCTGGCATCCCTCCAGGTGCCAATGTCTCACCCCAAAGGGTAAAACAGTAACTTCGATTAATTTGCAATTCAGAGATGGCTCCAAATCTGTACCAGCATGGACAATTGTGGATGTCGCAGATATTTCAACGTTTCATCTCTGTAACAGGAGGTCATGTGGGTTCTACCCCTGACACATCATGGAGGAGTAAAGTCTACATGGCAGGGGCTCCATGGCAAAAGCAAACAGCATTGGAGACAGCGGACAGCTGCTGCGTTCCCCTCCGAAGGGTCCACACCTCGGACACCCGACCCTCAGTACGCACCCTAGCTCTGGGTTGTGCATACATTATATTTGCCCAGGAGCAAAATTCAGGCCTAAATCCCATATGTTGCATAACTGCTGACAGGCATTGCCATGAAACCATGTCAAATGCCTGTTCTGTATCCCACACTGCCAGTGCCAACTGCTCAGGTGACCCAGCCACTGCGGTCATCACATATGTCAAACACCTAATGTTGGGCATGGTACTCCTTGTAGGTACAAAATCTGTGGACTAAAGCCCCCACAACCCTGAGCAGCCTATTGGCTAGGGTTTTACTAAGCGCCTTCTCATCAGTGTTAAGAATTGACAAAGGGCAATATGGAGTTAGAAGGGTTGGCTCCCTGTCTCCTTTAGGAATGAAAGTAATTACTTACTGTCACTTGTATTGGGGCAGGGCACCAGCTTCGCGGCCTCAAGTAACACCAGTAGTAGTTCTCCCACTACCCACCTACTCTTACTATCACTTCATAAATGTCAGTGAACAACCCCTTCCCCTACCTGCAAATTCTGTTATTCCATACCAACCAGGGCCTTTCTAAGCTCATAGCTTGTTGGGGGAGTATCCAATTAATTTAATTGATCTTGGGATAAAGTCTGCATGCAAAGATCAGAGAGAAATCTCGGCACGTCATCACTGGGTGTGTCATGTACATGTCTATAAACGGCCTCTAAGCGATTCTTGCGTTTATCATTTATCCCTTCCCTAGACATATCTGCAGAACTGTTGTGAGGTTATTTTAGCATTTTTACATGGGCACATTATTTAGCTCTGGTCCTGAGGCCTGTGCCCTTTTACCTAGATATATTTCACTTTTATTCCTTTTATTATTTTAGTAATGCCTAATTTTAGTGGAGTTGTATTTTATTGCTTTTATCAGTTGTCCTTCCTTAGAGAAACTGTTATTCATTTCTTTGCACAACACTTCTCAGCTTGTGCTGAACCCAAGGCTGCCCATGATGATTAACTTATAATGCCGATCCAAAGGAAACACTGTCTACCTTACATGGAAAAAAACATTTTCACATCAGGGCAAGTTCTTAGAATAACAGATATGTTATTATAAAATATCACACTACCTGCAACACCTTAGAGGGGACGTTCCAGCCAGTTTGCCATCCTGTGGTGCACATGGTTGCAGTTTCTGCCAGAACCTTTTGATTCCTCTTTATCTGCATGGGAGGACTCCCAGCAGACTAAGAGACCTCTTCTAACCTCAGCACAGTTATGGGGATTGGGTTCACTTCCTGGGACCAGAAGGGCAAATTAGGGTTAACACTGTTACTTGATCTCATGTAGGAAAACAGTACTGTAGATAAGATTACCAGGCGCACTAATAGGACAGCATGGTAGGACTTTTCTTGTGTTTCACTCTTGTGATTACCGCTGTCCTGACGTTGTGTTTCATTATCCTCATAATCACCATTCATGCCCTCCTACGTAGAACGCAGTTGTAGAATGCAGTTTCTTCACTAAAACCTATTGAGCCAAAACCCTGCTTCTGTTCTGTCCTTGCATGTCTGAGACTTGTATGTCTGAGAAAGGGATGGCATCTGCTCCACCAAAACTCCCCTGAGGGGGTCTGAGTGCCATGTGATAGGCTGTGACAAATCACTTCTACCCTCTGGTACTTGTGAGGTGCGGCTAGCTAGCCTGAAGGGGTTAGGCTGACAGTTGTCACGCAGCGTGGGATTAGACCCAGTCCTCACGCCCTGTGGTGCTGCTGCCCAAAGATCCAGCAGTCTTGTTACTGAAGTGAGGGTCTACGTCACCACCTTTGTGTTGTAGCTAAAAAATATGAGGATGGAGGTTTTTCCTCCATGACAGCCAGACCAGAAGGCCGCCAGACTTCCCTGTAGAGCCCTCTGCATGTAGTGGCATGCATGTATTTCTCTAGCCTAGTGGTTCTTACCCTGTGGTCCGAAAGCCCCTCGGACTCCACAGTGCCTACGAGGGGGAACTGTGATTGCTTAGAAAATTTAATAATGCTAACAGATTAATAACATGTATATAACAAAAGAAGTAAAATGTCAAACTGAAACTTTAAAAAGTTTCTGTAAATGTGAAGACATTTAAAATTGAAAGTTGAAAGTTAAGTTGTAATCCTCAGATTGATTTGTGGGAGCAGTGCCAGTGCTTCAAACAGAATTTAGTATGGATGATGAGTGGCCAAAATTGAATTTAGAAAATCACCAACTTTCCTATTAAAATTAAAAATGCTAATTTGTTTGGGAATTAAATGAAATATTTTATAATTTGTGTATTTGTTTGATGAATGCTTGTTTCTGTATTTTTGTGCATTGTTTTTTTGTTCAAATCATTGAAATTACTTAGACTGGGTTCCTTGGATTCCAGTATTGACCCAGTGGGGGTCCCCGGACTCCAGTAACGATTAGGTGAGTCCATGAAAGTCAAAAAGTTAAGAACCACTGGTCTAGCCTTTCCCATGTTATACGGTTCCTACAAAATGAGTAGGACTGCACATTAGGTTATCATGAACTTCAGAATATAGGGACCTAGTCTACATATACCACCAGTACACATTGACACAATTCCTAGCTAGCTCACAGTGCTCCATCTGAACCCTTAACCTTACCAGGGTGCCAGATGGTATCAGCAGCCTCAAATGTGGCCACTCTGATTCCCAAGGAAATTGTGAAGACAGAGCTACCCTTCGTTGTTACTCTGCCTGCCCAAGGTAAACACATGAAAGATACAAAAATGGCTTTTCAAACATTTATTGAAACAATCAACATGAACTGTGACTATTAGGCAGAAGAAATAAAACACTGCAACCAGCATTATGAGAATGGTGAAACAGATGAACAATTCAGTTTGGTAAAGTATATTTATGCACTCCTATCTACTACTACCTACACTTTCGAGAGCATAGTGGGAGTATCCTCTGCCAGATCCACTGGCATAGCCTAACCCCCATAACTGGATTTAATGTGTCAGGAAGCCGGTCTGATGTAGTGCAGGCTTTAGGCCTTTGCAGGATGGCGGGTCAGACTCAGTAGGGCTGCATCTCAGTCACAGTGCCCCGCGTTCCAGGATAATCCCAGCAGAAGTGCTTCTCTGCCGAATGTAGCACAGAGGCTGTTTATATAATATAAGAGCACTGTTCATATCGCACTGTTAGGTGCAGAGCTGATGCAATCATTTGTTGGGAGCCTTAGAGCTATCTCCATTGGACAACATAACACAAGGGTATGTGCCTAACCTTGGACACAGTGTATGAACAACATGACAATAGTGCTTACTACAAAAGCTGCATACTCAGTATCTTCTCATTATTATGTTAGTGTAAAAACATGTAAAAATTCACCATTAGAAAAAGATGTCAAGCTCGGACCCTTTTATTATATATTTTTTATTGGAATAGATTTCAAGTCCACAAAAGATACACACATGAATCAAATAAAATCAGACTGCAAAAAGGAGCACAAGCTATTATCCTAGGAATAAAGAAATCGTGAAACAGAGTACTATGACGATCAAAATAAAATACAAGGTGCATCTGTTGAACAAACCATTGCAGAGTAAACAGAAAGAGTTTTGCTGAAAAAAGGTCATGAACAGCCTTAGTCAGTCTGAAAACGACTAAGCATTCCCCTCAGTGAGTCCCAGATTCTACTTAACCTAATCCTCTACTCATCGTTGTCAATTAAGGTGATTTCAAGAAAACCAGTGTTCAAGAATTCATGCTACCAGAGAATAGGATTTGAGGCGTCCTTGAGAAGCCTGTGTCTGGCCAGCACTAATCTTGCGAAGGATATTGCAAATAAATAAATCCCCTCCAAGTGTGATGGAATTGCTGCAGTGTGTCCTAATACTAGTAGGTTGGGTCTCAAACCATATCACCCAAAACGTCTGATTCAGCTTCCCATTAATTGAATCCCAATAATGTTCCAGGATGATTCCAGCAGAAGTGCTCCTCTGCCAAATGTAGCTCGGAGGCTGTTTATATAATAAACAGCACTGTTCATATCGCACTGTCAAAGGTGCAGTGCTGATGCGATGGTTTGTCTGGAGCCTTAGAGCTATCTCCATTGAACAACATAACACAAGTGCGTCACGTTCTATGTGCCTACCCTTGGATATTGTGTACGAACAGCATGAAGGCAATGCTTACTAGGAAAGCTGCATACAAAGTATCTTCTCAGTACATTATGTTGTTAGTGAAAAACATGTAAAAAGTCACAATAAGAAAAAGATGTCAAGATAAAGTCTCAGAGCGGGCCCTAATGTACTTCACTACACCCATGTACTGGACAAGTTATGTTTCGTGATCAAAAGATCATGGTGGTCATTCCAACCCTGGCGGTCCATGACCGCCGGGTTGGAGGACCGCGGGAGCACCGCCGACAGGCCGGCGGTGCTCCAATGGGCATTCCGACCGCGGCGGTAAAGCCGCGGTCGGACCGGCAACACTGGCGGGCTCCCGCCAGTGTACCGCCGCCCATTGGAATCCTCCAAGGCGGCGCAGCTAGCTGCGCCGCCGAGGGGATTCCGACCCCCCCTACCGCCATCCAGTTCCCGGCGGTCCGCCCGCCGGGAACCGGATGGCGGTAGGGGGGGTCGCGGGGCCCCTGGGGGCCCCTGCAGTGCCCATGCCACTGGCATGGGCACTGCAGGGGCCCCCGTAAGAGGGCCCCTAAATGTATTTCACTGTCTGCTGCGCAGACAGTGAAATACGCGACGGGTGCAACTGCACCCGTCGCACAGCTTCCACTCCGCCGGCTCGATTCCGAGCCGGCTTCATCGTGGAAGCCTCTTTCCCGCTGGGCTGGCGGGCGGCCTGAAGGCGGCCACCCGCCAGCCCAGCGGGAAAGTCAGAATTACCGCCACGGTCTTTCGACCTCGGAACGGTAACCTGACGGCGGGACTTTGGCGGGCGGCCTCCGCCGCCCGCCAAGGTCCGAATGAGGGCCCATGTGCCTTCCCTCGATCTGTGACTACTTGCTGTTCTAGTTTTGTTACTGTCATCCCTGCATCACGGAGTTCACGTTTCAGCAACATTTTAACTTCTGGATATGTGCCTACTCCCTGTTCCAATCTTGCTACTGCCATCTCTGCATCACAGAGTTCATGCTTGAGCAACATTTTAACTCATGCAATTTGGGATCTACATTAATTGTCAGTATAGTGAACAAAGAGGAAATTTGAAAACTGTACCTTTCACAGGAAATATTCGTATTAAATGGTTAATGGGTTGTCTGTATAAAGATAACAGAGATGTTGCGACAGTTGACAAAATGAAAGTTGATTTCCTTAATAACGTGAGGCATGAGAATACTGCCAACATAGTGCCCAAAAGTTGGCGAAGTGGTGAGACAAGACACAGATAAGCTTTCAGAAAATCAGATTTCTATCAGGAGATGTTTTGGGGTGAAGTAGTTTGTTTGAAAGTTATATTAAGAGAACAATTTGGCAGCTATTTGCTTCCCAAACCTGTTAATATCTTTCCTCGAACTGCTGCCTCTGTTTATATGTTGCAAAGGAACTTCCCAGTCGAAGAAACACTTTGGCCCTCATTACAACATTGGCAGTAAATCCCGCTTACTGCCGTGCAGAAGACCGCCAACACACCGCAGCGGTTGCGGAATTCCGCTACAGCTATTACGACCCACAGGCCGGAATCCGCCAAAATCCAGACACCCACACAAGTCTGCCACACCAAAGGTCAGTGATAAACTGACGATAACAAAACCTCCACCGTCACGCCAACAGGAATACGCCCACACTATCACAACCCACGAATCCACGTGGAAGTCTTTCAAACGCGGTATTCCATTGGCGGTGCACACCACAGCGCTGAAAATACACACACTTTTACAAAACACAACCACATTGGACAATTCGAAATACACACACCTGATAAACATACACATACCACTCCCACACACCCAATCCAATATAAAACACACACCCACATCACCCACAAACCCTTACTACCAAAAATTCCGAAAGAAGCACACAGAGAGACACCACCATCAACAATACTAGCATCCACAGGCACACAACACCATCACTCACACAACATCCACGCACCTCAAACAACAAACACATCCCCTCACACATCACCCACACCACACCATGGCCCCGCAAAGACACCCCAGGTTCTCTGAGGAGGAGCTCAGGGTCATGGTGAAGGAAATCATTCACGTAGAGCCACAGCTATTCGGATCACAGGTGCAGCACACCTCCATAGCTAGGAAGATGGAGCTATGGTGCAGAATTGTAGACAGGGTCAACGCAGTGGGACAGCATCCAAGAACACAGGATGACATCAGGAAGAGGTGGAACGACCTGCGGGGGAAGGTGCGTTCCGTGGTCTCAAGACACCAGATTGCAGTTCAGAGGACTGGCGGCGCCCCCCACCTCCTCCCCCACAACTAACAACATGGGAGGAGCAGGTCTTGGCTATACTGCATCCTGAGGTGCTCGCAGGAGTAGCAGGAGGAATGGACTCTGGTAAGTCGAACCTTAAGTATTACATCCCCCACCCTACCTGCATGCTATCACATACCCCACCCTCACCCCCATCACTCCAACACCTCACATATGCCCCACTATCACAACCCACCCATCCCAATACCAAGCCCTGCATGCAACAACAAAGCATGGAAGCCCATCACCAAAGCATGTCCACTACAGATACCCACACAGACCCCAAACCAAGTATCACACAAGGTTCTACACAAGAATGCAAGCACTGGAGTACAGGAGCACCCACCCATTGCACACAATGGCACACACAGATGCAATAATCATGTCTTTACCTGCAGGACCCCTACTCAACGTCACCGGACAGGAGGTTCCAGACATGTCCACTCCCCCCACAGGAGAGGCCCACAGTGATGACAGCAAATCTGTCCAACTGGATCAAGATGACCAGCCCGGCCCATCTGGGACCTCAGGACAGTCGGTTCCCCTGACACTGGCACATGCCACCACAGAGCCTCCCCCCTCAGGAAACACCAGCACAGCACCCACCCAGCGGGCCCATCCCTCTGTCCCCATGACACATCAAGCAGCAGTGTCTCCACCACTACAGGGAACCCAGGCAAACCCACCACCCTAAGAAAATCAGGGACCTGGGGGCAGTGGGCATACGGTTCAGGAGACAGAGGAACAGGAAAACAGGGGAACTGGGAGGACTGCTGTGCAACAGGGGGACGACAGGCCCAGGGAACCCACTCTCCACGAGGCCTTCTCCAACATCATAGGAGCATACCATCATTCCCAGGAGACGATGGCAACGGTACTGGCCATGTTTCAGGACACCCAGCGGCTGCAGGAGGAACAGTATCTGGGGATCAGGGAGGACTTGAAGTCCATTAACACCACCCTGGTCACCATTGTAGGGGTGCTGAAGGACCTTGTGAACACCAGGAGGGACACTGCGGCACAACAAGGGGCCCCTGACACTAGTCTCAATGATGAACTGCCCACCACCTCTGCTGGCACTAGTGGACAGGAGGCACCGCCAGAGGACCACGACACCAGCACCCCACCCCCTGCAGATGGAGAACCACCCCGCAAACAGTCCCTGAGATCCAGGACAAAAACAGAGAACAATGCCAAGACCCCCGCCAAGAAATGAGACCACCCTGAATGTCATCCTTCTGTCCCACTTCGTCACCCTGTCCATCCTTAAACTGCCCTAGCTCCACTTCCTATGCCCCTTTGGACAATGCACCTGTGAGACTAATAACTGGACTCTGCCATGGACATTCCTCCACCATCACCCCTGACCATTTTCCAACCCCTTCCACTAATTTGCACTTAAATAAACACCCTTGAATCACAAAACAATCTGGAGTCAGGCTGTGCTTTCACAAATGTGTATTTTCTATAAATAACGAAAACAGCAAAGTCCATTGTATTGTCAACATACCTATGTCACACAGCTCTAGTCCATGAGGTAACATAGCAGAGGTCACACAGTGAGACCCACATCTGTGAAATGGAAAGGCAAAGTGACAAGTCAGGGTCCATACACTGGGTGAAAGTGAGAGACATATGATAGGTCTAACAATTGTATGAGATGTGTGAGCCAGTGACATCTTCTTCCCTGTGTTTCACTGAAAGTATTGCTGGATAACATTGTTTCTGTTGTCGATATTCTCTTCTTCTGCCTCTTCTTCACTGTCCACAGGCTCCACAGCTGCAACAAGACTTCCTTCTGGACCATCCTCCTGCAGAAAAGGCACCTGTCATCGCAAAGCCAGGTTGTGCAGCATACAGCAGGCCACCATGATCTGGCACACCTTCTTTGGTGAGTAGTAGAGAGAACCACCTGTCGTATGGAGGCACCGGAACCTGGCCTTCAGGAGGCCGAAGGTCCTTTCGATCACTCTCCTAGTTCGCCCATGTGCCTCATTGTAGCGTTCCTCTGCCCCTGTCCTGGGATTTCTCACTGGGGTCAGTAGCCATGACAGGTTGGGGTACCCAGAGTCACCTGCAAATGTCAAGGGACAACTGTTAGACACACACTAACCCTTAGGGACAACCCCAGACCCCGACAACTATTCACACGGTATAGGGTCCTTGTCCTCACCTATTAGCCACACACAGTGCCTCTGGAGTTGCCCCATTACATAAGGGATGCTGCTATTCCTCAAAATGTAAGCGTCATGCACTGAGCCTGGAAACTTGGCATTCACATGGGAGATGTACTAGTCAGCCAAACACACCATCTGCACATTCATTGAATGGTAGATCTTCCGGTTTCTGTACACCTGTTCACTCCTGCGGGGGGTACCAAGGCCACATGAGTCCCATCAATGACACCTATGATGTTGGGGATATGTCCCAGGGCATAGAAGTCACCTTTCACTGTGGGCAAATCCTCCACCTGAGGGAAAACGATGTAGCTGCGCATGTGTTTCAGCAGGGCAGGCAACACTCTGGACAACACGTTTGAGAACATAGGCTGGGACATCCCTGATGCAATGGCCACTGTTGTTTGAAAAGACCCACTTGCCAGGAAATGGAGTACTGACAGGACTTGCACTAGAGGGGGGATTGCTGTGGGATGGCGGGTAGCTGACATCAGGTCTGGCTCCAACTGGGCACACAGTTCATGGATTGTTGCAGGATCAAGTCTGTAGGTGACTATTACGTGTCTCTCTTCCATTGTCGGCAGGTCCACCAGCGGTCTGTACACCGAAGGATGCGGCCATCTCCTCACCTGCCCCAGCGGACGTGCCCTATGGACGAGAACAGCGAGCAGAGAGTCAGCCAACACTGTGGTATTAAAAAAATATTTATTGCACACATTTATTGTCAAGCCGCAATGTGCCTGTCACTGTGTGTATGCAAGGCCTAGATAGGTGTGACACATTTAAAAATAATGCAATCTGGCCCCCTGAAATGGCGGCTGCCTGACCTGTAAGGTGGGACAAGGGGATATGAGGTAACTAAGCTGGCGTTGTACACCGTCGCGGTAGGTGGTCGAAGACCGCGGCGCAATCCTGCATTGGTTAACATTGGATCCTATGGGTCCCAAGAGCCAATGTTGATGTACGCAGGGGTGAGGGTACGCACCGCCGCGGACGTGACCGCCATTTTCAGTCTGTTAACTCACTTGATACCTGACCTTCGACAGGAGAGGACCTACACTGCAAGTGCTGCTGATACCTCAGTCTGGAAGCGACGATGGCTCATGTATCTGGGGAAAGGGCCCCTGCCTTCACTTCGGAGGAGTTGGAGAAGTTAGTGGATGGGGTCCTCCCCCAGTACACACTACTCTACGGTCCTCCAGACAAACAGGTGAGTACACTGTGAGCATGCTGTATGGGCAATGCCTGTTTGGGGTGGTGTGGATGGAAGGTACAAGGGGGGGGCTGAGGCCTGCATGAGTGGACGGTGAGTGTATGTGCGTCAGGGCAAGGGTGTGAACATGGGTCAATGACTGTGATGGTCCGGACAGTTAAAGATTATCTTTTTCCCTTGTACTATTGCTCTAGGTCAGCACCCACCAGAAGAAGGATATTTGGCGTGCCATCGCCAAGGACGTCCAGACCCTGGGTGTCCACCACAGACGGAGCACCTACTGCTGTAAAAGATGGGAGGACATTCGCCGCTGGAGCAAGAAGACGGCTGAGGCCCAGCTGGGGATGGCCTCCCAACGTGGGAGGGGTGCCCGTCGCACCATGACCCCCCTGATGTTCCGGATCCTGGCGGTGGCCTATCCGGAGTTAGATGGGCGCTTGAGGGCATCACAGCAGCCCCAAGGGGGTGAGTACAGTCACATCTATCTGACTCTGCGCGCATTATGAGTTGTCTGGGTGGTGGAGGTGGGCTGTGGGTTCCCCTAGGCCAGGGTGAGTTTTGTAGGCAAGGTCCGTTATGAGGCAGGCTATGTGGCACCTCAACCCCACAAGTGGTAAGAGCCAACTACACCTAGTCAGGCTCCTGTGACTTCCATGTGTGCAGCAATTGGGCATAGGCCTTGTCCCCCATGTCCCTGTGATTAATTAGGGGACTCTAAGTGCATGGCGTAGTGCAAAGGGCGGCTGTTACTGTAGGGTCCGCCAACGGTAGCGGTATTGCATGCACTGAACATGTCTTTCTTCTGTTCCCCCCCCCTTTTGTGGTCTCCCTGTTCTTGTGGGCATTAGCATCATCAGGCGGGGGAGTAGTGGCACCGGATCAGGAGGGAGCTGCATCTCACATGGCCCTGGAGGGCGAGACAACGGAGTCTGAAGCCACCAGTGGGACGGAGGGCGAGGGGAGCTCCACGGTGGGGACAGGAGGTGCCATCAGCGACAGGTACAGCCGCAACCCCCCCACTAGCACCGCCCTCCCAGCAGCCCCTCAGCGTGTGTCCCGTGGCCGCTCACCCAGGAGGGTGGGCATCTCCTTCGCCCCAGGCACCTCAGGCCCTGCCCCAGTCAGCCCTGCTGCCCTCAGTGAGGAGGCTATTGACCTCCTGAGATCCCTCACTGTTGGGCAGTCTACCATTGTGAATGCCATCCCGGGTGTCGAGAGGCATTTGCAACAAACAAATGCATACCTGGAGGGCATTCATTCTGGCCAGGCAGCCCAACAGAGAGCATTTCAGGCTCTGGCCTCAGCACTGATGGCAGCCATTGTCACTGTGTCCAGCCTCCCCCTCCAACTTCCTCCACTCAGACCCAATCCCCTGTACCTCAGCCTATCCCAAGCACACCATCAGACCAGCATGCACACACCTCAACACACAAGGGTGGCTCCGGCAAACATAAGCACCACACATCCCACAGGCACTCACACAAGCATCATACCCATGCACACATACCAACATCCACTGCCTCCACTGTGTCCCTCTCCTCCACGTCGTCCTCCTCCCTCCCTGTCTCGTCTCCACTCACAGCTGCATGAACTACATCTTCAGCCACAACCTCCATCACCAGCACGCCCATCACCACACACTGCTCACGTGCACTCACCACCCCCACTACCATTCACACATCCCCTGTGTCCTCTACCATTGTGTCTGTGAGCCCTCCTCCAAAGTACACAAACGCAGCCACACACCCACCCAACAGCCATCCACCTCACAACAGCCTCCAGCCCATGCACATTCACCCAAAGTCAGCAAATTAGACCTCCTACAACCACTCCCCAAACACCCTCCATCTACCCGTCCCAGTGTGTCTAAGAAGCTTTTCCTATCTAATGTTGACCTCTTTCCTACACCTTCCCCCCTGTCCATCCCCTAGGGCCCGCCTTTCCAGGTCCCAACCCAGCACCTCAGCCACCACATCATCGGGCACAGTGGTGCCAGCAGCTGCAGGCTTTTGGAGTGCGCCAAGCAACAGGGCTGCCAGTGTTCCACAGAGCAAGGGCAAGGACATTCTGCCACCTCCAAAAGTAAAAAAGTTGACCACATCCCAGAGGGAGAAGGCGAAAACACCTGCCACCAAGGGCTCAGGCAAAACAAAAGTGGATAGTGGCAAGACAGCTGCGCCACCATCCAAGGTGGGGAAGGGCCAGAAAATCAAGGGCAGGTCCATGTCGACGCCAACCTGCACGGCGGACAAGAACGCCACCATCACTGCCACCAGCACCGCCACCAGCACCGCCACCTGCACCGCCACACGCACCACCACCAGCACCGCAGTCACTGAGCCCGCCACCAGCACCGATGCCACAGAGCCCACCGCCAGCACCGCAGCCACAAAGACTGCCACCAGCACCGCCGCCACAAACACTGCCGCCAGCACCGATGCCACAGAGCCCGCCGCCAGCACCAATGCCACAGAGTCCGCCGCAAGCACCGCCGCTACTGACACCGCAGCCAGCACCGATGCCACTGAGGCAGCCGCAAGCACCGCCGCTACTGACATCGCTGCCAGCACCGATGCCACTGAGGCAGCCGCAAGCACCGCCGCTACTGACACCACCGCCAGCACCGCCAGCGGCCCCACGACATCCGAGCCTGGGCAGCTTGCATGTTGCACCACCGTCAGTGGAGTATCACATCCACTAGTTCAGTCCTTGGCAGGATGAAACACTCTGGGCACCAAGCCCCCTCCAGAACCAGTGGAGAAAGACATCCACTACCTCAGTCCTTGGCAGGATGAAGCACTCTGGGCACCAAGCCCCCCCCCCTGAACCAGTGGAGTATCACATCCACTACCTCAGTCCTTGGCAGGATGAAGCACTCTGGGCACCAAGCCCCTTCCAGAACCAGTGGAGAAAGACATCCACTACCTCAGTCCTTGGCAGGATGAAGCACTCTGGGCACAAAGCCCCCTCCAGAACCAGTGGAGGATCACATCCACTACCTCAGTCCTTGGCAGTCCTTGAGAGACTGTGGCTTTGCACTCCCCAGGATAGAGCAGTGGGCAAACCACCCACTGGAGAGACTTGAGAGACTGTGGCTTTGCACTCCCCAGGATAGAGCAGTGGGCACACCACCCACTGGAGAGACTTGAGAGACTGTGGCTTTTCACTCCCCAGGATAAAGCAGTGGGCAAACCACCCACTGGAGAGACTTGAGAGACTCTGGCTTTGCACTCCCCAGGATACATCAATGGGCAAGGAGCCCCCTCGTGGAGCAGTGGTGTTGTGCACTCATCCGGCTGAGGTGCCCACCCTTCCTTTCCCCCTGAGTTGCCTGTTTCATTTCGATCTGATGCCCCTGCAGTGTTCTCTCCGTTTGATGTCTGGTATTGAGTGTGGGCCTCGCCCATGCATTTTGGGCCCAGTGGTCCACGGACTATGAATGGTGCACTATCCGGACTTGTGTAGTTGGTGTACATAATTGTTTATACTGTATTTCAAGTTTTGACTAATGGATTTTTATTTATTACAATCGTTACAATCATTTCCTTTTGTCCTTGCATTCTTCCAGGTGGGGTTGGGGGGTGTAAATGTAATGTTGCAGCATGTATTTGTGTGTATGTTGTTGTGGGTGAGGGTGGGGGTGGGGGTTTTGCGTGTTTTGCGTCCCTCCCCTCTCCCCTGTGTTGTAGGTGCAGTACTCACTGTGGTCGTCACCGCCGTCTTTCGTGCTCCTGGTAGAGGAGCAGGAATGCTATTGCAGGGAGTATTTGGAGTTCTAGCTCCATGGCGTCCTGGTTCCTCGTGGAATGTGTAGAGGTGAGTGTTTTCCCTTCCAAGTCCTGTTTCCCCCGTGTTTTTGTTCTAGTTGGTTCCGCCCCGGAAAAGGTGGCGGATTGGCCTCTCATAATAGTGTGGGCGGTACATTGTCTTCCGCCTGTCTGTTGGCGGTGACCGCCAAGCTGTTTGTTTCTACCGCCGTGGCGGTCGGAGTGTTAAAGTGGCTGTCCATGTTGGCGGTTTCCGCCATGGTCGTGAGTCCATTTTTTTTACCGCTGGCCTGTTGGCGGTCTTACCGCCGCTTTAACATCGACCGCCAGGGTTGTAATGAGGGCCTTTGTGTTATCTTGGTTTGTAGCCTTGACCCAAGGCGCATGGTAGGATTATTTTTTATTCTATTTGGCACAGAGTTAAATGTGTGAACCTTCAGCAATTGAAGTAAGGGCCAGATGTAGCAAAGGTTTTTACCCATTCTGTGTCTATGGGAAAAAGTGTTCGTACATATGGCCCTAAGACATTTAAAGTGAAGACTTTATTGCATGAAGCCCTTGTGTAAAATATAAAGTTTTTGAACTAGGCTATCCCAAAGTGACAAAATTGGGCCAAAACATTCCTGCAGCCTCTAAAGCTTCATTTTCTGTATAATTAACGTTGATAAGGAACTGCAAGTGCATATTTGTTTTGTGAACATTATTGAGTTTGGGGTTTACCTTTGAGGTACCAAATGCCATAAATCATTACTTTTGTAGAAAGACTGTCTGAACTTGCATATTATCTTTATTTAGTTTGTGAAAGGATAAGGGGAGTGGCCACGCCGGTTACCAAGATGGCCGCTTGGTAGTGCGGCTCTGGCAACTGCAGCCACTTAAAGAAGTAGGAATGGGCTGTTGTAGATTGACTCTAGGCAAGACTGCTGGTTCAAGGATGACAGTACTTATGTTTGAAGGCGACTATGCCAGGCCTACAACAAATCGCCACTGTCGTCCCAACCCTCCCGACTCACAAGCAGCACCTTACCAAAAACCCAAATAGTAAAAGGTGATCTGTGGCAGCCTTTACGCATGGACTCAAGAATGTGACATCTCAGGGAGTGTCGTGGTTAAACGAAGATTACCCTTTTCTCACATAAACACCATGTGTCAATCAAACACAGGTAATGAAGAAGATGCAGTAAAGTTTCAATAGGCTTTATTTAGCAAAACTGAAATCTGCAATAAGTTGCATGGGCTGCAATGATTAGAATACTGAACAGTGCAAGAAACAGAATGGTAAAGACAAGAGTCATTAATACAAAGACCCCCGACCATCTTGCAAAAGCATGTAATGACATAAAGTATGAGAAATATCCTAATACCCTATCAGAATGAGCCTAACCTCTAACCTGAAAGAGAGCTAGGTATGTTATACCTAATCTGCCTATGCCATGTCCATGAGAAGAGCCCCTAACCCTCGTTACCTTGGAATGAGGTCTCTAACTCGGACTCCATAGGGACACCAAGACAGGTCTGCCTCAAGGCGACGTGCAGCAATGATAGCAGCGATGGCATCTGGTCGGAATCCCTCTGACTATCTGTTTAAGTGAGGAGTATTTATACAGATCTGTTTAGACCCCTGACATAGGTCTGTTCCCAAACAATAGATAACAAGACATGCTTGGGACGGTAATTGATATAAACAATTCCCTCGAAAAACGTGAAGAGGGAAAGTACCTGATGTGAGCACCTACAGTTTGTTTATCTTTGTTGCTTGATATTGCCGGCTTAGCACGGTGGCACTGATAACAGGAAACTAAAACATAGGCCTTAACTAAAACAAGGCAGCCATCTTTAAAGATTTAATTAAATAAATGCGCTAAAACAGTGCAAGCTAATTAGGGTAAAAGTCACAAGGTGACGGGGCACGAGTCTGCAAGCCGAAGGCTAAGCTAACTGTTGTATCCCATTAAAACAAACTAGGATTCACTACAGGCCCCAACCCATATCGATGGCCATCATGAGCCCTGGACCATAATCAGTGACGGCGGGGAAGCGAAACATTGTGGCACTTACCATGGTGGGGCCGTGCCGAATGGTGTGGCTGGCTGCCTAGCAGCAGGTGAGCCTTAGGCCAGGGGCTACCGAGCCCCCGCTGGGCTACAAGCGCCGCTCTTATCACCTCCCACGTAGGTCGACCCCCAATTGGATTGGATCAGAGGCAGCCTCTCTTTACAGTAGTGGATCCCGCATGGGACCGCAGCCTAGTTCCTCAGGCTCCAGCGAGAAGGCTGAGAGCACGCTCTGGGCAGACTGACAACACAGGCTGATGAGGTGGGATGCTGCCAGCAAACAGCACCATTGGACTCAGCCAGTAAGAGCCAGTGTTCATCCTCTGTCTCACTCCTTGGCAAACCCAGCATGACTGCATCATACCCAGTTTAGTGAAGCCCATTTGCTCCTAGTGGTGGACCCTGATTTGCGTGATTTTCAGGAGGCAGTTTGTGTGTTTGGTTACAGCCGTGTACGGCTGCTGCTGGGGAGACCTGCGGGACCTCTGCAGGTGATCGGCATGTACATGAATTGATGTTCCTGTGCAGCCTTTTGTTAGGTCACATTCCCCGCACAGCCCTGGCTCTCCTGCGACCTTGTTCTCCACCCACCACTGCGCCTCTCTATAGGAGACTTGTGGAGCCATGCTGCCTGACTGGAAGGTGCTGCTGCTTGGGTCTGGCTTGGAATTCCTTGCCTGATGCTCTCTGCTCCCTGCCAGGTGCTGTGCAGGCCTGGCGGAACTAGCTCGTAGCACTTCTGCCTGGTTCCTGCCCAGCTCTGAACCTCCCTCCCTCTGTACTTGCAGAGGATTGCACCTGTCACCCTGCTACTTGTGAGACCTGCTGTGGCTGCATCCAGCTAGTTACGCCCGCTGCACAGGTGTGGGCCCGGTTACCATCAAGGAATTGGACTGTACCCAGGACATCTGTCACCATGAGGTGCAGCGATCCTAAACTGCGAAAGCTCCCATTTGAGCGCACCAGGAAGCCACTTCGTCCTGGAACCTTGGACGATGTATACATGGGTGAAACAGGTCCCGAAGATCAATAGCACTTGTCAGGCACGGAAGCCATCATAGCAGAGCTACGTGCGGGTTCCACTCCATAGATCCCCAGACATGACTCTATGGGGCAGCGCCTGGATCACCACAATATTTGTTGGATGGAGCCGAGAAGCGCATTCAATCCTTGAGGATGGTTAAGGGACTGTCACTATGTGGCTGGAGAAATTAGAACATCTTCTGAAAACAGTGGCTATTAGGAACAATGATTTAGAGGCCCAATCCCGCTGCAACAACCTGTGCATTCTGGGAGTCGCAGAGTTCTCCTTCAGATCTGTGTGCTTAGTCCCCACCTCGTCTGGAACATGAGAGGCATCAATCACCCACACAAAGGCAAGCAGATACTCCAGTATCTCACCCGTCATGGTAAGAAAATTCCATTCATACAAGCAGAAGCGTAGCTTCAGGGGAGTGTTTGGGGTGTTACACCGCTAATAAATGTATTATGTAATGAACAGTTGGGGATAGGTGCTTTCAGTCTGACATGGCAAAGTGTCTGTCCGATTTCACCTAGGAATTTTACACCCACAGACGCACACACTCTCTCTCTTATGAAGATCTTAAAATGTTGGTTATTTTACAAAATATTTTGTTTAAAGTCCACTAACAATCCGCACTGCTCTCCCTTTCCACTGCTCCTTAGCCCCCTCATGTCCTGCCTCTCAGATAATGTATGTTAACAAGATGTGCCACCATTATAGTTAGGAAATCTGAAGCTAACCCTCCTCCCCCCAATTTTACTAATCAAGCTACACCCGTGCCTAAAAGTGACCTGCCTCTCTCCTAGGCATTCCCACACTTTCACCTCTTTCTAGGGCTCCCACCGCTACTTCTCAAATTACAGCACCTACTCCCATGGGGTTTGCATCTTAATACACAGATCCATCTCCTTCCACACCATTGCTCACTACAGTGATGAGAGCCATAGATATGTCACAGTTGTGAGCATCTTGGCAGGCCAAAGTGTGTTACTTCTTAATGTCTATGCCCCAAACAGAGACTCCCCAAAAGACCTATTGTCCCTACTGGGTTGCGTGGATGTAGACCATATCATACTGGAGGGTGACCTCAACCTCATATTAGATCCCCGCCCTGAATCATCAGCCACAGCCCGAGTAGCAAACCGCGTTCACCGCAGACCCTTTGTGAACTTTTGTGAATTTTACATTCTTAAGGATGCCTTGCACCTAACCCATGCTGCCAAACCAGGTTACGCATTCTACTCCGCCGTCCACAGTACATGGTCCCTAAAAGCCTAGTGGTTGCTGTCCACTACTGTCACCCTTTAGTTGTCCAATGTGACCCAATTCCTGTGCATGCTTTCTTTATCACTTTCTGATACAAATGGTCTTGTGACTGCCATATGGGGGGGGGGAAGGGACACACAACATCCCTGGCACTTCCCATGTAACACTTTCTTGGATGAGGCATTCTGGTCCAAGCTCCATGCATCTATTGTGGAATACTTTGAACTAAACAAGACCACACAGTCTAACCTCAGTGAAGCCTTCAAGGCATACAGGGGGATATGCATATCTCAGTGCTCTGGGTTACTGCCTGACATACGTAGCACTCTGGCTGGTATTGAGGCTAAGCTGCAAGAGATTGACAACACAGATACACAGCAGTGGAATGAACAGCAACTGCTATGCCTCACAATGTTACTGGGCGCGTTTTGGGGGCTGGCCGAGAGGGAGGTGGCCTTTCTGGGTAAATATGTTAAAGAGCAATGGTATGGGGAGGGTGAGCACCCGGGTTGTACACTAGCGTACTAGATGCAGTGCATATATCTCTGAATTGCAGCAAGTCAATGGGTCCAGTGTAACTGATAATACCGAAATCCTGGCTAAGCTCCTCAGCTATTACACACACCTGGATACCTCCTGCATCCCTCGAGAGGACATGGCTGGGACAGGCTACCGCTCCGACGCCATAGTTCTGGATCACAGATGCCCAGTGGCAGTTCCTCTGTGAGCCGATCTCTAGTGAAGAGATCATTCAGGCGATCGACTCCCTAAGGGGGTCCATTGCCCCCGGACTGGACAGCCTCACAGTGGGTTTCTATAAGACCTATAAGCTCTTGCTTGTACCCCAATTACTTGAAACGTATGCTGAATCCCAGGACAGTGGAGCCCTTCCGCAACGCTACTCAAAGCTGTAATCACATTCTTGCTGAAACCAGGAAAGGACCACTATATTGCACCTCATACCGTCCTCTATCACTACTACATTGTGATAGCAAAATAATGGAAACAGTCTCAGCTTCATGATTGTGGCTCTTGTTAGATCAGAATATTTCTGAGCCTTTTGTGAACCAGAGCGAGGGAGCGCTGCTCCCTGTGCCACTGAGATCGGTCCTGGGAACCTTACGGGCCTTGAATTGCACTGAGGACCGAGGCTCTGGGTGGAGGAACCCCTGAGCTGGCACACTGAACTCTGATTCGCCCCCTGGGGGAGCGATCACCTACACACCCAATGTCCCCTAAGAACCGCCACAAGGCTAGAGACATGGATGGCGCGGTGGCCCCCGGGCACAGAGGGGGGGACGCGCAGGACCCACCGCAGATCAAAGTGCAGGACACCCTGGACAAAATACTAGGCGCGATAGAAGACACCTAATTGGCACTGCAACACAACATCAATCAGGTCGCGGTTGAGCTGGGCCTCCAGAGGGCTGACCACCACAAGTTATCAGACAGAGTCAAAGAGACAGAAACCACACTGGCTGACATCGCGCCAAAACAAAAAGACCTGCAGCCCGAAATGACGCACCTCAGAGACAGAGTGACACACCTAGAGCAAAGAGCAGAGGAAGCAGAGGGGAGAAGCCGTCGGAATAACATGCGAGTGGTGGGTCTCCCGGAGGGGGCAGAGGGATCGAATATGGTGGAATTCCTTGAAAAATGGCTGAGCACAGTAGTGGCACCGGGTCGGCTGACCCCCTTCTACACCCTGGAAAGAGCACATCGGTCGCCCTCGAGACCCCTGGCACCGGGCAGGCCCCCTCGGGTGGTGATCGCAAGATTACTACACTACAGAGACCGGGACATCTTACTGCAAAGGGCACTAGAAGAGGGCCCATTTAAGGTAGCAAATGGCGAAGTCACACTCTTTCCAGATTTCACAATAGAGGTACAAAACAAGCATGCCTCGTACATCGCAGTCAAAAGGGCCCTAAGGAATGAAGGTATTCAATACTCGCTGCTATACCCGGCTAGACTGAAGATAATGCTAGACGGTAAAACAACATTTCTTCAATCCCCTGAGGAGGCATGGGAGTTGCTGGAAGCCCGTGGAGTACAGTCAGAGGGTGACGTGCCCAAAGCCACCCCCGTATGGCACCTTCACGGAAACCAAAAAGAGAGTGGCAGAAGAGCGGCACTGGAGGCAGCGGCCCGTATGAGTGGAGAGGGGTCCCCCCTGGAGTGCTCTGGAGGAGAATCGGACGAAACTGTGATGTCGTCGACGGGGGGCTCAGGCAGCTCTGTGCAGGCCCCAATAGTAACCCCACAGACTGCAGACAAACTTTGACGCCCAAAGGCTTCTTGGACAACATCGGGGGGGGCTGAAACTAATGTACTAAAGGCCTCTCCGTGCAGGGCCACCCCCCTACTGGAATCTCGCCCGTACAGGCAGACTGGCGAGAACAGCAACTAAAAGTTGATACAAGTTGCACTGTTGCACAGGTTTTTTTTTTTTGGGCAGCCTACTGTTTGAGAGGCGCCCTGGGGAGGGGGAGTTGGGATAGGCAGTTACAAGTCAGGATGGCAAGGGGTGGAGAATGGTCGGAAAACAGCAGAATTCCATTAACAAGCAGGGGAGAGCTCAAAGTAAAGGTGGTAAAGTGCAGCCGATATAAATCTGTAAAACATCAACATGACAGAATACAACTTCTTAACGTGGAACGTTAGGGGGGTGGGGTCACCGAACAAACAACACAAAATACTGGCTTACTTAAAAAGGAGGAATATACAAGTGGCGATGTTGTAGGAGACCCACCTGACGGCTGGTGAACCTGAGAGGCTGAGACGCAGATGGAGGGGGCGAGTGTACGCAACAGAGTACTCAGCATACGCGAGGGGAGTAATGATCTGGGTCCGAGCGGGGGTCCCCCTAGAGATAGAGGCCTCCAACATAGACCGGGAGGGGAGGTTTGTGATTCTGGAAGGAAGGTTGCACGATATACCGATAGTCCTATGTTGCATGTATGCCCCTAACCAGGACCAGATCCCCTTTTTGACGAGATTATCGAGCCACCTCACCCGCCAGAGGAGAGGGGAGCTCTTGGTCGGAGGGGACTTCAATAGTATATTAGATGTAGACTTGGATAGGTCAACTCCTCCGCTACAGGGTGCAATGACAAGTAAGATAGCCGGGAAGCTTAGTGAATGGTTGAACTCGTGGGGACTAGTGGATATCTGAAGGGAACACCACTTGCACGACAGGGACTACTCATTCTATTCGGGCCTTTACCGGCTCCATACCAGAATTGACAGGGTGTTGTGTACAGCGGACCTTACACGGGGGATGGTTCACTCAGAATATCTGGGCCGTACATTGTCCGACCACAATCCCCTACTGGTAACATGGAGGGCGACAGAGGTTAGGCCCCCCATACCGGCCTGGAGACTAGCCCCAGCAGCGCTTGAGGATCCAGCATATAGAGACACCCTGAGACAGCATCTGACTGATCACATCCAAACTAACAGCGAATCCACCACCACTAGATCAATGGAATGGGAAGCCCTTAAGGTGGTGACAAGGGGTTTTTGTCTGGGACAATCAGCCGGAGTTTGTCGCACACTTGAAAGAGAACTGACCAGACTAGAGAAGATAATAAATGAGAGGGAACTGGGACAGGGGGCGGACACAGCAGGAAACGAGGAATACAATCAGGCAAGAAGGGACCACTCACAGGTCGAAGAGCAACTCAGATGCCACAATACATAAAAATATTTCGCCTCCTTACAGTCTGAAGAGGGTAGGTCTGGGAAAATGCTAGCATGGTTGGTAAGGCCGGGTGGGGAGGCCGAGCCCATAACAAATGTGCTGGATAAGGAAGGAATATGCAGAAGTGGACCAGGTACTGTAAATAACGCCTTCAAAGAATATTATACCTATCTCTATGGGAAGCCGGCTGAAATCAGTACGGAAGTCTTTGATAATTATTTACAACAGATACCTACACCGAGCTTGACGGCCGAAGATAGGGATAGCTTGGGGGGCCCAGTAACGTTGACGGAGGTCAGTGAAGCTATAGCACAACTAGCTCCTGGGAAGACCCCCGGGACCCCCATGGACTTCCACAAAAAATTTGAGAAACAGCTGGCTCCCCAACTGGTAGAGATGTATTCAGAAGTGCTACGAATTGGGATAATGCCGGGCACCATGAGAGAGGCACTGGTGATCCCACTCACTAAGACCAAATCAAAGCAGCCGTTGTGACCGACTTCCGCCCCTTGTCAATGCTTAATAGTGATTTCAAAATACTAAGCAAGATCATGGCTAACCGACTGCTTAACCATGTACCAATTCTTGTACATGAAGATCAGAATGGTTTTGTCCCGAACCGCAGCACCACCTTGAACCTGAGGCATCTCTTTACGGTCCTGAATATGCCTAGTCGTGCGAGACCCGCAGCGGGGGTGTTACTAGAGGTGGACTTTGAGAAGGCGTTCGACTCGATTAGGTGGGACTACTTAAGAGCAGTGATGCTCCGTATGGGAATGGGTGAAGGTTGGGTCAGATGGGTGGATCTGCTGTACACGTCACCACTGGCAAGAGTGAGGACAGGCAAGACGGTATCTGACACCTATCCAATTTACAGGGGAACCAGACAGGGCTGCCCACTATCCCCACTGTTGTTTGCCCTGGCCATCGAACCGCTGGCGTCCCAGATGCGACAAGACGGTGTAGGCAGAGGAGTGGAGTGGGGACACCAAGAACATATCATCTCGCTATATGCAGACGATATACTTGTCTATCTTAGGGACGGAGAGGGGGACCTCCCATGGGCGTTGGGAGTGTTGGAAAACTACGGGAATATCTCTGGACTACTCCTTAACCGTAGCAAAACATGTGTGTTCCCCCTGTCATCGTGTGGTGAACGCCCGACAACATGCCCTGGGGATATGATCTGGGCCCCACGAACCTTCAAGTACTTGGGTATACAGGTATTTCACGACAGGACAGATCTGTGCGAGGGTAACCTGGGTAGAGCGCTACGGTCCCTGAAGTCCTCAGTTGGGTTCTGGTGGTCGCTAAAATTAACGATAATGGCCAGAATAGCATTATCTAAAATGGTCGTGCTACCTCGTCTCCTATATTACTTCGCTAATTTGCCCCTTCTGATTCCGGCAGCATGGTTCCGGGAATTGAATACCCTACTCAGGGAGCTTATATGGGATGATGGTCGGAGATGCACCTCGCTCTCGATACTATGCAGACCAACTTGCCAAGGGGGTCTAGGAGCCCCAGATTTTGAAGCCTACTACTTTGCATCCCAGCTGCAGTGGGTAGCCACATGGCTTACAAGTAAGGGCCAGCTGGAGAGATTCACCACTCCAGCGGCTGAGGATATTAACCGGTTCATCGCGCAATTGACGAATAGGAAGCTCCCCCCCCCACACGCACAGCCTGATGACAAGAGTGGCACTGGTGTGTTGGAAGAGATGCGCAAACAGGGTGGGAGTGGGCCCCCGTACTCCCTGGCCCTACCCCTAGCGGCACTCGCGACTGAATCAGGAGGGAGGAACCTGGGGGACTTGAGTGTCTGACCCTGGAGGAGAGTGGGAATAGAAACTATGGGAGACCTGTTTCACGAGGGAGTACTGAGATCCTTTGCTAACCATGTCGATGATGGAATCTCCCCGGGGCAGTTCCTGCTATACCATAAATTGATGCACATGTTGAAAACGCACTGGACCACGGTCAATGCAGAACCGGCCACCCACAGGGTGTTGCATCTCCTATTGGCATCGGGTGAAGAGACCCACCTGATAACTAAACTATATCGCGCTCAAATTGAGGATGCACTAGACTCCCTGCGGCCACTGAGAGAAAGATGGGGGAGGACAGTCGGTAAGGAGCCGTCCGATGCGGAGTGGAACAGGGCCCTAGCTTATCCCCGGATTGTCGCTGGCAGCATGCGACTGCGTTATATACAATACAACTATTCACACAGAACGTATCTCACCCCACATCGATTAACAGTAATTTATGGGGGAGATCCCAGGAAGTGTCCTAGATGTAAAAACGTAGACCTAAACTTTGACCACATGGTATGGATCTGCCCTGAGATCCAGCAGGGGTGGGGCGAGGTGATGTCTGACCTATCAAGACTCCTCAACATGAACCTGAATCCGACTCCCGACGTGTGTTTACTGGGCTATGGGGATGATCTACCGCGGGGAAGGGTGGAGATCCGCATCCTGAACCTGGCCCTGGTTCTGTACAGGAGACAAATCGCGAAGAGCTGGAAAGCACAGTTTCGCCCCCCCGGGTCAGGTGGAGACAAGATGTTACAACATGGGCCAGGGCTGAACTCCAGGTTCTGAAGAGCGAGGAAGGGAAGGGTCTGCGTCGCCACCCTATTGCACAGGAATGGGAAATAGCAGTGACAAGCTGGAGCAACATAGTGAGAGTAATGGATGCAGATACAGACGCAGCAGCAGTGGGGGAAACTGGGTAAATATTGGGGTGGAAGGGACGTTACCACATTCACCAAGATGCGGATAGGTTGGAGAACGGTGAGACCGAGATTGAACAAGAGGCGGATCATTAATGAATAGAGCCCAAGACATTGAGTAACAGACAGATTGGACACGGGAGAACCTCACCCACCTGAAATCAGACAAAGTTTAGGAGCACTGACACCATATAAATAAAAAATTTTTAAAAAAAAGACAAAGACAAAGATATGGCATACCCCTGCGTAAACTATTACCACCCCTCACAATGCCACCAGGTTTAAAGTTTGAGTTAATAATGGTTTAATACGAGTTAAATGTGTTGTATAATTCCTAGAGTACTATGGCGGTACAGCGCCCAGCCAATAGGACATCCCGCAGAGAAGATGTGCTACTAATGTTATGCTTCTACATAAGTTTGAAATATAAAGGTTGTCGAACAATTAGGTAGAACAACTAAACAATGTAGACAATGGTGATGTTAACACTGTTACGCATAAATATGATGCAAACGATATGGTGCTGTAGCCGAGATACTGTTTATTGAATAACAAAATGTTAATAAAAAAAATATTTAAAAAAACAAATTGGCTAATTGGGTAAGTTCATCTTTGATTTCATCCTTTTGCCTTGTTCGAAAATGAGCAAAAATAGTGGACTTGGTCCAGTCCATTTCCCTTGCCACGGCCTTACATTTCTAAATATATGAATGGATATCCATTGCACACTGGCGATTTTCTAGAAAATTGAGCTTAATGGCACAGACCAGGCCAGGTCGTTATCACTGATAGCAAACCCCACCATTGATCTATTTGAAGCATAAATGTGAGTCTTTAAGGTGAAACACACCTGGCAGGTGTCTAGGAGAACCTTTAACTTCCTGGGATTACCATCTAACTTCAGCTCTGTTTGACAGAGACTGATGAATTGAAGCATTTTCTGTGGTTAAGTTTTGCATGTGCAACATTGTCAACTGCTGCAAAAAGGTCTTAAATTTGAGGCACTTTTTGAACCGGACCTTTTTCAGACGGCATCGACATTGTTACCTGTCAAGTACAAGTCTTCTGGGTGATACTTGGAGTGTCTTCTTGGTTGGAAGAAAGGGCCTCTTATCTTCAGAGGCAGTGTCAGACACCAGATTGATAACAGGAAGTCCAGTGATTCTCCTGAAAATAATTTGCAAGAAGGAGAAAACATTGGAAGCCAGAAAAACATTCTTGTTGACCAGGCTAAGAACTAGCCGATAATAAGAGGACTAACAGCAGGAACTGGAGAGCATGTACAGTCCACGAAGGCCAGAATAAGTAATGATTCAGGAACAATTGCGATGCCACTGGACTTACAATGGAACTTCCTTATATAGTGAAGAACAAGATATGACATAATTCCAAAGTTGTCAGTGATCTTGGGATGGGGAGGTAAGTAACACATCACTGAAATAAAACCAGCATAAGGTGAATGAATGAATAAGGCAAGGTTTAATCAGAATTCCCTAGAAAGAAGCTCCTTATCAATAAATGACTGTGAAAGTTTTGATTAAAGCAAGAAACGTGTTCAAAACCCGATGCGCATAATTCCAAGATGGCCGTCAGTGAGGATACAATCAGGTCCTCACTTTCCTGCAGCTGGTCAGCAGAACTGGCTGCCATAGGGACCTGCTTGGGCAGGAAACTGCTGCAGGGAACCCACATGAGTGATCTTAATACTTAAAGACTGTTGCAACAACCTCTTTTTAGTCATGGAGGCAGATGGTACTCGCAAGACATTTAACATCCAACTCTCATTTTTTTGCAAATCTTTTTATTGAGATTTATTCTTCATTACAGCATATCCATAAAGCACAAATTACTAATTTCATATTCTGCAGGGTGGGAGACACATAGGATAGTGTAGGGAGATAAGAAGTCAATTAAAAACTATCTGGGAGTGTGAACAAGGAGGGTAAACTCTGGAAGTGGGAGTGAGAGAAGGAAAAAGAAGATAGTGGTGGAAACTGTAAACTTAGGGCAAGTGGGTCGAAAGACCATCAGGCTGGGCAATTAACATCCAACTCTCAGAAATTGGAAATTTGGAGGAATTTCATCAGGCATGGAAGGAACCCAAAACTGCATAGATAAAAATGAAGTCCATTAGTGATTTCCTGGGACTGGTGCTTGAACTGTGCTCCTCAAAATGAAATGTGCTCTCCCCAGGCGGTGTGGACCTCTCTCTCCCTTCTGAGGCGAGTGGGCCGGATTGTACATACTGAGGACTGTTCCACCTCTCATCCAGTCCTGTCAGAGATACTTTACCCACCAACTCCCTCTACTGCTCTTCCTATTAACCAGGTAATAAAAAGGAAGAAGGCCCACCATACCTTTTGTAATCCCCAAACTGTAGAAGAGAATTGAGATTGTAATTGCCACAAGGAGGGAGGGCCGTAAGTACTCATATGAGAAAAGAGTATTTAGAATAATGAGGATTACTAGTAAGTAAATAATTAATTTCCTCCTCTATCCATTTCTAATACCAATCTTTACAATATGCCAGATCAATAACAACCAATGTGAGCACAACATGACAGAACTTCCAAATAGATACAAAAGCATTCATTTTGGTAAGATCAATCATGCATTTACAAGCAGAAACTAAGTTCCTAGGACATAGCAGCTGTTAATACTCTAGCACTAAATTCCAATGACTCACAGTTTCCAACATCTACCCTCTAATTTGAAACAAACGTATACTAAGTGGCCCTTGTGGCACGTTTACAAATGTGTGCAACTGAGGCTCCACAATCGTCTGCCCATGATGCAGCTATTCATTTGTAGGTCTGCCTTGTACTGCTCCTCTTAAGGGTGTGTCCTGAGAAGGCTTTGGCCATAGAAATCAAATGTGTAATCCATCTACATAAAATCACAGTTGAAGCCTTTTGTCCATATTGAAAAATGCCAAAATTAACAAACATATTCTCACTCTGTCTATAATTTTGTGTCCTTGCTAGATAGATTTTTACAACCCATTTTATCTCTGGAAAGAAGAAAAACGTATTTCTTGCTCCTGATGGATGGAAGACATCGATTTATGGTGCTAACTTACGAACCAACCTATTCACAATGATTTTCAAATAAGGAGGCTAAATGGACAATAAACCCAACTCGCCTAGCCTATGACCTGAAGTTATAGGTACCACAAGGAGGTTCAGAGGGATGATACTGACTAAGGAATCCATATCAGGAATGTTCCATGGAGCTCTATCCACTCACTGGACCGTTAGTTTAGCAGCTCCTAAACCCTTATCAAATCCATCCTGAATAAAATGAAATACCTATTTGGAGTTGCAGCTTGAAGGATTCAAAGATTAATGATAACACCAGTTAGAAAAGGTTGACCATTGGTTACAGTACTTCCTAGAAGCTATCAAACTAGACATCGGCACTGATAAATCAACAGCTGAGGAAGGACCAGCCTCTTCAAACCCCTCCTCACAACAATCATGCTATCAACCTTTTCTTTTGGCATACAGCCATGGGAAGAAAGGGGTGATCGTAGAGAACATTGATCTACTGAATCTAGACCTCATTCTGAGCAATAGGACCCACGTCCTCATTGGCCAAAAAGGGACTTCCTGAACTATATCTGCCCTCGTACTCCGAAGGAGAGCTGCACGTTTGGAGAATACTGGAAGAGGAGGGAAGCCATACAAAAGTAGAGAGGCCAAGGAAATGTCAGAACATCCGATCCCCAACAACCCTTCTGAAATCTGGATAGTAACCTGGGCAGCAGATTATTTTCTGTGCTGATGAAAAGGTCCAGTAGTGGAATTCTGAACCGATGAAGGAAATTGTAGGAAGAGAGGAAAACTCTGCTCAGTCGGCCTGTTAGAATATTGGCCCTCATAACAACATTGGCGGTAAATGCCGCTTACCGCCGTGCAGAAGACCGCCAACACACTGCTGCGGCCGCGGAAATCCGCTACAGCTATTACGACCCACAGGCCAGAATCCGCCAAAATCTAGACACCCACACAAGTCCGCCACACCAAAGGTCAGTGATAAACTGGCGATGACAAAACCTCGACCGTCACGCCAACAGGAATACGCCCACACTATCACGATCCACGAATCCACGCGGCGGTCTTTCAACCGCGGTATTCCATTAGCGGTACACACCGCTGCGCTCAAAATACACACACATTTACAAAACACACCCACATTGGACAAATTGAAATACACACACCTGATACACATACACACACCACACCCACACACTCAATACAATATAAAACACACACCCACATCACCCACAAACCCCTACGACAAAAATTGAGAACGAAGCACACAGAGAGACACCACCATCAACAAATTAGCATCCACAGGCACACAACACCATCAATAACACAAGATCCACGCACCTCACACAACACTCACAAACACACCCCCTCACACACCACCTCACACATCACCCACACCACACCATGGCACCGCAAAGACACCCCAGGTTCTCTGAGGAGGAGCTCAGGGTCATGGACCGTCACAGTCATTGGCCCACGTTCCCACCCTTGCCCTGATGCACATACACTCACCGTCTGCTCATGCAGGCCTCAGTCCCCCCTTATCTTCCATCTACACCACTCCAAACAGGCATGGCCCATACAGCATGCTCACAGTGTACTCACCTGTTTGTCTGGAGGACTGTAGAGTAGCGTGTACTGGAGGAGGACCCATCCACTAACTTCTCCAACTCCTCTGAGGTGAAGGCAGGGGCCCTTTCCCCAGACACATGAGCCATCGTCGCTTCCAGACACAGGTCACAGCAGCACTTGCAGTGTAGCTCCTCTCCTGTCGAAGGTCAGGTATCAAGTGAGTGAACAGAGAGAAAATGGCGGTCATGCCCACGGCGGTGCATACCGTCACCGCCGGCGTACATCGTCATTGGCTCCTGGGACCCATAGGGCCCAATGTTAACCAATGCAAGATTGCACTGCAGTCTTCGACTGCCTACCGTGACGGTGTACAACGCCAGCACAGTTACCTCATATCCCCTTGTCACACATTACAGGTCAGGCAGCCGCCATTTCAGGTGGCCCATGGCATTATTTTTAAATGCGTCACACGTATCTAGGCCTTGCATACACACTTTGACAGGCACATAGCGGATTGACAAATGTGTGCAATAAATTATTTTTTTACTACCTGTTGGTTGACTCACTGTTCTCGTCCATAGGGCACGTCTGCTGGGGGAGGTGAGAAGATGGCGGCATCCTCCGGTGTACAGAACGCTGGTGGACCTGTCGACAATGGAAGACAGACACATCATTATCACTTACAGACTTGATCGTGCCACAATCCAGGAACTGTGTGCCCAGTTGGAGCCAGACCTGATGTCAGCTATCCGCCATCCCACAGGAATCCCCCCTCTAGTGCAGGTCCTGTCAGTACTCCATTTCCTGGCAAGTGGGTCTTTTCAAACAACAGTGGCCATTGCATCAAGGATGTCCCAGCCTATGTTCTCTAACGTGTTGTCCAGAGTGTTGTCTGCCCTGCTGAAACACATGTGCAGCTACATCGTTTTCCCTCAGGTGGAGGATTTGCCCACAGTGAAAGGTGACTTCTATGCCCTGGGACATATCCCCAACATCATAAGTGCCATTGATGGGACACATGTGGCCTTGGTACCCCCCGCAGGAGTGAACAGGTGTACAGAAACAGGAAGAGCTACCATTCAATGAATGTGCAGATGGTGTGTTTGGCCTACCAGTACATCTCCCATTTGAATGCCAAGTTTCCAGGCTCAGTGCATGACGCTTACATTTTGAGGAATAGCAGCATCCCTTATGTGATGGGGCAACTCCAGAGGCACCGTGTGTGGCTAATAGGTGAGGACAAGGACCCTATACCCTGTGAATAGTTGTCTGGGTCTGGGGTTGTCCCTAAGGGTTAGTGTGTGTCTGACAGTTGTCCCTCAACATTTGCAGGTGACTCTGGGTACCCCAACCTGTCATGGCTACTGACCCCAGTGAGAAATCCCAGGACAATTGCAGAGGAACGCTACAATGAGGCACATGGGCGAACTAGCAGAGTGATCGAACGGACCTTCAGCCTCCTGAAGGCCAGGTTCCGGTGCCTATATATGACAGGTGGTTCCCTCTACTACTCACCAAAGAAGGTGTGTCAGATCATCGTGGCCTGCTGTATGCTGCACAACCTGGCTTTGCGACGACAGGTGCCTTTTCTGCAGGAGGATGGTCCAGAAGGAGGTCTTGGGGCAGCTGTGGAGCCTGTGGACAGTGAAGAAGAGGAGGCAAAAGAAGAGGATATCGACAACAGAAACAACGTGATCCAGCAATACTTCCAGTGAGACACAGGTAAGAAGACATCACTGCCTCCTACATCTCATACAATTGTTAGACCTATCATATGTCTGTCACTTTCACCCAGTGTATGGACCCTGACCTGTCACTTTGCCTTTCCATTTCACAGATGTGGGTCCCACTGTGTGACCTCTGCTATGTTACCTCATGGACTAGAGCTGTGTGACATAGGTATGTTGACAATACAATGGACTTTGCTATTTTCGTTAGTTATAGCAAATACACATTTGTGAAAGCACAGACTGACACCAGATTGTTTTGTGATTCAAGGGTGTTTATTTAAGTGCAAATTAGTGGAAGGGGTTGGAAAATGGTCAGTCCAGTTATTAGTCTCACAGGTGCATTGTCCAAAGGGGCATAGGAAGTGGAGCTAGGGCAGTTTAAGGATGGACAGGGTGACGAAGTGGGACAGAAGGATGAAATTCAGGGTGGTCTCATTTCTTGGCGGGGGTCTTGGCATTGTTCTCTGTCTTTGTCCTGGATCTCAGGGACCGTTTGCGGGGTGGTTCTCCATCTGCAGGGGGTGGGGTGCTGGTGTCGTGGTCCTGTGGCGGTGCCTCCTGTCCACTAGTGCCAGCAGAGGTGGTGGGCAGTTGATCATCGAGGCTAGTGTCAGGGGCCCCTTGTTGTGCCACAGTGTCCGTCCTGGTGTTCACAAGTTCCTTCAGCACCCCTACAATGGTGACCAGGGTGGTGTTAATGGACTTCAAGTCCTCCCTGATCCCCAAATACTGTTCCTCCTGCAGCCGCTGGGTCTCCTGAAACTTAGCCAGTACCGTTGCCATCGTCTCCTGGGAATGATGGTACGCTCCTATGATGTTGGAGAAGGCCTCTTGGAGAGTGGGTTCCCTGGGCCTGTCGTCCCCCTGTCGCACAGCATTCCTCCCAGTTCCCCTGTTTTCCTGTTCCTCTGTCCCCTGAACCGTGTGCCCACTGCCACTGACCCCAGGTCCCTGATGTTCTTCGGTATGTGGGTTTGCCTGGGTTCCCTGTAGTGGTGGACACACTGCTGCTTGACGTGTCCTAGGGACAGAGGTATGGGCCTGCTGGGTGGGTGCTGTGCTGGTGTTTCCTGAGGGGGGAGGCTGTGTGGTGGCATGTGCCAGTGTGTGGGGAACCGACCGTTTTCCCGAGGTCCCGGATGGGCCGGGCTGGTCATCTAGATCCAGTTGGACAGAGCTGCTGTCATCACTGTGGGCCTCCTCTGTGGGGGGAAGAGGGGTGGACATGTCTGGAACCTCCTGTCCGGTGACGTTGGGTAGGGGTCCTGCAGGGGTGTAAAGGCATGATTATTGCATCTGTGTGTGCCATTGTGTGCAATGGGTGGGTGACCCTGTACCCCAGTGCTTACATTCTTGTCTAGGACCTTGTGTGATATTTGATTTGGGGATCTGTGTGGGTATCTGTAGTGGACAAGTTTTGGTGATGGGTGTCCATGCTTTGGTGTTGCATGCAGGGCTTGGTGTTGGGATGGGTGGTTTATGATAGTGGGACATATGTGAGGTGTTGGAGTGATGGGGGTGAGGGTGAGGGTGGGGGTATATGATAGCATGCAGGTAGGGTGGGGATGAAGTAGTTAAGATCTGACTTACCAGAGTCCATTCCTCTTGCTAATCCTGCGAGGCCCTCAGGATACAGTATAGCCAAGATCTGCTCCTCCCATGTTGTTAGTTGTGGGGGAGGAGGTGGGGTCCGCCGCCAGTCCTCTGAACTGCAATTTGGTGTCTTGAGACCACAGAACGCACCTTCCCCCGTATGTCGTTCCACCTCTTCCTGACGGTCCGGACGATTAAAGATCATCCTTTTCCCCTGTACTATTCCTCTAGGTCAGCGCCCACCAGAAGAAGGATATTTGGCGTGCGATCGCCAGGGACGTCCGGACCCTGGGTGTCCACCACAGACGGAGCACCCACTGCCGGAAAAGATGGGAGGACATTCGCCGCTGGAGCAAGAAGACGGCGGAGGCCCAGTTGAGGATGGCCTCCCAACGTAGGAGGGGTGCCCGTCGCACCATGACCCCCCTGATGTTCCGGATCCTGGTGGTGGCGTATCCGGAGTTGGATGGGCGCTTGAGGGCATTACAGCAGCCACAAGGGGGTGAGTACAGTCACATCCATCTGACTCTGTGCGCATTAGGAGGTGTCTGGGTGGGGGAGGTGGGCAGTGGGTTACCCTAGGCCAGGGCGAGCTTTGTAGGCAAGGACCCTTTGTGAGGCAGGCTATGTGGCACCCCAACCCCACCAGTGGTAAGAGCCATCTACACCTAGTCAGGCTCCTGTGACTTCCATGTGTGCAGCAATCGGGCATAGGCCTTGTACCCCATGTCCCTGTGATTAATTAGGGAACTCTAAGTGCATGGCGTAGTGCAGAGGGCTGCTGTGTCTGTAGTGTCCGCCAACGGTAGCGGTATTGCATGCACTGAACATGTCTTTCTTCTTTCTTTCCCCCCCTTTTTGTGGTCTCCCTGTTCTTGTGTACATTAGCATCATCAGGCGGAGGAGCAGTGCGACCGGAGCAGGAGGGAGCTGCATCCCACATGGCCCTGGAGGGAGAGACAACGGAGTCTGAAGTCACCAGTGGGATGGAGGGCGAGGGGAGCTCCACGGCGGGGACAGGAGCAGAGACCAGCGACACTGACTCCTCCTCTGATGGGAGCTCCCTTGCAGTGGCGGGCCCCTCTGTGCCCACCGAAACTACAGGTACAGCTGCCACCCTCCCTAACAGCACCGCCCTCCCAGCAGCCCCTCAGCGTGTGTCCCATGGCTGCTCACCCAGGAGGGCGGGCACCTCCTTCGCCCCAGGCACCTCAGGCCCTGCGCCAGTCAGCCCCGCTGCCCTCACTGAGGAGGCTATTGACCTCCTGAGATCCCTCACTGTTGGGCAGTCTACCATTCTGAATGCCATCCAGGGTGTAGAGAGGCATTTGCAACAAACAAATGCATACCTGGAGGGCATTCATTCTGGCCAGGCAGCCCAACAGCGAGCATTTCAGGCTCTGGCCTCAGCACCGATGGCAGCCATTGTCCCTGTGTCCAGCCTCCCCACTCCAACCTCTCCACCCAGACCCAATCGCCTGTACCTCAGCCTATCCCAAGCACACCATCAGACCAGCATGCACACACCTCAACACACAAGGGTGGCTCAGGCAAACATAAGCACCACACATCCCACAGGCACTCACACAAGCACCATACCTATGCAGACACACCAACATCCACTGCCTCCACTGTGTCCCCCTCCTCCACGTCTCCCTCTTCCCTCCTCCCTCCCTGTCTCATCTCCACTCACACCTGCATGCACTACATCTTCAGCCACTACCTCCATCACCAGCACACCCATCACCACACACCGCTCACGTGCACTCACCACCCCCACTACCATTCACACATCCCCTGTGTCCTCTCCCAGTGTGTTTGTGAGCCCTCCTCCCAAAGTCCACAAACTCAGTCACACACCCACCCAACAGCCATCCACCTCACAACAGCCTCTAGCCCAAGCACCCTCACCCAAAGTCAGCAAACGTACACCTCCTACATCCACTACCTCTTCCTCCACTCCCAAACCCCCTCTATCTACCCATCCCAGTGTGTCTAAAAAGCTTTTCATGTCAATAGCAATAGCAGGATATTGGAGTGCGCCAAGCAACAGGGCTGCCAGTGTCCCAAGGAGCGAGGGCAAGGACATTCCCCCACCTCCAAAACAGAAAAAGTTGCCCACATCCCGGAGGGAGAAGGCAAAAACACATGCCACCAAGGGCTCAGGCAAAACAAAAGTGGAAAGTTGGAAGACATCTGCGCCACCATCCACGGAGGGGAAGGGCCAAAAAAATCCAAGTCAACGCCAACCTGCATGGCGGACAAGACCGCCACCTGCACCGCCGCCTCAGACACCGCCGCCAGCACCGCAGGCACTGAGCCCTTCACCAGCACCGCAGACACTGAGCCCTTCACCAGCACCGCAGTCAGTGAGCCCGCCACCAGCACCGCCGCTACTGACACCGCCGCCAGCACCGCAGTCAGTGAGCCCGCCACCAGCACCGCCGCCACAAAGACCGCCGCCAGCACCGTTTCCACAGAGCCCGCCGCCAGCACCGATGCCACAGAGCCCACGCCAGCACCGATGTCACAGAGTCCGCCGCAAGCACCGCCGCTACTGACACCGCCACCAGCACCGCCAGCGGCCCCGCGACATCCTGAGCCAGTGGCACCACCGCAGACATGGCGGCCATCCCCAGTGGTCAGTCATACGAGGTTGATGGTCAGCTTGCATGTTGCACCAGCGTCAGTGGAGTGTCACATCCACTAATTCAGTCCTTGGCAGGTTGAAGCACTCTGGGCACAAAGCCCCCTCCAGAACCAGTGGAGTATCACATCCACTACCTCCGTCCTTGGCAGGATGAAGCACTTCGGGCACAAAGCCCCCTACAGAACCAGTGGAGAAAGGCATCCACTACCTCAGTCCTTGGCAGGATGAAGCACTCTGGGCACCAAGCCCCCTCCAGTACCAGTGGAGTATCACATCCACTACCTCAGTCCTTGGCAGGATGAAACACTCTGGACACAAAGCCCCCTCAAGACCCAGTGGAGAAAGGCATCCACTACCTCAGTCCTTGGCAGGATGAAGCACTCTGGGCACCAAGCCCCCTCCAGAACCAGTGGAGAAAGGCATCCACTTGAGAGACTGTGGCTTTGCACTCCCCAGGATAAAGCAGTGGGCAACCCAACCACTTAAAAGACTTGATAGACTGTGGCTTTGCACTCCCCAGGATAAAGCAGTGGGCAAACCACCTACTGAAACGACTTGAGAGACTGTGGCTTTGCACTCCCCAGGATAAAGCAGTGGGCAACCCACCCACTGAAAAGACTTGAGAGACTGTGGCTTTGCACTCCTCAGGATAAAGCAGTGGGAAAACCACCCACTGGAGAGACTTGAGAGACTGTGGCTTTGCACTCCCCAGGTTAAAGCAGTGGGCAAAGCACCCACTGGAGAGATTTGAGAGACTGTGGCTTTGCACTCCCCAGGATACATCAATGGGCATGGAGCCCCCTCGTGGAACTGGCGTCGTGCACTCATCCGGCTGAGGTGCCCCCCCTTTCTTTCCCCCTGAGGTGCCTGTTTCATTTCGATCTGATGCCCCAGCAGTGTTCTCTCCATTTGCAGTCTGTTATCGAGTGTGGGCCTCGCCCATGCATTTTGGGCCCATTGGTCCACGGACTTTGAATGGTGCACATTCCGGACTTGTATAGTTGGTGTACTTTTATTGTTTATACTGTATTTAAAGTTTTGACTAATGGATTTTTATTGATTACAATCGTTACAATCATTTCCTTTTGTCATTGCGTTCTTCCGGGGGGTTGGGGGTGTAAATCTATTGATGCAGCATGTATTGGTGTGTGTGTTGTGGGTGAGGGTGGGGGTGTTGCGTGTTGCGTGTGTGTGTCACTCTCTTTTCCCTCCCCCCGCGTGTTGTAGTTGCAGTACTCACCGTGGTCGTCGCCGCCGTCTTTCATGCTCCTGGTAGAGGAGCAGGAAAACTATTGCAGGGAGGATTTGGAGTTCTGGCTCCATGGCATCCTGGTTCCTCGTGGGTTGTGTAGAGGTGAGTGTTTCCCCTTCCAAGTCCTGTTTCCGCTGTGTTTTTGTTCGCATTGAATCTGCCCCGGAAAAGGTGGCGGTTTGGCCTCTCATAATAGTGTGGGCGGTACATTGTCTTCCGCCTGTCTGTTGGCGGTGACCGCCATGCTGTTTGTTTGTACCGCCGTGGCGGTCGGAGTGTTAAAGTGGCTGTCTATGATGGCGGTTTCCACCATGGTCGTGATTACATTTTTTTTACCTCCGGCCTGTTGGCGGTCTTACCGCTGCTTTAACACCGACCGCCAGGGTTGTAATGAGGTCCATTGTCTTTTCCCCAAAAGTGAGCTGCTGAAAGGGAAACTAAGCAATTCTCTGCCCAACTGATTATCTGGTAGGTCAAGCCTGCTAGAGATAAAGAACCTGCCTTCACTGCTTGTTGGGGTAAGACTTTGTTACTGTATATTCTGTTCTCACTAGCTGCAAATGATCTTGTTGGAGATGAGAGAAATGGAAAAGTGTGTGAAACATTACTTCCAATTTGAAGTATGTATTTTTTCAGTTTAAGCCATTTCCTTTGTATTATCTGGTGTTTTAGAGTGATATCCCCCTATGTTTTTCAAATCAATTGTTCAGACCACAGGAAAGTCATTGGCAAGGGAATTCCCCTGACTAAGATTGCAGAATTCATCCACCTTGGCCACTCCTCCCAAGTCTTTGGTTCTGCAAAGCTGGATTCCAATGTTCCAGTGGGTGAGTGATGAACTAGCCGACCTAAGTGGAAGTGAGCCAAGGGTACTACAAAGGTACATGATTCCTGTAATTGGGAATGGGGGCAAACAACAAAAAAGAAAAACATTCTTTATAGAAGCTTTTACAGATGTCTCTTCTCCTCAAAACAAAGTCTCTGAAAACCAAGAATCAGATAGTGACCTTGGACACGGAGCCAATCCCTCACAGACGCTTAGCTTTGCTTTTCCATGTTGAGCAGCAAACGGTGTGTACTGACTGCCCTTATCTCTGGTAGGCACATCATTCCGTGCTGTAATTGGAAACGGGCTCTAATAATTTCTGTGTCCTTTGGCGGAGCCAATTGAGAATTTATGAGCTTGATCAATGGCCTATGGTTCAGGTCTGACTGACCAGCTCTGTATGTTCCTGAATAGTGGTTTTCAAAGATGAGTGAATCAACCAGTTGTCAAAGTAAGGATGTCAAAGTAGGGGTTACTCAGGATCACTCTTTTGAAAGAGAGGTACAACTGACACTAACACCTTTGTGAACACTCTCGGGAAGGAAGTCCAGCTGAAGGAGAGACTTGGAATTGTCATTGCTGACCCCCCACACAAAACCTTAAGAATTCATTAATGAGATGAAGAATGGGGGATAGCCTCCTCGAAAGACAATGCCGTTATCCATTCTCCCAGAATGACAAGTGCAATAATGTGCTGTAAAGACTTCATCTTTATTCGAGAGTTGCACAGAAACTGGTTCAGTTTCTTCAGATTAATTATCAGCCCAAAATCCCCTGATGAATTTTCCACCGAAACACTCTGGGATAAAAGCATTGCCCTTTTTAAAATGGGGAACAAGAGAGATTGCTTTCTTCACTAGAAGGTCTGAGATCTCCTGGGTCAAAGCCTGATGTTAGAATGTTGACCAAAGGAAAGATAAACTGGACCTGAGTCTGGAGGCACTTCCTCAAATTCCAAAGAGTAGCCTCTTGCCAGATCTGATGAAAATATGAAAGGTGACCCACTGTAATTATATTTAGATTTAACCATCATTTGAACATCAACCCTATTTTGAGCCTTACTGCAGCTGCAGGGCAGCGCAGGTATTTTTCCGTACTAAACTTTGTTTGTCTCTTCACCAGCGAAGAGTTGGGCAGTGCTGGAACATATTATGTGAGAGGCGGACTTGATAAGAGTTCACAAGGCCGAGGCTGTTTTTACCAGAGGAGTGTATGAATATGTCTCAGAACAAACACTGTGAGCCTAGCCAGCTTCTATGGGTGTTTTTGGCACATATGATGTACAGTCAACATTTAATTTCATAACAGAGGGGAGGGGGTTGCTAGAAAGTTATTCTTAAGGTATTTTAAGGTGTAAAAGAAGCAGAGACTTGGCACTCAGGTAGGAGCTTGCCTGTGGAGCGGATGTGCTTCCCAGAGTCTGATTTGTGATCCCAATCGCGTCTCCTCTCTGACTAAATCAAAGGTTTCCCAGTCGTGCTGACGAGGGTGATGTCAACCCCGTTGGTGATGTATTCTAAGTCTTGATTATTTAGCTCATGTATACATGCTCTGTTGATGTATTGCACATTTTTTTTTAAGTCTTGATATATGCATTTATCTTTGTATATACACATGTTCTGCTTCATTTGAGTTATATGCTTATTCTCATATATTTGTATTACTTGTATTTGATATGTGGGAAGTGCCTTAATAAATTCACTATTTAGTCTAAGAGTGCTGGATTCTTTTGGCATCGTGCCTCTTAGTTTTAGTGAGAGCAATACATTTTGGCATCATGAACAGGATATGAAGTGAAAGATTAAATTAAAATATGTTTGGCAAAAAGACAAAGGCAGTTTCCTATATACCAAATGAAATCCTGGGGTGGGAAACAGCCCCTCACGGTATGCTTGCGCATGAGTGGTCTCACTGTGCTGGCTTGAATGAAAACTGGAATGCGTGTATGGCAGATGCAGAGCCGGCAAGTGTATTAGCTTGTTTGGAGAAAGTGCCAATTGAAAAAGGAAGAGAATTAAGTACTTTAGATCGTAGAGGCTGGATCCTCTTATGTGCTTATTGTAAAATGCATGAGAAATGTGTTTAGTTAGAACAGGAACGTGAACAGATGAAAAAGCAGTTAGTGGAAGCCAAAAATTCTTCCACAATGTTATCATGTAAGAATAAATCATTACATGATAAACTCAACACTTACCAGACTGTGGCTGAGCGAGCCGCAGTGCACATGGTGCAGTATAAATAAAAGAAGATAGAGAGAAGAGTTAATGAAACGAAGGCTCATTTAGCCATTGCCAAAGAAGGGTTAGAATGGAATCCTGAGGAATGAGATGGTAATATTTTGGATTCTTCTGAGTTTTCAGACACTGGAAGAGTGTTGTGAAAGTAGTGGTCAGGGTGAGTCAGAAGAGCAGAAGCTGGTTTGTGCACACCCCATATTTAGGAGGGAAATACAAGGTACCCCGCAAAACCCATGAGGGGTTGAGATGCACTCCCTAGAAGATTATTCTCAGCAGTAAATCAACAATATTATGAACAGGTTTCATCAGAAATCTAGGGAAGTGTTGCTTACATGGATGGTCCGGTTGACACAGGAGATTTTGGAGTGATGCTGGATCTGGGAGACTCACAGAAGTTCTATACACTTAGCACTGACCCCATTATACAGGAGCAATTCAGGGCCTATGAGGATGAAAAAGCGACTAGCTTGTTACCATTAGCAGTTATAGGGTGTAATCACAAATATCATACAGCATCAGATTGACCACCAAATGATAAGCCCTGGTACACATTTAGAGGAGCTATGCCGAGAATCAAAGAAGAAAGTATGAAAACTTCTGTCTTCCTGAATGCGGCTCACAGTCTGTTGAATGCACCACTTCGCACTGGCGAAACAAAATAATTTGGTTAGCTCCTTCAGCTTACAAGCAGGTGATAATGACTCTGCTAATTAACCAGACAGGACACTTATTGAAAGATGTACTTGAGGCAGTCTGTGAGTTGGGAGAGTCGGGAGAATGAATAAAACCTGAGAGAGCATCGTGGTCTAAGGGCTGTACAGATATTAACAGGGTATCTAGAAGAGATATGTTTATGGCATTGTTGAGGATGGTGTAAAGAAAGAACAGATAGATGAAATAGATACCAGGGTCTGTGGGAAATGTATCAAAAGCGAGGGCTGGACAGAAAGGAGGGGAGCAGGAAGATGAGTAGGCAGGTTAATAAGCGGATGAGTCAAGGCAACTCAGATATTAAGGAGGAAGACAGAGAGGGGGAGAAAAGTAGATCCTCAAAGGTAAAGGAAAAGGAAGAATGGAACACTGATTGGTTAATTGAGTTCAATGTGGGGGTAAAAGGAGTTGCCCTGCAGGTATAAGGACATATATTCAGATTTGAACTGTATGCAAGTCAACAAGTTAGAAACAGATTAGGAAATAGGCTAAGCTCCAGAACAGGGATAGGGTCTCAAGGATAATGGACCCCATGTTTACTTAGAATGTTTTGGAAAAACAGGAGTGTCCAGAAGGTCCGGACCCTCATGGACACTGGAGCGGAGGCCTCTTTAATATTTTGAAATCCTAAAAAGTTTAAAGGACAGCATTACACCATTACAGGGTTAGGTAGAAAAGAAACCCACGCTGCGCAAAACAAGGTTCACATGAAAATAGAGAGAACACCAACATGAGAATACACTGACCTAATAGTGCCCCTCTTTGAATATATTCTTGCAATTGATATGCTGAAGAGGATGACTCTATATTTGGAAGATGGGTGCTATCAATTCGGATCGAAAAGATACATCTCAGAGACAGTAGTGAGGGAAGGGAGTCATTTTAAAATACCTCAGGTGAAGGTGTCCCCAGCCACAAAGTTGATTCATTTGAAGCAGTATCAGTGCCCAGAAGTGCATAAGGAGATAAGTAAGACCATATGGGATTTTGTAGGAGTGGGTTGGTGGCCCCGGTCACCATTGCATGGAATAATCCTGTGTGCACACCTGATGGGAGCTGGAGAATGACAGTTGATTACCGCAAATTGAATAAACATACACCCCATGTGACTGCTGCCAGCACAGACACCATTGCTTTGATTGAAAAGATACAGAGACATAAAGGGACTTGGTATGTGACAATTGATATTGCCAAGGCTTTTTTCACTATACCATTGGCCCCTGAGAATCAAGAGCAATTTTCATTTTCATGGAATGGGAAAAATTTATATTTTTAAAACTTGCCATGGGCTATGTACATAGCCCTACAATCTGTCACCGGTCGGTGTCAAAACTCCTAGATGAAGTACCTGTCATTCCAGGGGTGCAGCTTTCATTTTATATTGATGAGATTGATGAGATTGGTGAGATGATGGTGCAGGGAGAAACCTAAGAACAGGCGCAGACTCAGTTGGACAGGACTGTAGAACATTTGCAAAGTAAGGGGTGGGAGATAAATCCCGAAAAAGTACAAGGACCTTCCCAAAGTGGGAAGTTCCTAGGAATTCAATGGAATCAGGGACATAGGGAGATGTTGCCGCAGGTGAGACAAAAGATACTGGAATTTGTTACACCCCGTAATAATCAGGAAACTCAGCGGTTCATTGGATTGTTTGGTTTTTGGAGACAGCATGTCCCTCACTTGAGTCAGATTTTGGTCCCTTTGTACAAAGTGACAGAAACATGAGTTTGAATGGCAAGAGCAGCAGCAGTGTGTGTTTGAATTGGCAAAGGAGACAATTCAACATGCTTTAGACTTGTGGCCAGTACAGGAAGGAGACATTGAGTTACATGTGACAGTGCAGGGGCAATATGCAAATTGGAGTATGTGGCAAAAACAAGGAAGAAAGTGGGTACCCCTAGGTATCTGGGCCAAACTGTTACCAGATGCTGGAGAGCAGTACACGCCCTTTGAAAAACAGTTGCTGGCTTGTTATTGGGCTCTGGTAGGTACCAAACAGATGACAATAGGGCACAATGTGATTCTGAGGCCCGAGATTCAAATTATGCAATGGGTGATGGGTTCACCCAAAACTCACTGAATAGGGTATGCACAAGAAGCAAGTGTCATTAAGTGGAAATGGTATATACAGGACAGTGCCTAAGTAGGACCAGCAGGACCTGCGGCCTTCCATAAACCGGTGGCACAGGCCCCCATGGAAGATGAGGAGGTGTTGAAGGAGGTACCAGAGGTAAGAAAGTCACCAATGAAGTGGGGTGAGCCATTTGAGTCCTTGTCACCTGAGGACAGGAAGCATGTATGGTTCAGCAATGATTCAGCCAAGTATGTGGGGGGCCAAGAGGCATTGCAAAGCAGTGTCATACAATCCAGTAACCAAAAAGCTGCTTTCTTCTGCTGGAGAAGAGAAGAGTAGTCAGTATGCAGAATTGTATGCTGTGTATCAAGCATTAAAACAAGAATTACCTGGGAAATGTCACATTTATACTGATTCTTGGTCTACTGCCAATGGGCTAGCTACCTGGCTCCCCACGTGACATGCACATAACTGGCAAATACATTCGAAGGAGGTATGGGGCAAAGAATTGTGGCAGGAAATGTTACAGCAAAGTACCGTCGCTGTATATCATGTAGACGCCCACTGTCCCACTGACTCACTAGAATGGTGGTTTAATTCCCTTGCAGATGAAAAAGCCAAAATCTCAGAAGCAGAAGTGGCGACACAGGTTTCTGACTTGGTGGAGTTGGCTAAGTGGGCTCACCTTGGAAAGAAGGCCACTAACAGGTGGGCAGAGATTAGAGGGATGCACATTCACATAGACTTGATAAAACCTGTGATTATCCAATGTCCTATTTGTCAACACACACAACAGAGATCAGTCCCACAGACAGTCAGAAGTCATTTAGGGAGAGGAAAGATGCCAGGGCAGATATGGCAGATTGATTACATCGGACCAATGCCACTTAGTTGAGTCAGTCAGTATGCCCGCATAGTTGTTGGTACGTAATCTGGCTATTTTATAGCTTTTCCATGTAAACGTGCTAAGACACTAGCTTTGTTGAGTTGTACTATGGAGTTCCACTCCAGATCCAAAGTGATAACGGATCCCATTTTAAAGATACGTTGGTGCAAGACTACTGTTCGCAGCACAAAATAGAATGTATTTATCATGTTCCATATTACTCACAAGCTGTGGGATTGATTAAGAGAATGAATGGATTGATTGAAAGTCTCAGTTGAGACAATTGTCCGATGGATCGCTGAAAAATTGAAGAGATCATTTGAATAAAGCATTACAAATACTGAAAATTAGACCTTTGACTAATGAAGAGACCCCTTTAATGCGAATGCTGACCCCCCACTCTTACAAATACAACCTCATGTAGCAATTAATACTATTACGTATTGGGAGACAAAGTCAGGAGCTTTAGCTCTGTACCAATCACCACCAGAGGCTGCAGGTCTTGATCTGCATGCTTTAAACATGTACAGACTGAAACCAAGGGATATGGTACTCATTGAGACAGGAGTCGAGATAGAAATTCCCCCAGGGCATTTCGGATTAATTGCTCCTCGATCTGGGCTGGCACTCAAGGATATTCAGGTCTTGGGGGCAGTGATCAATGCAGACTACCTAGGTGAGATCAAGGTAATATTACTGAACAGTGGAGAAACTTATTTGATAATACCAACTGGAGACAGAATTGCTCAAATTGTGATCATTACAGTGTTTGGAGGAATAATCAAAAAGGGTACTGCCCCAGCCCTTCTTACAGTGCAAGGGGAGGGAGGCTTTGGCTTCACTGATAAGAATCCCAGAGCTAAGGTGTAGGTAGAATCCCCAAATCGTCTCCCTGAAGCAGCAGAAATCATAGCGAAAGGAAAAGACAAGATTTTGTTAGTCATGAAACTAGGACCGGAAAAGTGGGAACATGTACCTGCTGATATATGTTATTTGTAAGAATAATCATACTTGTCTCTTTTCCAGATCAAACTACGAGGAGCCTTTTTAGTGAATGCAGTCAGTGGAGTGTGTTTGGGTGGGTCCGAGTGGGGTTGGGAGAGACAGAGGGCCCCCAACCCTGAAGTGATCGACCGACAGCCCTGATCGACACCTCTGCTTCACAAATCGGAGAACATCTGGACATACCTGGCACAAACTGTTCTTAACAGGTCAGATATTTACATGGTGAATATGAAAAGCACCATCAATGTCACCACCACCTGTCTAGTTGCCATTCCAACTCCTGCTAGTGTTTTCCTGCAAATATTTAATACTACCAATACGATGAGGCTGTGGAGGAAAGTGATGTACGTACTAATTTCTCACCTTAAGAGTATTGCCGGTTTTGCCAAGAAACAACTGATGACAAGTGGAATAACTTAACTCAAGTGATTACCTATAATGTCACCGCAGGTGACGTGTGTTATAATTTAACTTTAACTTGAAATGCCAACAATATCAGCAAATGTGCCCAGATGTGACTCGAAGAGACTCAAACAACCTCATGGGAACAGAACACCCTGTTTCAGACTAGAACTGACAAGTTGTGTAAAAATTTAAATTATAGTATGTTCTACAAGAATGTAGTGTCAAGCATGTTAAGTTACCTGTTGGATGGTTATTTTCTTGTGGTAATGTCACACCTATATCCCTGCAAATATAACAGGAGGGCTGTGTGCTGTCATGCGGCTACGACTCATGATGTTTCCATTGCACTCAGCATTACATACTCGAAACACAAGGGAAAAAGTTCAACAAACTGAAGACTGGAATTCAGTTATTATCTAGATCAGAATATGTAAGTTCAGCTCTTTCTATGGTAGGAGTCCCAAGATTAGCTGTCCATAATACTCTAGTTATTAATAAACTGGCATGTTTAATGGTAAAAAATATTAATCACACATGTATTTCTTTTGCAGAACTATTACTAGACATACAATGCACTAGAAAAGCTGCACTGCAGAATAGATCTGCAATTAATTATTTGCTTTTAAAACAGGATCATGGATGCTCAGAATTTGAAGAGGTGTGTTGTTTTAATCTGTCGGACTAATCTAAATCTGTCCAGTCTCACACTGGAGCCTAGCATGAATTGGTAAAGGGGTGAAACAAGATGCAGACAAAGGGTGGTGGGACTGATTCTTTGGATGGTTCCTGATTGTGGTTAGCTTCGTTCTATTCTAGGTGGGATAATTATGTGATCTGTATTATAATAATGCTCTGTTGCTGTGTACAATGCATGCCTAATCTAATCTCCATGTTTCAACCGAAGAGGGTTAATTTCAAACGTGTATGTTATGAGGGTCAATAGTCAAAGGGTGGAGTGTGATGCTATTTAGATTTGCCCATCATTTGACCATCAACTCCAGTTTGTGCAAGTGACTTCATTTTGAGCCTTGCTGCAGCTGCAGGGCAGCACGGGTAGTTTTCAGTACAAAACTTGTTTTTCTCTTCACCATCCAAGAGTCGGACAGTGCTGGAACATATAATGTGGGATGCGGATAAGAGTTCAAAAGGCTGAGACTGTTTTTACCATAGGAATGTACGAATCTGTCTCAGAACAAACATGGGTGTTTTTGATGCAGATGAAGTATAGCCACTTTAATTTCATAAGAGAGGGGAGGGGGCTGCTGGAACCTTCTTCTTGATGTGTTTTAAGGTATGAAATACAGGGAGACTTGGTGCTCAGGTAGGAGCTCGCTTGTGGAGCAGACGCGCTGCCCAGGATCTGATTTGTAATCCCAAACGGGTCTCCTGTCTGACTGAATCAAGGTTTCCCCAGTCCTGCTGGTGAGGATGATGTCAACCCCATTGGTGATGTATTCTAAATCTTGATTATTTAGCTCATGTGTACATGCTCTCTTGATGTATTCCACATTTCTTTTATCTTTGTATATACACACGTTCTGCTGCATTTGAGTTATATGATTATTCTCATATATTTGTCTGACTTTTATTTGATATTTGGGAAGTGCCTATATAAATTTATTATTTAGACTAAGAGTGCTGAATTCTTTTGGCAGTGTGTCCTCTTAGTTTAATTGAGAGCAATACACCCACCCTGCCCCCTCCCAGGATCCCTGTGTAGTCAGGAGCACTTCTTAGGCCTTAGAGGAGGTGAAGGATGTCTAGTGTTCTGATGCCTAAAATGAATGGGGCGGGTAAATTATTTCCAGTCTGGAACTGAACCCCTCCCCCCCCAAGCCTCATTTTTGGTGGTCTGTGTGGAGGACTGGGCTTAATTTTAGTTTTCAAAATTGGGCATGGTTTTGATTCTTGAAAGCTGCAAATCCTTATGCTTATCCTCAAATAACCTGCTTCTAGAGTAGTACAGTTGGAGCAGACTAGTTTCCTGGCCCACTTTTCAGTATCTATGGTATCTAAGGTAAATATGGCTATGAGCACAATATAGGAGACTATGAACAAGGTGGAGGCCTCTTATATATTACAGGAGACATCACAGGGATCTCAACCACATTTCCAGGTCAGCAAACAGTTCTGAACAATCTCCCCCCCAACCAAATATCTGCTGTGATGATCTGAAAGACCTTTACAAAAGACTAAGGTGGTCATTACAACCCTGGCGGACGGTGTTAAAGCGACGGTAAGACCGCCAACAGAAACAAAATGGAATTACGACCGTGGCGGAAACCGCCAACAAAGACAGCCACTTTAACACTCCGACCGCCACGGCGGTACAAACACACAGCATGGCAGTCACCGCCAACAGACAGGCGGAGGACAATGTACCGCCCGCAGTATCACAACCTACCAATCCGCCACCTTTTCCGGGGCAGATTCACCGTGAACAAAAACACGGCAGAAACAGGACTTCGAAGGGAAAACGCTCACCTCTACACACCCCACGAGGAACCAGGACGCCATGGAACCAGAGCTGCACGTTTTCCCTGCCCTTATCTTTTGGCTCCTCTACCAGGAGCACAAACGCCGGCTGCGAAGACCACGGTGAGTACTGCACCTACGACACAGGGAAGGGGGGAGGGAAAAAACAGGGACATACACATGCAACACCCCCATCCCCACCCTCACCCACTACAACACACACACTAATACAGCATGATACATTACAGTTAGACCCCCCAAAGCCCCTGGAAGAATGCAAAGACAAAAGGAAATGAGTGTAACCATTGTAATATATTAAAATCCAGTACGCAAAAATATATATACACTATTAACAAAAATATACACCAAGAATAGTAGTTCAGGTATTGCTCCATTGAAGTCTGTGGAACACTGGGCCCACACGGCATGGGTGAGGCCCACACACAATACCCGAACATGACGGAGAGAACACTGCAGGGGCATCAGATAGCAATAAAACAGGCACCTCAGGGGGAAGGGAATGGAGGGGCACCTCAGCCGGTTGAGTGCACGACGCCAAATCCACGAGGGGGCCACATGCCCACTGTGCAATCCTGGCGAGTGCAAAGCCACAGTCTCTCAAGTCTCTACAGTGGGTGGTTTGCCCACTGTTCAATCCTGGGGAGTGCAAAGCCACAGTCTCTCAAGTCTCTACAGTGGGTGGGTTGCCCACTGTTCAATCCTGGGGAGTGCAAAGCCACAGTCTCTCAAGTCTCTACAGTGGGTGGGTTGCCCACTGTTCAATCCTGGGGCGTGCAAAGCCACAGCCTCTCAATTCTCTACAGAGGGTGGTTTGCCCCCCGTTCAATCCTGGGGAGTGCAAAGCCACAGTCTCTCAAGTCTCTCCAGTGGGTGGTTTGCCCACTGTGCAATCCTGGGGAGTGCAAAGCCACAGTCTCTCAAGTCTCTACAGTGGGTGGTTTGCCCACTGTTCAATCCTGGGGAGTGCAAAGGCACAGTCTCTCAAGTCTCTCCAGTGGGTGGTTTGCCCACTGCTGCATCCTGGGGAGTGCAAAGCCACAGTCTGTCAAGTCTTTCCAGTGGGTGGTTTGGCCACTGCTTCATCCTGGGGAGTGCAAAGCCACAGTCTCTCAAGTGGATGTCATTCTCCACTGGTTCTGGAGGGGGCCTGGTGCCCAGAGTGCTTCATCCTGCCAAGGACAGAGGTAGTGGATGTCTTTCTCCACTGGTTCTGGAGGGGGCCTGGTGCCCAGAGTGCTTCATCCTGCCAAGGACAGAGTTAGTGGATGTCTTTCTCCACTGGTTCTGGAGGGGGGTTGGTGCCCAGAGTGCTTCATCCTGCCAAGGACAGAGGTAATGGATGTATCTCACCACTGGTTCTGGAGGGGGCTTGGTGCCCAGAGTGCTCCACGTGCAGTGTGGCCGGTACAATTCCCTCACCTGGGTGTGCGTGCCACGAGATTGGTGAGGTTCAGGTAGCATGATACGCCATGGAGGCAGCGACATACCCCACACTGCTGCGGCTGCGCCTTCCACCTGCAGGTGTAAACAGTGATGGAAGAAATGCCTCATGGAAGCTGCCCAGGGTCCAGGAACTCTCCTCCAGCCTCAGACGTCTGACCACTGGGGATGGGAGCCATGTCAGCGGTGGTGCCTGTGTCCGAGGACGCCGCATGGCCGGTGGCGGTGTTTGCGGCGGTGTCTGTTGCGGCGGTGCTTGCGGCGGTGCTTGGGTCAGCACCTGCAGAGGGACCCAGCAGGACTTTTCCTTCAGCCTTGGATGGCTGCCCATGGTGAAGAGGCTGGGGACTGTTGCTGAGGCTGTGAACATGCCAGGGGTGGTGCAGGTGGAGGTGCTTGCGGCGGTGTCTGTCGCGGCGGTGCTTGCGGCAGTGTCTGTTGCGGAGGTGCTTGCGGCGGTGCTTGGGTCAGCACCTGCAGAGGGACACAGCAGGACGTTTCCTGCAGCCTCGGACGCCTGCCCACTGGGGAAGAGGCTGGGACATTCCTCCACCATCCCCCCTGCCCATTTTACAACCCCCTCCACTTATTTGCACAGGAATAAACACACGTCAATCACAAAACAATCTGGAGTCAGTCTGTGCTTTCACAAATGTGGAATTGCAAAACCTCTGGAATATAGCAATGTCAATGTACTTATTCACATACCAATGTAACACAGCTGTAGGCCAGCAGTAAACATAGCAGAGGGCACAAAGTGGGACCCAAATCTGTGAAATGGAAAGTCAAAGTGACAAGTCAGGGTCCACACACTAAATGAAAATGACATACTTATGCTAGTTCCAACAATAGAATGAGATGTGGGAAGCAGTGGCATCTTCTTACCTGTGTCTCACTGGAAATATTGCCTGATGATGTTGTTTCGGTTGTCGATATCCTCTTCTTCTCCCTCCTCTTCTTCACTGTCCACAGGCTCCACAGCTGCCACAAGACCACCATTTGGCCCATCCTCCTGCAGAAAAGGCACCTGGCGTCGCAAAGCCAGGTTGTGCAGCATACAGCAGGCCACAATTATTTGGCACACCGACTTCGAAGAGTAGTAGAGGGATCCACCTGTCAGATGGAGGCACTGGAATCTGGCCTTCAGGAGGCCGAAGGTGCGCCTGATCACCCTCCTAGTTCGCCCATGTGCCTCATTGTAGCGTTCCTTTGTCCTTGTCCTGGGATTCCTCACTGGGTTTAGTAGCCATGAGAGGTTGGGGTAACCAGAGTCACCTGCAAATGTCGAGGGACAACTGTTAGACACACACTAACCCTTAGGGCCCCATACCCAGACACCTATGTCAACTGTATTGGGACCTTGACCTCACCTATTAGCCATACACGGTGCCTCTGGAGTTGCCCCATCACATAAGGGATGCTGCTACTCCTTAAAATGTAAGCGTCATGCACAGAGCCAGGATACTTGGCATTGACATGGGAGATGTACTGGTCTGCCAAACACACCATCTACACATTCATCGAATGGTAGCTCTTCCGGATTCTGTACCTCTGTTTATTCTTGCGGGGGGACAAATGCCACATGTGTCCCATCAATGGCACCAATGATGTTGGGGATATGTCCCAGCGCATAGAAGTCACCTTTCACTGTGGGACAAATCCTCCACCTGAGGGAAAAGGATGTAGCTGCACATGTGTTTCAGCAGGGCAGATAACACTCTGGACAACACGTTTGAGAACATTGGCTGGGACATCCCTGATGCCATGGCCACTGTTGTTTGAAAAGACCCACTGGCCAGGAAATGGAGTACTGACAGGACCTGCACTAGAGGGGGGATTCCTGTGGGATGCCGGATAGCTGACATCAGGTCCGGCTCCAACTGGGCACACAGTTCCTGGATTGTTGCACGATCAAGTCTGTATGTGACCAGGATGTGTCCCTCTTCCATTGTCGCAGAGGCTGTAGACATGCCGGGGGCGGTGCATGTGGCGGTGCAGGTGGCGGTTGTGGTGGCGGGGCAGCAAGCGGTGTTCGCCACCGTACAGGTTGGCGTGGTCATGGACAGAAAGTGTAACACTGGTCCCTCAGTCGGTGCCACCATGCCCTCTCCTGACCTGCTCTTCAGCTTTTGGCCCTTCCCCAGCTTTGATGGTGCTGCAGTTGTCTTGCCACTATCCCCTTTGGTTTTTGCTGAGCCCTTGGTGGCTGGTACTTTAGGCTTCTCCCTCTGGGATGTGGGCACCTTTTTCACCTTGGCAGGTGGCACACTGGCAGCCCTGATGGGTGGCACACTCCATGACCCCGCAGTTGCTGGCACCACTGTGGCTGGGGATTTGGTGGCTGAGGTGCTGGGCTTGGACCTGGATAGCCTGGCCCTAGGGGAAGGACTGGGGGGAGGTGTAGGGAAGAGGTCAATGTTAGCCAGGAAGAGTTTCTTAGACACACTGGGACGGGAAGATGGAGGGGGTTTGGGAGTGGAGGAAGAGGTAGTGGTTGTAGGAGGTGTACGTCTGCTGAATTTGGGTGAAGATGCATGGGCCCGAGGCTGTTGTGAGGTGGATGGCTGTTGGGTGGGTGTGTGCCTGCGTTTGTGTACTTTGGGAGGAGGGCTCACAGACACACTGGTAGAGGACACTGGGGATGTGTGCATGGTAGTGGGGTGGTGAGTGCACGTGAGCGGTGTGTGGTGATGGGCGTGCTGGTGGTGGAGGCAGTGGCTGAGGATGTAGTGCATGCAGGTGTGAGTGAAGACGAGACAGGGAGGGAGGAGGACGTGGAGGAGGGGGACACAGTGGAGGCTGTGGATGTTGCTGTGTCTGCATGGGGATGGTGCTTGTGTGAGTGCCTGTGGGATGTGTGGTGCTTATGTTTGCCATGTCCACTCTTGTGTGTTGATGAGTGTGCATGCTGGTCTGATGGTGTGCTTGGGATAAGCTGAGGTACAGGGGATTGGGTCTGGGTTGAGGAAGTTGGAGGGGGGGGGGCTGGACACAGGGACAATGGCTGCCATCAGTGCTGAGGCCAGAGCCTGAAATGCTCTCTGTTGGGCTGCCTGCCCAGAATGACTGCCCTCCAGGTATGCATTTGTTTGTTGCACATGCCTCTCGACACCCTGGATGGCATTCACAAAGGTAGATTGCCCAACAGTGAGGGATCTCAGGAGGTCAATAGCCTCCTCACTGAGGGCAGCAGGGCTGACTGGGGCAGGGCCTGTGAGGTGCCTGGGGCGAAGGAGATTCCCACCCTCCTGGGTGAGTGGGCACGGGACACACGCTGAGGGGCTGCTGGGAGGGCAGTGCTGGTAGGGGGGGTCGCAGCTGTATCTGTTGATGCGGTGGCCACAGAGGTGCCCGCCACCTCAAGGGAGCTCCCATCAGAGGAGGAGTCACTGTCACTGCTATTTGCTCCTGTCCCCGCCGTGGATCTCCCCTCGCCCTCCGTCCCACTGGGGGCTTCAGACTCCATTGTTTCGCCCTCCAGGGCCAAGTGGGTTGCAGCTCCCTCCTGCTCCGGTGCCAATGCTCCTCTGCCTGATGATGCTACTGCATACAAGAACAGGGTGACCACAAAAAGGGGGGGAAAGACAGAAGAAAGACATGTTCAGTGCATGCAACACCACTACCGTTGGCGGACACAACACACAGGGAGCAGCCCTATGCACTAAGCCATGCACTAACAGTTCCTAGAAATTTCACCGGACCATGGGGTACGAAGCCTAACACCAATTGCTGCACACCTGGAAGTCACGGGAGCCTGACTAGATGTAGATGGCTCTTACCACTGTTGGGGTACCACATAGCCTGCCTCACAAGGGACCTTGCCTACAAACTTTGCCCTGGCCTAGGGGAACCCACTGCCCACCTCCCCCACTCAGACACCTCGTAATGCGCATAGAGTCAGCTGCATGAGAGTGTACTCACCCCCTTGTGGCTGCTGTGATGCCCTCAAGTGCCCATCCAACTCCGGATACGCCACCGCCAGGATCCGGAACATCAGGGGGGTCAAGGTGCGATGGGCACCCCTCCCACGTTGGGAGGCCATCCCCAGCTGGGCCTCTGCCGTCTTCTTGCTCCAGCAGACCAGGTCCTCCTATCTTTTACGGCAGTGGGTGCTCCGTCTGTGGTAGACCCCCAGGGTCCGGACGTCCTTGGCGATAGAACACCAAATACCCTTCTCCTGGTGAGTGCTGACCTAGAGGAATGGTACAGGGGGAAATGGAAATTACTTACCCGTCCGGACTGTCATACTCATTGCCCCCCAGTTTCCACTCTTGCCCTGACGCACATAAACTCCCCATCCTCACATGCAGGCCTCACCCCCCACCCCCATGTATCATCCTTCCACACCACTCAAAACAGGCATTGCCCATGCAGCATGCTCACAGTGTACTCACCTGTTTGTCTGGAGGACCGTACAGTTGCGTGTACTGGGGGAGGACCCCACCCACTAGTTTCTCCAACTCCTCCGAAGTGAAGGTAGGGGCCTTTTCCCAAGACACATGAGCCATCGTCACTTCCAGACTGAGGTCACAGCAGCACTTGCAGTGTAGGTCCTCTCCTGTTGAAGGTCAGGTATCAAGTGAGTGAACAGACAGAAAATGGCGGTCATGTCATGTCGGTACATCATCATTGGCTCCTGGGACCCATAGGGCCCAATGACAACCAATGCTGAATTGCGCCGCGGTCTTCAACCGCCCACCGCGACAGTGTAGAAAAACAGCGCAGTTACCTCATATTCCCTTGTCCCACCTTACAGGTCAGGCAGCCGCCATTTCAGGATGCCACATGGGATGGATGTTAACTGTGTCACACCTATCTAGGCCGGGAAGATAGACAGATACCAGCACATTGCCGATTTATTACGTTTCTGAAAATTAAACATTGTGATACCTCAGTGTTGGATGACTCTCTGCTCGCTATTCTCCTCCATAGGGCACGTCCGCTGGGGCAGGTGATGAGATGGCGCCATCCTCCGGTGTACAGACCCCTGGTGGACCTGTCGACAATGGAAGAGGGACACATCCTGGTCACATACAGACTTGATCGTGCAACAATCCAGGAACTGTGTGCCCAGTTGGAGCCGGACCTGGTGTCAGCTATCCGGCATCCCACAGGAATCCCCCCTCTAGTGCAGGTCCTGTCTGTACTCCATTTCCTGGCCAGTGGGTCTTTTCAAACAACAGTTGCCATGGCATCAGGGATGTCCCAGCCAATGTTCTCAAACGTGTTGTCCAGAGTGTTATCTGCCCTGCTGAAACACATGCGCAGCTACATCCTTTTCCCTCAGGTGGAGGATTTGTCCCACAGTGAAAGGTGACTTCTATGCGCTGGGACATATCCCCAACATGATTGGTGCCATTGATGGGACACATGTGGCATTTGTCCCCCCCACAGGAATAAACAGGTGTACAGAAACCGGAAGAGCTACCATTCGATGAATGTGTAGATGGTGTGTTTGGCAGACCAGTACATCTCCCATGTCAATGCCAAGTATCCTGTCTCTGTGCATGACGCTTACATTTTGAGGAGTAGCAGCATCCCTTATGTGATGGGGCAACTCCAGAGGAACCGTGTATGGCTAATAGGTGAGGTCAAGGTCCCAATACAGTTGACATAGGTGTCTGGGTATGGGGCTGTCCCTAAGGGTTAGTGTGTGTCTAACAGTTGTCCCTCGACATTTGCAGGTGACTCTGGTTACCCCAACCTCTCATGGCTACTGAACCCAGTGAGGAATCCCAGGACAAGGACAAAGGAACGCTACAATGAGGCACATGGGCGAACTAGGAGGGTGATCAGGCGCACCTTCGGCCTCCTGAAGGCCAGATTCCAGTGCCTCCATCTGACAGGTGGATCCCTCTACTACTCTTCGAAGTCGGTGTGCCAGATAATTGTGGCCTGCTGTATGCTGCACAACCTGGCTTTGCGACGCCAGGTGCCTTTTCTGCAGGAGGATGGGCCAAATGGTGGTCTTGTGGCAGCTGTGGAGCCTGTGGACAGTGAAGAAGAGGAGGGAGAAGAAGAGGATATCGACAACCGAAACAACATCATCAGGCAATATTTCCAGTGAGACACAGGTAAGAAGATGCCACTTCTTCCCACATCTCATTCTATTGTTGGAACTAGCATAAGTATGTCATTTTCATTTAGTGTATGGACCCTGACTTGTCACTTTGACTTTCCATTTCACAGATTTGGGTCCCACTTTGTGCCGTCTGCTATGTTTACTGCTGGCCTACAGCTGTGTTACATTGGTATGTGAATACGTACATTGACATTGCTATATTCCAGAGGTTTTGCAATTCCACATTTGTGAAAGCACAGACTGACTCCAGATTGTTTTGTGATTGACGTGTGTTTATTCCTGTGCAAATAAGTGGAGGGGGTTGTAAAATGGGCAGGGGGGATGGTGGAGGAATGTCCATGGCAGAGTCCAGTCTATTTGTTTCACAGGTGCATTGTCCAAAGGGGCATAGAAAGTGGAGCAATGGCAGTTTAAGGATGGACAGGGTGACATAGTGGGACAGAATGGTGATATTCAGGGGGGCCTCATTTCCTGGAGGGGGTCTTGGCATTGTTCTCTGTCTTGTTTCTGAATCTCATGGACCATTTGCGGGGTGGTTCTCCATCTGTAGGGGGTGGGGTGCTCGTGTCCTGTTGTTCCTGTTGCGGTGCCTCCTGTCCACTAGCGCTGGCAGAGGTGGAGGGCTGTTCATCATCCAGGCTAGTGTCCGGGGCCCCTTGTTGTGCCACTGTGTCCCTCCTGGTGCTGGCGAGGTCTGCCAGCGCCCCTTCAATGGTGACCAGGGTGGTGTTAATGGACTTCAATTCCTCCCTGATCCCAAGGTAGTGTTCCTCCTGCAGCCGCTGGGTCTCCTGAAACTTGGCCAGTACCGTTGCCATCGTCTCCTGGGAATGATGGTAAGTTCCCATGATGTTGGAGAGTGCCTCGTGGAGAGTGGGTTCCCTGGGCCTGTCTTCCCCCTGTCGCGCAGCAGTCCTCCCAGTTTCCCTGTTATCTTGTGCCTCTGTCCCCTGAATCGTGTGCTCACTGCCACTGCCCCCAGGTCCCTGATTTTCTTGGGTTGGTGGGTTTTCCTGAGTTTCCTATAGTGGTGGACACACTGCTGATTGACGTGTCCTGGGGACAGAGGGATGGGCCCGCTGGGTGGGTGCTGTGCTGGTGTTTTCTGAGGGGGGAGGCTCTGTGGTGGCTTGTGCCAGTGTCAGGTGAACCGACTGTCCCGAGGTCACTGATGGGCCGGGCTGGTCATCTCGATCCAGTAGTGCAGAGCTGCTGTCATCACTGTGGGCCTCTTCTGTGGGGGGACTGGATATGTCTGGCACCTCCTGTCCGGTGACGTTGGGTAGGGGTTTTGTTGGGGTGTAAATCAATAGTTATTGTTTCTGTGTGTGCAATGGGTGAGTGACCCTGTACTACAGTGCTTGCATTATTGGCTTGGTCCTTGCGTGATTGGTGATTTTGGGGCATGAGTGAGTCTCTCTACTGGACATGCTTGGGTGATGGGTGTCTATGTATTTGTGTTACATGGAGGGCTTGGTTTTGGGATGTGTCGGTTATGTTTGTGGGGTATCTGCGGGTTGTTGGGGTGATGGGTGTGAGGGTAAGGGTAAGGGTGAGAGTATGTGATGGCATGCAGGTAGGGTGGGGGGGTATAGTAGTAAAGATTTGCCTTACCAGAGTCCAGTCCTCCTGCTACTCCTGCGAGGCCCTCAGGATGCAGTATAGCCAAGACTTGCTCCTCCCATGTTGTTAGTTGTGGGGGAGGAGGTGGGGGTCCACCGCCAGTCCTCTGTACAGCAATCTGGTGCCTGGAGACCACGGAACACACCTTCCCCCGTAGGTCGTTTCACCTCTTCCTGATGTCATCCTGTGTTCTTGGATGCTGTCCCACTGCGTCTACCCTGTTGACGATTCTGCGGCATAGCTCCATCTTCCTTGCAATGGATGTCTGCTGCACCTGTGATCCGAATAGCTATGGCTCTACGCGGATGATTTCCTCCACCATGACCCTGAGCTCCTCCTCAGAGAACCTGGGGTGTCGTTGAGGTGCCATGATGTGGTGTGTGAGGTGGTGTCTGTTGTGATGTGTGAGGGGATGTGTTGGTGTGTGTTGTATGAGGTGCGTGGATGTTGTGTAAGTGATGTGGATGCTGGTGTTGTTTTTGGTAGTGTCTCTCTCTGGTGTGGTTTCAAAATTCTGGTAGTAAAGGTTTGTCGGTGATGTGGGTGTATGTTTTATAGTGGAGTGAGTGTGTGGGTGTGGTGTGTGTATGTGTATCAGGTGTGTGTGTTTCGAATTGTCCAATGTGGTTGTGTTTTGTATATGTGTGTGTATTTTGATCGCTGCGGTGTGTACCGCCAATGGTTTACCGCGGTTGATTCGTTGGTCATGATAGTGTGGGCGTATTCCCGTTGGCGTGACGGTGTTAGTTTTGTTATCACCAGTTTATCACTTTCCTTTGGTGTGGCAGACTTGTGTGGGTGTCTGTATTGTGGCGGATTCCGAGCTGTGGGTTGTAATACCTGTAGCAGAATTCCGCTGCCGCAACGGTATGTTGGCGGTCTTCTGCACGGCGGTAAGCGGGATTAACCGCCAGGGTTGTAATGAGGGCCTTAATAATCTACCTATAAGGTCCCTGGGGGGGTCGTACTTCATACGAGTGCCTGTTTGGAACTCAAATGTATGTTCCAGATCTTGGTGGTCCTGGCGTGGAGGAGGCAGAATATAACATAAATGAACGTATCACTGTCTTGCAGGAATTACAACAGTCCTGTGACGACAACGCTTCTGCCAGTGCTGCCTTCGTAGGAATTAAGGATGTACCAATAACATCTACTAGCTAGATCCCAAAGGTTGGGGATCTAGTACATGAAAAAGTTGCTGTGAAAAAGGAGTTTGGTCCTTCTTCTCATGCACTGGTTCCAGTCCTGGGGACACACAGTACCAGAACTGTTATTCTACCACCGCTGCCTGGTTCCAAAGAAAACCTCTTTGTCTCCATCGACAATGTCAAGTTACACCATGTGGCTGATCCTGCACAGCAGACCAAGAGGAACAACTAGTAGTACCCGAATCCCTCTCACCACTGGTCAAGATGTCCCTCTACAAGTTTTAAACAGCAATGCTGACACCTCACAGAGCTAGGGGTGGGTGGAAAATGATCTTTCATTCGTTCCACTAGCCCCTTTTATAACAAGTAATACAGAAAATATTGACTGATCATTCTCAAATTCTACACAAACGGATGGCATCATCTATTACAAACCACCGCAGGAGACCACTGTTAGTTCTCCTCTCCAAAATACGGCTCCAATTTTTGCACAAACTGCTTCTGGATACTTTGCCGACATCAATAACACCTTTTCGGGCTCATCTGCCTCTTCTGCATCTGAATTGTCAAAAAAAAAAAGTAAGCCCATAATTTGGATCAAACCAAATTACTTTGTTATCCCATGGAACTATCTGTGGCTTTCCTCGACTATATTAGCTTTCCTCCTTTGGATTGGCTTTGTTATTATTTTCTTTCTACTAATATATGGTCATTACCTTCCAGAACGATCAACAGTTGAACTGGTGGATGAGGTCCTGAAACCCCAATTCTCTTCTCACAAGGTCCTCAGAGACTTGTCTTACGTGAACATTTCCGCTACACCAACTCCTGCTGGGATTATTTGGGATAAAGTCACATTTGATATATACGACTGATGGCGGTCATTCAAATACCATATGTGTTTAAACTTTCTATGAATGATGTAATAATACCCAGAGTTGTTTCTGATGACTGGGATGTGAAAACAGTTGATTCTATGATGACTGAGTAGCAGTATTCTACTGTATTTGAAAGTGAGGATGTTTATCAATCCAAAAAAAATTATGGGGACATGTTCTGTTATAATTATTATGGACACCATTTCATTCACAGAGCAAGTACCCCAAAAACTATTTTTAATTACACACAATGGGAACATTGTCCAACTCCTCCACAAGGAAGTTCTAAAATATAGTCTGGAAAAATTGCATATTTTTATGGGCACAATGTTAAAAATGCTGAGTCATATTATTTTAAATTGCCATTTATTTGATGGTTTTCAAACAGCAGTCCTTGCACGGGCATGCAACGCTTCAGCAGCAAACTTGGCTTGTTATCTGAAGGGAGTCCCAGTCCCCTTGATTAGACCTATGTTCCAGGTGCTCTCGAATGGCAGCTATGTGCTCCTTAATAGTGAGAGCTGTTTCGGGATGCGAGCCAGAATAGTTTGTCGTTTCGGTCTCCAAAACTGTTACATGCTGCGGGAATGTACTTTTTCCTCCTACACGTCAGAGAGAAGTAGCTGAGATTTGGCCCCATATCGCTACTTCAAATGTGTATTTTGACAAGTTGAGCAGACTCAAGCTTTATTGTTTCAAAAACATGTGGCGCTTATATCTGCACGCAAGACCTATGTGCTCAGGTTGCGAGGTCATCCGCAGAGATACAGTTCCTTTTAAGTACTAACTTTCCGAGACACTGTGGTGAACTCATGGGACGGATATTCAATGCGTCCAGTACCACCAGAATTGCACATTTCTTTAAGGCTGTTGGTACTGGTTTTGTTCACACCTTCTCCTCTATATTTGCCTTAATACCTTCAGCCATTCATTCAATATTTTCCAGTATTTTCAGGAGATTTCTGATAACTTTGGCTATGATAGGTGGCATTTTGCTGTTGCTACTTCTTCTGTGCAATGGCTATCCCTTTACACGAAGGAGGACTGAAAGCGCTTCCACCAGCACAGCTGTGTTGTGAACACAAGATGCAGTACTTTGGAGCACCACTCCTGGAGCGACAGGAGTGTGACTGGTCTCTGTCATTCATACTGTTTTGCATTGTGTGCAGCCCGTGTTTCGGTGCCTCTGGTGCCCTTTTGAATGAGCACTGAAAGTTTGTCTTTCTACGCAGATCTTGCTTTCATTGGATGTTGATGTTCTCGCTGAGGGCTCATTACCAGGCATGCACGTTGAGGGTGCGTTTGCTACGGGAAGCCATTTATGAGTTGCCCTTTGTGGATCATGCAGCTCTAAACTCACTGTTGGGCACACCACAGAATGCTGCTGCCTCAGCTGGTGCTCAGGCTTTGGAATAGGAATGCTCCTTGGTTTTCCTTGGCGATGAACGTCCTACATAACCACCTGCCGAAGTGAAAGATTTCCTATCTTCAATTAACCCGGATTCAAATGGCTCTGACTTTTGAAATTCTGCTTTTCTTGACGCCACAATTAACATTTTAAATTGTCCTTTTAATACATGCTCAAGTGTCTTTTGACCTGTCATCATTGACATTCCTGTATATATGCGTTAAGATGCATTTTACTGACTTTTATATATTATATTAGGCTTTGAACCACCTTTTGAACCGGCAAGGGAACGGTGTTATGGAGCCATTTTGGCTATAATTTTATACACGTTATTTTAGCATACTGGGCCTATCGCTGTGCACTTCAACCTAGATATATTTTATTCGGCTTTGTTTTATTATTTTAACATTAGCCACATTTGCGGTCTTGTTTTATTTTCTCTATCTCGCTGTTCTTCGCCTAGGTCAGCAGTACGTTCGTAAACAAGACATTTCTTTCACTCTGTGCTTTTCTCAAGGCTGCAGTAAGATAGGTTGCCGACAAAAGTGGTTTGCTTTGTCTCTAATGTTCACAGAAACATACACACTCTTATGTGGGGATCCTTTCTTGGAATATCCGATGTTTTATTAGGAAAACACTACTTTGACCAATGTACGTTAGAGGGCGATTCCAGCCAGATGAACACGACTGTATGCTGATTATTGATTGCTTCGCTACAGCTGCAAATGTAGACTACAGGCCTCTTACTCAGGTATGAGGGATGATGTCTCCCCAGGGGGAACCTGAAAGGCAGAATTAGAGCTTAACATGCTGTGCTCTAATATAGCTTAGGTAGGAACTATCTCTACAAACCTTAGTGACAGTATCGTAGCACTATTCTTGTGTTTTACTCTCCTTTCCACAATTTTAATCTCATTGTGCTTCATCGTCCTAGTTATTCCAATTCATGCTTTATTATCTAAGATGCAGTCACTTCAATAAAATATTATTGAACTATAATCTGTCTCTGATTGTCCTTACATATGTGAGACTAATGTAACTGAGAGAAACGGATGAGATCTGAGTGACCACAATTCCCCTGAGGAGTCATGTATGTTATGCGCCCGGTTACCCCATCATCCCCGTTCTTGGGTGGAGATGAGGCACTGCTAGTTAGCCTGAACAAACCCAGATTAGGCCAACAGGTGTCACCTGGTGCGGGATCAGACTCAGCCCCTCGCAGTACAGGTGATTCTGCCACCCGAATCCAGTAGTCTCATTAGGATAATGAGAACTATGCGACAAGGGAACCCAGTAGCACCAGGATGTACCTCAAGGTACATAGGCCCATAAAGTTTAGATCTTCTGCCACAATGACTGTCTGCGGAGTAAGTATAAAGGGCCTCCTCCCTTTATATTGTCTGGTTAAAAGGAGGGGCATTTGAGGACGATGATGGGTAGGCCTTCTTTGATTGGCACACCTCATGTGCGAAGTGGTAGTATGAGAAATGAGTGGAGGTGTTAATTGAAATTTTGAGTAACTATCTTAGTTGATATTACGGAAACTTCGAAAAATAACTTAATTAATTGTTTAGATTTATCAAGTGATGAGTATTCTGTTGTTTATCCAATAGTTAAGAGTTGGCTATATCTTGGAATAGTAATCCCTGAATGTTCTCTTTGTCCAAATTGTGAGGGGCCCGAAACATTGACTGTAATGCAATTTCTGGTATGTGAAGTAGCCTGTCCTTCTCTGGCACACTGCAGTGAGTGGGAGAGCGTATGTAACCCCCCGATAAACACGTTCTCAACTTGGTAGTCGCGTCTGCTGTGTTGGTTTTTCTCATCATCCCAATTTCCCTCATATGTTATAATTTGTTTATGTTTGGATTGAGAACATGAATATGTATAGTGACAGGTTTACCAAAAATCAGAACATTTGCACCGAAAGAAGTACTCCTTGAAAGGATTGTAAATTTACTACTTTTTAGAATACACAAACATTGTTAGTAGTAGGCTTGGGAAAACTGTGCTAGTCTCAGGTTTCCAGGCACACTCCTGCCAATCAAACACCCAAAAGGTGAAGGGACGTATGCTTGGAAATAGTGTAACCACTCATACTACCATGGGAGAGCATTCCAAGCCATTGTTTTGCATCCAATGGACCACTGTACACACAGGGCCTGATTTAGAGTTTGGCAGGCAGAGTAACGGCAGAGTTGTGGAAGACTTCCCATCCGCCATCCTGCTTTCCCTCCATCTGCCAAACTTAGAGATATCTACTGGTCTTATGGACAGCTCTGTACATTTGCAGGAACAGACGTCATTTTTCCAAACTTTTTGTTTCTCCAAAAGAAACTCCCAAACAAAGTTTTCTCCCATGGCATTTTCTCCTATCCGACAGTACACACTAAATAGGGTAGATGGTCGGATGGTTTCACTCTGATACCACATACGTTTTACTCCGTCAGCATAAAACTTGCAGTCCGCCCGACTCAAAATTGAGGTGTTGGACCTTGACTTTGGCAGACAGGGTAGTCTGTCGCAATGTACGGCCAAACTCCACATCAGCACCAGAGGTCCACCTTTTGTAAATCAGCACTGACCTTGCTCCTCATGGGAACAGTCACTCTCAAATTTTGATCATCTCACCCATTCAGCCTGCAGCCCCTGTTTTTTTGGTTGGGAAATTTGAGATTCACCCACCCTAAATCTCACTGACTAAGCTACAGTTGCACACAGGCATGATCATGACCCCCTCAGTTTGCCTTTTGGGTACTCATGAGAATTACAAGCAACCAAGAAAATTAAAATAGCAAGACCTGGCTGGCAGGCTAGCCTCTTTCTTCTTCCCACCATAACTCCTCCACCCCCACTCAAAATTTAGCGTGTGCAACCCTTTGAATTGCCCCACCTTTTCCTGTGCCAATGACACTCATCAATAAAATTAGGAAGTAACAATAATAACAATAACAAAAAATTAGGAAGTGATATTAATCTTAGCGGAAAACTCTTAATGATGGACACTGGGACTAAAATGTCATAAACAAAATATAATAGTAGTGCCTGTTCACCAAAGAATAAATATGAGGTAACGAGACAGATACACTCTATATAGTAAAAGTTTGACCAACAAAAAAACATAAGCATGACAGTACCAACATAAGAGGCAAGAGGTAGTAATAATCCTCGCAGCAAAAATCAGGGAGCATCAATTCCCCAAACAAAGAAACATTGAGAAATATTTCTAATAAGAATTTAAGCAGTAACTTCAAATAGAAGAAGCTAGTTGTAATATTACTCTTGAAAATGAATAAAAGAAGATGGAAAGTATGAATATTTAAAAAAATAAAATGAAGTACAGAGTAACATAACACTGCATATTTTTATTATGTAACAATACTTTCAATAAAAAACAAATATGATGCAAGATTACTCTCAGGGAGTAACTGTATTCCCAAAAAAGGAAACTAGTGAATAGCATTCATCTTAGCAAATTGTGAGTTCTCCATTCTGAACAGGGAGTAACTGTCACAACCTGAGCTCTGCCAGTTTTGAGAATGTCAATACCTCCTCATCCCAGAATGCTATATTCAGCCCTTGTAGTTATTTTCAAGGCTAGAGAAGAGAACCCAAGGGACTTCCAATTTTAGAAGAAACTGGGATAATTCTTGGCTTTGACGGATACATGTTTGCGTGACTGATGTGAACTATACAGTGCATACCTTGTGCGACCTCCGCCTTACCGCCCTGCTCAAGGATCAATACAATGAGGGCAGGCCTTGAATATCAAGGTAGGCCTCCGGAACAGGAGCCCAGGAAGTTGCTGCTGCTCTGTACCGGGACCTCTGAATAGTGAGCACGTGGAGCTGGGCTGGCTCCCTTATATAGAGTCAAACCAAGCCCACAAAACCACACCCAGTCATGCTGCAGGGGAAGCTTATAGAAGGTCGTAGGAAGGGACCACACCCTAACACACTCAGTAAGCCTGCAGCAATACCTTGCAAATGAACAGTTATTGCAAACATCATTAATAGTGCTTTTCAAGGTTAAACTCTGCAATGCAAAAGGTTAATATACTGCATATAAACACAATGCATGAATTATGCTCTTGCATAAAGACTGGGTTTTTGCATTTTTGTCACCCGTAGAGCACGCATTGTCCTGATGTTGACAATACTCCCCTCTCCCAAACGCGCTCTAGGGCCTGGTTTGCCTGGCTTTAGACGATGAAAACGTCTCACTAGTCGTGGAGCATGAATGGCAGATGCGGAGACCCATGAGTTGCTTTAAGGACCGTAACCTTTCCAAGACATCAGATACCGCAGGTTACGACCTCTAAGTTTGGAATCCAACACCTGTTTAACTTCGTATTCCAATTCCCCCTGTACTAGAACTGGAGCTGGTTGGGAGCGTACCTTCTGGACTGCTTTTTTCAGGAGGGAAGTATGGAACACCCGATGAATACGTAGTGACCGGGGCAACTGCAGTTTATAGGTCACTGGATTAATTTGCTGGAGGACAGTGTAAGGACCTATGAATTTGGGATTAAACATGTGCTTTTTCTTGAAGTCAATATGTCTTGTAGAAAGCCACACTTTATCACCTGGTTGATGCTGAGGTCCTTCACAATGTTTCTTGTCGTAGTGCTTTTTGTATTTTTATTTAGCCTTTTCTAGATGCAGTTGAATCAGTTTCTGGGTTTGATGGAGTTGTTGAATAGTTTCCGACACAGCTGGTGTAAGAGAACTTTCTTGAGGAATCGTGATTGGCAAGGTATCAGGATGGTAGCCAAACAAGCCAAAAAAGGGTGTGGCACCAGTGGAGGTGTGAAACGAGTTATTGTAGGCTAGTTCAGCTAACCAGAGCATTGATGTCCAGGAATGAAGTGCTTTCTCAGCGTAAGCACGCAGGTATTGTTTCAATGTCTGATTCAGTCTCTCAGTTTGGTCATCTGTTTGAGGATGATGGCTAGTAGATAGTGTGGATGTAACTTGAAGCGTTTTGCACCACGTTTTCCAGAAGTTGGAGGCAAATTGCGATCCTCGATCGGAGAGAATCACTCTCGGAAGCCCGTGATAACGGACCACTCTTTTCAGAAGGATGGTTGCCAGTTCACTGGAGGTTGGCAATATCTTGCAGGCAATGAAATGTCCATATTTCGTGAGACTATCTACCACCACAAGGATTACTAAGTGCTGTTGAACGACTGGTAGACCTGTAATGAAGTCTAATGAGATGTGTTCCCAAGATCAAAGTGGAGTTGGGAGCGGATGCAACAAACCTTTTGGTTTTCAATTACTTGTATTGATGTGAGCACAGACTTCGCAGTTAGTGACCAATGTTTTGACGTCTTTTGTCAGAGTAGGCCACCAAAAGTAGCGTTGGATTAATTCAAGAGTTTTAGGAGTGCCTGGGTGACCTGTCGTAGGTATAACATGCAACCAATGAAATACTAACTTGCGAAGCTTGGTAGTGGGCACGAACAAACATGCGTCATGGAAAGGTAGTCCTTGATTGATTGATGTTTTGGGATCGGCTTGAGCCCATGCCTGCCATTTTTCAATGGTGAAGGAATTACGGATGTCAAAATCTAGCTGAGCTCATGAACTGGAGATCGCGATGATCGGTGTATACTGTGATAGTGTACTTGGCACCTAACAAATGATGTCTCCACTCTTTAAAGGCATCACTGATCGCCAGAAGCTCTTTCTCAGCAATGAAATAGTTCCGTCCGGCTTCGTTCAGTTTTCGAGACATGTAAGTTACAGGATGAAGTTGACCAGTGTCTTTACTTCGTTGTGACAAGACTGCACCAATTACCACATCTGAGGCATCTGCTTCAACTATGAATGGATGATCCACATCAAAGTGAGTCAATACTGGGGCAGTGGAAAAAGCTTCTTTCAAAGTTCAAAAGACTCTGTCAGCTTCTAGAGACCACACAAATGTTTCTTTCTTTCTCAATAACTTGGTGATTGTCTGAGAGAAATGGTTTATAAACCTGTGATAAAAGTTTGCAAAGCCCAGGAAGCACTGTACATCTCGAACAGTCTTTGGAGTTGGCCAATCGGATACTGCTTATACTTTCTTTTCTGACATGACCATACCTTGGGGGGTAAGGATAACCCCTAAAAACTCAACTGTGGTAGCATGAAATTCACACTTGGTTAGTTTGCAATATAGATGATGCTTTCGAAGAGCTGTGAGAATCTTCTTGACATGTTCGGCTTAATTGTCAGAGTAGATTAAAATATTATCAATATAGACTATTGAAAATATGTCTAGATACTCTCTAAGGATGTCAATCAGGAAAAATTGAAATGCTGCTGGAGCATTGCACAGTCCAAAGGGCATGACGGTGTATTCAAAGAGACCATATCTTGTCTTGAACGCAGTTTTCCATTCATCACCTTCTCTCACTCTGACTAAATGGTAAGCACCTCGTAAATCGAGCTTAGTGTAGATTTTTGCTTTTTTCACTTGATCCAACAAGACAGGAATCAGAGGCAAGGGGTATTTGTTCTTGACTGTGATCTTGTTCAAACCACTATAGTCAATACAGGTTTGAAGATCCCCATTAGCCTTGGGGCCAAAAAACAAAGGAGAGGCTGCAGGAGACTTGGAAGGGCGGATGAAGCCATTCTCTAAAAATTGATCTAGGTACTTTCGTAAGTGTTGATTTTCATGTTCGGACAAGGCGTATACACGACAACTAGGGAGTATCGCACCAGGAGTTCGATCAATTTGACAGTGATAAGGTCTATGAGGAGGCAAGGTTTCTGCTTCTCTTTCATCGAACACATCTTCATAGGATGAATACTGCCAGGGCAACTTTACTTCTTTCTCCGCCGCAGTGGCTATGTGAGAGTTGCAATGTTTGGCGACTCGAGACGTCTGGAGACATTGCTCATTACATAAGGTGGAAGAGAACACGACTTTCCGTTCTGCCCAGTTAATCTCAGGATTGTGATGAGTTAACCATGGTAAGCCAAGGATAATTCCATACTGAGGAGCATAGATAACATCAAGGATGAGCTTCTCTTCATATTTAGTTCTTTGATCTCCCCCATCATAGATCACCGACAAGGGGACAGTCTGAAGAGTTACTGGGCCTCCAGTCAAGAGTTTTCTATCTACTGCTTGTATTATATCTGGAGTCTTCTTCTTGGTGCATGGGATCCCCCATGCGCGAACCAATTGGGCATCAACAAAGTTCCCAGTAGCCCCAGAATCTATGAGGGTGTTCTTGAAATAGTTGTTTTTCTTTACTTGAACTTTAATGCCCAGCTTGAGATGCCTAGACTGTGAAGGGTCAACGGTGACACCCAAGAGCAACCCTTCTTTACATCTTGGGTGATCTAGTTTTTCCGGCTCGACTTGTACATTGGCTGCAATTTTCTGGACAGGACCTCATTTGCTCTTTGGTTTGATTGGACAATCTTTGGCAGAGTGACCCTTACACCCGCAATAAAGACATTGTCCATTCTTTCTACGTAGGTCCTTTTCGTCTTTGGGCAAATGTCTCCTGATAGTTCCGATTTCCCTGGGTTCTGGGGTTCTCTCTTTCTGAGATCTTGATTCTCTATGATGGTGAACACGCCAGGAATATTTATCAGTCTTTTTGCGTGTTCCCTGTCGTTCTGCAAGACAATGATCTAATCTCAAAACAAGGTTTATTAGATCTTGACAATCTGTAGGCTGAGGATCTATCTGGGCAAGAATGTCCTTTAACTCATCCTTGAGTACTTTGTAGAACAAGGCCACTTGCTTTTCTTCAGGCCAGGATGCCTCTGCTACCAGCCGATTAAAGCTAGCTAAGCAGGAAACTAGATCTTGGTTACCTTGTCGCAAGTCTAATAGTTCACGATCTGCCGACAATGTCACTGTTCTTCGATCAAACACTCGTTCAAACTCAAGGACAAAATTTCTGCAATTGTAACGCAGGGGAATGTCTTTAAGCACAAGAGGGATTGCCCAGGTGGCTGCGTCCCCAGTCAGGTAAGATAACAAGAAGGCCACCCTGGAATGGGCATCAGGGAAAGTGTTTGGTCGACAGGTAAAATGTAATTCCACTTGAACCAAGAAAGATTGCGCTTTCAGGGGATCGCCTGAAAAACGTTCTGGGGGAGCCAGGGGGATAGCAGAGGGAACGTTGAGGGAAATGTTCGTAGGAGGATTACCTCCTGAAGCTTGAGAAGGAGGACCAGGCCAAGCCTTTGTTCCTTCTTTTCTACCCTTTCCTGCAACTGACTCACTCTCTCAGCTAAGCTGGTTGCTATATCCTTAGATGACACTACCTCTGCTTGGAGCTGCGTGATAACTTTGACTAGCTCGTCCAATGTGGTCATGCTGAGACGACGCTCAAACCAGGAGGATATTAAATTCATGGGCTCACTATTCTGTCAGGAAGACCAGATCCCGGGGCCTGCGCACGTTCCCAACTAGACCTCAAGAAATCTAGGTACCTGGAAAAAGCAAGAATGGGTTAATACAATGTTTCATATGAGCTTTTCAGGAAATATCACATACTGTCTAGAATACAAGAACCTTCATCAATAATGTTTCAGAATAAACATTGCATTTTTACATGAGGACAAAGGCTATCTGAACATTCCCTGGAAACAACAGGAACTGTATTCAGAACTTAATATGCACAAAGAATGTTGCACTTTGAATTAAGCACTTCAAAGAAATCCATAAGCTCCGGATAAATGTGTGCACCTCAAAAAACACGGCACACCATAGTTTTCAATGTCATGAAATGATCGCGCACACTGCCGATCTAAAAGCCAAGTGTTTTATGCCAGGGTTGAATCGCGCACTCTGCCGATTTGAACAAGAATATGCAAATGCCATGAAATGATCGCTTGCATAAAAACTGTGTTTTTGCATTTTTGTCGCCCGTAGAGCGCGCACTGTCCTGATGTTGACAATTGGCCTGGTGGTGGAGTACAACATTTCAAGACCTATACCTGAGGTGTTTCATTTGAGCTGAGAAGGCACAATAGGTGGTTTAATGGTTTATTTTCTAAAAAGGGGGCTAGAAAAGCAACGTTACATGTAGCCAGGTGGCTGTATAGGTTACAGGAATGCATTTAACATTGGGTATGCGCCAGGTGAAGAATGTAAATGCATACTATTTGTCTTGTTTACCAGTAGAGGCTGAGGATTGTGAGTAAGAGGACATGGCTGTTAGAGATGTCCAAAGAAAAGGCATCTGGAAGAATACACGTTTTTGTGGGTGGAGCTGTCCATTGTGGGGGGCATAATGAGAGAAGGGGACCGGTTGGGTAGGATGGTAAGTTGGTAGCGCTTCTGCATGAGGAACATTATGGCATATCCCCCTTTTAAGAAGAAAACTTGTGTTGATTGTTGGTGGCTCAGCATTGTCTGGGAATTAGAGAACCAAGTGAGGGGGTATGTGGAGTGTATTTGCAAAAACAAATCCCACATAGAGAAAAAGACCTCAGTGGTTCTGATAAATTTGCCTGAACATGCTTGTCAGAGAGTTGCTGTGGACATCTTTTGTCCTTTTTGTTTCTCCATCACCAATGGAAAGTTCACTTTGGTGCATATGGATCATTATTCCCAGTAGCACGAGGCGAGTTTTCTAAGTAAAGCAAAAACAGTGAATATGGTGAATGTTGGAGAGGAAATTAGCCAGAAGAATTTATTTCTGACAATGGTCCACAGTTTGTTGAATAGGAATTTAAGAGATTCTTGCCACAAAAAGACATGAACTACCACAAAACAGTATTGTACGATCCTCATGAAAATGGACAAGTAGAGCAGTTTAATAGAGTGTGTGTGTAGGTAGCAGTACAAAGTGGATTGTAATGCATGAAAGAGGAAGATGTGGAGTTGTAGGACAATGCCACACTATAAGACATCAGTGTCACCCCCCTTTATTCTAACAGTGAAGATGCCATGTACCAAGGTGGTGGTTCCTGGGTGGTATAACAGAGCTAGGATATGCAGGTTAGACTTTGTCCTACTTTCCAAAAGAGTGCAGGGTAAGCAAATGAAATTTGCAAAATGAAGTCTACTGAATGAAAGTTATGTGAGGGGGATTTTGCTTGGATAGCGTGAGGAAGTGGAGTGTCCAAGTGGTCTACTTCAAAGCAAGTGATTGGGGTGAACAGTCACTCTGTTATTTTGGAGGATGGTAAAAATGGAATCTGAGGAAAGTGTTGAAATGCATTGATTTGAAATAGACAGAATGAATGAGGAAAGGTGGAGTGGATGTCGAAACTTCACATCTATTCAATTGTGGGGGTGGTTGTCATGTAAAAATGCCAAAACAATTCAACTGTATTTTAGCTGTCCAAAGGTAGTGTATTGTGTCCTTTCTTAGTGGGTGTAATTTCTTCACTTTGTGAGCATTGCTGTCTGCAAGGTGCTGTTAGATGAGCATTTAACACGTTTCATTGTTCTGGGTTATTATTATTGTGTGTTTTTCTCTTTAGGACTTTGTCACATTTATATTTTCCTGGCTCCTTCGTGGTTTCTCTTTCTTTGTGTCAGTGATGAAGAAAGACATGTCATGCTTTCCTTTTGGGCAAAGTGTGCAAGCTGTTTGGGTTCCCAGAACCCACTAGGATTCTGGAAGTGTTGTGGGGAATTCTGTGAGTGGCATTTAAACCTATTCTACAGTTGTCCGGGCTGGTAATACTCTTATGCCAATAAACCTTATGATGTTTACAAAAATGTGGTGGATGGAATGCTTGAATTAATCTCGGCCACTGATAACTACATGGGCTACATCCCAGTCCATTGTGTCCATTGTTATTTTGCACACCATGTCACCATATTTTGGACTCAACAATATTCAAGTGAGTCTTGACCCTGCTCCAATGGGAACATTCCAGCCTGAACTGCCAGACCTGTAACACAGCACTCAAGACTGGTTTTGCCATAATTAGGGCTCATCTGTTGAGTATAGCCTGGTTCTAGTGGCACAGAGTGCATGGGACCCACATCTGGGAATAACTGTCCCACCTAGGGTGGCACACTGAAGTATACAAAAAAGTGATGGATGGAATGCTTGATTTAATCTCAGCCACTGGTAATTACTTGTGGACTGATGAGCTGATGTTATGGACACAGCTACTTCAGATGCTAAACATATTAAAACAAATTGAAAGAAATTAACGCCTCTTGTGAAATTGTGAAAAGTGAAATGAAACAAAACATGACCACCTTAGGGGAAGTATGCATGGTGGTAGAGAAGTTAAAGATGCAATTGAACGTCATTACTGAAAGCGGCGATCAACTGGACAAGGGGGTGGGAGAAACTGAAGGGGCAAAATAGGCATAAAACTTTAACATCTTGAGCCTGCTTGAGGGCTTGTAGGAAATAAAGAAGTTAAAAGAATGGTGGCCTCACAAGGACTGTTGCCAATATTCACCCTGTATAGATATCATTGAGTGCAGTTGGTACTGCTGGGTGATGCCTGTGGCCTCCATACGAAAGAGGAGAATTCTTGTGTGTTTCCAAACTCTGATGAGCCCAGGGGTATCCCACATATGGTGGAGGTTTGAAACATCCAATGAGAACCACAGATGTTTAAATATTTATGGGACAGAGTCTATCAAAGGGACACGAATGTTAAGGAGGCCAACTTGGACGATGCACTGCGTGTGAAACATCTGGTGCTTGTTAAAGCTCCTTATAATGGCCTGCTGTTACTAAAATGTTTGTGTTCCCTTGAGTTTTTTTCAAACCTTCCTGTCTGGATTCCCCTAACTTGGTTTTAAACGCTAGATTCACTAGTCCAAGAATTAGGTGGTCATTCTGACCGCCAAGCGGTTCCCGCCGAAAGACCACAGCGGCCATTCCGGCTTTCCCACTGGGCCGGCGGGTGACCGCCAGAAGACCGCCGGCCGGCCCAGCGGGAAAGCCCCTTCAACAATGAAGCCGGCTCGGAATGGAGCCGGCGGAGTTGCAGGGGTGCAACGGGTGCAGTGGCACCCGTCGCGATTTTCACTGTCTGCAAAGCAGACAGTGAAAATCTTTGTGGGCCCCCAGGGGCCCCACGGCACCCGTTCCCGCCATCCTGGTTCTGGCGGTGGACACCGCCAGAAACAGGCTGGCGGGAAGGCGGTCGGAATCCCCATGGCGGTGCTGCAAGCAGCGCCGCCATGGCGGATTCCCTGGGCCAGCGGGAAACCGGCGGGAAACCGCCGGCTCCCCTTTTCTGACCGCGGCTTTACCGCCGCGGTCAGAATCGCCCAAGAAGCACCGCCAGCCTGTTGGCGGTGCTTCCGCCGCCCTCCGCCATGGCGGTCATGGACCGCCAGGGTCAGAATGACCCCCTTAATGTGGGATGATGATTGATAATGTGCATCATTGCGAGTGATTCAGCCTACAACCAAGGAAGGGGACTGAGTGTTCTGGATTTTGAACTTCATTATAAGGCGCCCCAATGGCACTAGGTTGCTGAATTGCTGCCACATTGTGAGAAACTGAGTTACGCAGGGGAGAGAAGGCAAGAGGGTTCACTGGTGGCCCTCCTGATGGAGCTATGTCCGGTCTTTGTTAAACTGCCTTAATTGCTAAATATTTAACTAAGATTCTGGAAACAAATTGTCTAAAAATCATTGCAGTACAAGATGTATGCCCCAGCTTTACCAGTAGTGGGGCTTTCATAGCATGTAGGTTGCAAACATGGTCCAAGGCAGTGATCCTAATATTTGGAAACTGTTTTGAGGTAAGGACACTAGGGAGCATAGAAGCACTGATGAACAAGACTGGGCTTCCAGTTTCTAACATATGTAGTGCTAACATGTGCAATGCACAATATTTAGGGGGACAGTATTTGAATCGGGAACACATGAAGGGCCAGATGTAGGAAACGTTTAGCGACTCGCAAACGGCAAAAATTGCCGTTTGCGAGTCGCTAAACGCGTTTCCCAATGCAGAAATGCATATTGCGAGTCAGTACCGACTCGCAATATGCATTTCGGAATCGCAAATAGGAAGGGGTGTTCCCTTCCTATTTGCGAGTCTGAGTGGTATGCAATACCATTTGCGACCGCATACGCGGTCGCAAATGGTGTCGCAGTTACCATCCACTTCAAGTGGATGGTAACCCACTCGCAAATTGGAAGGGGTCCCCATGGGACCCCTTCCACTTTGTGAATGGACCCAAAAATATTTTTTCTGGGTAGGTAGTGGTCCAAGGGACCACTACCTGCCCTGAAAAAAAAACGAAACTAAAGGTTTCGTTTTTTTTTTTAAGTGCAGCTCGTTTTCCTTTAAGGAAAACGGGCTACACTTAAAAAAAAAAACTGCTTTATTGAAAGCAGTCACGAACATGGAGGTCTGCTGACGACAGCAGGCCTCCATGTTTGCGAGTGCCTATACTCGCTATGGGGCCGCAATTTGCGACCCACCTCATGAATATTGATGAGGTGGGTCATTGCGACCCCATTGCGAGTTGCAGTCGGTGTCTGAGACACCGTACTGCATACCAATTTGCGAGTTGCAAATTGCGAGTCGCATGGACTCGCACTTTGCAACTCGCAAATATTTTATTTGCTACATCTGGCCCGAAGTTCTACAAATTTTACTCACCTTTGTGAGAGGCTCAAATAAATACTCTGGCAGTATTAATGAGCTTTGGACATTGCTCAAAACTATTTGGCATCTGCTAAAAGTAAGTGAGAAGATGGCCTTGGCTGAGAATTTCTGGAAAAGAAATGGGAGCACACCCTGGAACATATTCATAAAGTATCTAGACATATGAGGTTTAGAAACACCCAATTTAATTACCTTTATACCACTTACCTAACACCACAAGCTAAACAGGATACCAGAGATGGTGAATAAAACTTGCCCCCGTTGTAACCTGTTGGATGCAGATTTCATTCATATAACTTGGTCATGCCGAAGGATTGAAAGGTTTTGTAGATAGATGATACAGTTAATGGACAGAACTTTGAGTAAAACCAGTCTGTTGCAGATGGACATAGGTCTGCTTGGCCCCAACCCTTACTCAAAAAGTGCAAAGGCAAGCTCTAAATTTCTTGAAGAAATGTGGGCACTAGGAGAATGTGTGGTTTTAAAAAGGGAAGAAAGAAGAGGGCTCCAGAGAAAACCTGTAGCGGAGGAATGGTCGACAACTTTAGCATAGGGTCTCAAGCCACGTAAAAAAGGATTGGGGGATGAGGTAAGAGTAGTTCTGGAGCTGATACAACAGTTGCAGTGGAGTTACCATCTTGTAAATGGATAATCGACCCAGAAAGGACAATGGGAGTGATGCTCAGAAACTCAAGTCTCTGTGTAGCCTGTCTAGTTGGGGATGAAGATTTCTGTTGGAGGCTTGCTGGTTAGCCAGTGTAATATAGACCCTAAGGTATTTAAAGCCTTCCCGCTGGATCTGAATGTTGACCTCCCAGAGGAACACTGAAGCATGATATCTGAGGGAGGGGAAGAGGATTTGGCCTGTTTGACAGTAAGTCCCGAAATTTCCACTGAATACTGAAGGTCAGCAAGGAAAATCAGTCTATCCTTGGCGTATATAGCGCACCGGGTCTACGATCTCAGATGTCCATTCGAAGAACGGCACTAGGGCATCTATTCTGAGCCTTCCAGCCCGGGCTCTATCACCACCTCCAAGAGGAGCAGGGACAGCAGCCAACCCTGACGGATTCCCTGCTTCACAGGGAAGGGTCTGTTACCAAGCATCCTACAATCTTCCATGCTACCAGGTCTGTATACATCAGACAGACCAATCCGATAAATATAGGGCCAAAGTTCATCATTGCCAATAAGGTGAACAGGTATTCCCATCCGGCTGAGTCAAGGGCCTTGTGGAAATCTTCTAGGAGAAATGCATGGGCTCCAGGCAGTCCTTCGGCCAGCGCAACAGCATTGTAAACCCTCCTAATAATGTGCCAGGATTGCTCAGTGGGGCATAAACCTATATTGGTCAAGCGTGCAAGGGAATTGGTGAGGGCCCTTGCCCATATTTTAGTTTCAACATTGATAAGAGAGATAAGGTGGTATGAAGTGCAGCTGTCCAAGGGGAGCCCTGTTTTGGGGATGACCACTATCTCTTCAGTGCAAATATCTAAGGGAAGAGACTCTACCCTAGCGGATTCAATGAAGGCTGCCGGCAGAGGCTATAGTAGTTTTGACTTGAACACCTTAAAGAATTCAGCTGGCAATTCTTTAAGCCCTGGGGTTTTACTGGACTGTAGTTGTCCAAGAGCCTCTCTGTGCTCCTGCATGTTAACCTCACCCTCAAGAGATTTCCTGTCTTCAAGGGCCGCAGTGCGGGTTGGGGGATCTTTATTAAAGCAGCAAGGCCGGAAGCGTCCAGCATAGATGCGCCCGAGTACAGAGTTGCATAATATGAAGTGAAGTAACCAGTCATGCTCAGCTCATCTTGAACTTGGGAGCCACTGTTAGTGGTTATGAAGGTGATAGGCTCTTGCCAAAATGTAGCCAAACACAACAAATTAAGGGTCTTAATTTCTTTGTCTCCTAACTGGTAGATGTGGCTATGTGCAACTAGTCATATTTTTCTAGCTTCCCATAACACAGTAAGCCTCGACTTTCTGAGTGTGTGGGGAGTCCCAAAGGACAGCTGAGGAGAGCAACTGAACAAGTTGCTTTTCCAGCTTCAAAACCCAGGCCTCGAATTGCCACCTCCCTCTGCTGCTCCCGGCATCTGCCTGTTTGATAAAGTGGCATTAAGTGCCTCCCAGAGTATTTGTGGGGAATCCACCCAGTTAATGTTTACGGCAAAGTACTAGATAATGGCATCAAGTATGTGTTGTCAGCATGTGGGGGTCAGTCAGCACCCAAATGCTGAACCTCCAGCTTAATCATGACAACCTTGGGTCCCAGGTGAGAACAAGCTTGACCGTAAAGTGGTCAGAAAGGGCCTGCGCCATTATGCAGGCATCTGCCACACTGTAGATCACTGCGTGTGACATAAAGAAATAGTCATTACCTTTTGGGCTCCTGAGTAGAAGGTACAGCCCCTTTTCATAGGATGCAAAGTTCTCAATAGGTCAGATAGTCCAAGTATATCAAGAAACATTGGCTTACCACTCAGATCAGATGGGGATGGCGTGCAGCCTTGGTTCTTGCAAGTCCTACTCTGGCCGAGGTAGGGGTGACCCCTTCCAGTAGCCACAGTGCTGCTGACAGTAGTACTCCACCACAGTCCGTGCCCTCCTGAAGGAGTCCCTGAGGAAAAAGCCTGAAGGGAAAAAACCTCTTGGACAGGAACTCCCTAGAACAGAAAGGAGGACACAAGAGAATCAGAACTTCGATGCCTGGAAAATCACTGGAAAGACCGAGGAAAAACAGGAGCAAAAACTGGAGTCCAAAAGAAGACCAGCCGGAGTAAGACCACCACAGGAGAAATGTTGCAACGCAAAGAGAAGAAGAATCTATCCCCTTAAATACCCCTTGACAGGAAGTGACATGCAGGAAGAAGTAGGACTGCCATCTTGGATTGGGAAAGGGGCTATAGAACAAGATAGGAAAAGACACCATTGTAGTAAGGGGAACAGATGCATGCAGGGAAGGTGAAGGAGAATGGTATGCTGGGTAAGAGAAATCATGGCTCCTCCAGGAAGAAAAAGGAAAAAAGGAGAAGGCCCTAGAATGGGGCACTAGGTAAGTAAAAGGACCGAGGGGGGACGCAGGCCCCCCGCGACAACACCCACACTGCGCGTTATACGCAGTGAGGACCGACGCCCAATCCTGGGCCTCCGGCCTTGCCACGGTAAAGGAAACAGAGCGCAGCAGGAAAAAAGGGCTGCGGTGGGCTCCGCGATCCGGAAAACAGACCACGGCCCCCACCGCGGCCCGAGCGGGAGATGCCATGGAGGCCCGCGGCATGACAGCTATGCTTTCTGTTCTGCTTTTGCCATTGTGTGAAGTGTGCCTAAAGTACACCTTCTGATTTTTGTTGACTGGTTACTTCTTAGAGTTTGTACGTGAAAAGATGAAAGAAACCCAATTCAATTCATTTTGAAATGTGTGTAAACTTGCAATGGAGTATCGAGTGCAGATGTAAAGCAAGCAGTGAGTGGGCTTATTATGTTGAGTTTTTCATTACTTAATAATTACATTTCTGATAAATAACAGTTGTAAATACTAACATTATTTGTGTGTTTGTTTCTTAAATTACCACTCACTCATTTTTAAAGAAAAGTAATTTGTATATTTGGACGACATTTTATTTCAAATTGTTATTCTCTCAGTGAGTTATTAACAGGTAGTCACAAGTGCAGTTATCTTGCAAGCCCTAGGGTCATGATTTGAATGGTGCAGCAGGTGCAGAGGCACCAGGCCGAAAGGTTGTCAGAACTCCTCTAAACACCCACTATTGCTATATTTTACCACTGAACAGGCAGTCATAAGTGCAGTTACCTTGCAGGCACTAGAGCGATGATTTGAATTATGCAGCAGGTGCAGTGGCACTGGGCCCAAAAGTTGTCAGAACTCCCCTAAACACCAAATATTACTATATTGTACTACTAAATAGACAGCCACAAATGCCGTTATCTTGCAGGCACTAGGGTCATGATTTGATTGGTGTAGCAGGCACAGTGGCACTGGGCCAGCCCAAAAGTTGTCAGAAATCCCCTAAACACCAACTATTGCTATATTTTGTTACTAATCAGGCAGTCACAAGTGCAGTTATCTTGCAGGTATTAAGGTCATGATTTGAATGGTGCTGCAGGTGCAGTGGCACCAGGGCCAAAAGTTGTCATAGCTCCTCTAAACACCACATGTTGCTATATTTTACTACTACACAGGGAGTCACTATTGTGGCTACCTTGCCGTTAAAAGGGCCTTGATTTGAATGGTGCAGTAGGTGTAGTGGCACTTTACTAACTACACTTCCCTATACTCTAATACAATGCCATATTAAATAAGGTACAAATTACAAGTTTGAAGTTCTGGGATATTTATTCAAACATACACCACAATATAAACAACTATTAACAGTTTATCAAATTTAAAACACACATTTTTATAACCTTTTTCCAATACTTATTATCCAGTTAATAGGATCACATGCAAAAGAAAAAAACAAAGGTGAAAACGATTGGCTTTGCCAATGCTTGTTTGGAAGAGCTCTGATAACAGGGCAGCTTCTTATGCAAGAGACTGTGTCACAGCTTTGGGATCATTTGCCAGACAGGTAGCCACACAGATAACTCATCACATTATAGCACCTGGAAGTAAGAAATGCCAGACTGCCAGTCATCCTTGCTGTGCTGAAAACCTAGAAGTGAGCTATGTGATTAAAGGAGCTAAGGATTGTACAGAGGGCCTGCAAATTAAATTATAAATGACACTGCGCTAATTGGCCTCTTAATTACTTGGAAGCACTTAATTAGCAGCACAAACTGTGCTAATTGTTCATTAGCAAAATGAAGCCCCTCAGAGGCAGGCAGAAGGCGGGTGAACATTTTGTGCTCGCAATCTGGCACAATGCCAAGCTGCAAGTTATCATGCTGTTCTGTGTGTAATGTTATTATGTTTCACGGTACATGATGCCATTATTATACATGGGATTCTGTAATCCCTGTATAACTGAACATCTCTAATTTCTTTATACTCTTGATACAATAAAATGCCCTCTAAAACAAGGAGGGTGTAGTGTAGTTGTGGAGCCCATAAAGGAGAGCCGCCACTTGTCCAGAGACACCTCTCCATCAAACCAATCTATCCACTCAATCTCCCTTTCATCCATCAATTCAATCATTCATCCATCCTTTTGCTCATCCATCCACCCTTCGCTCCATCTATCCCTCCTTTCACTCGATCCACCCATCATCCTCCCTTTGGCTCATCCATCCTTCCACCCTTACATCCATCCATCCATGCATTCATACATCCCTCCATTCACCCTTTCACTTAGCCATCCATCCTTTCACTCACTCATTCATCTATCTATTCATCCATCCATCAATTCACCCTTTCACTTATCCATTCATCCGTATTTTCATCCAGACATCCATCTACCCTGCCTTTCACTCATCTATCCATTGTTTTACTCATCCATCTTTAAATCATTTTGTTTGCTCATCCATCCATACTTTCACTCCATCCATCCACCCATCAATTTACCCTTCCACTCATCCATCCTTTCACTCATTCTACCATCCATCCATCCTTTCTCTCATCATCCATCAACCCATCCTTTCACACATTTATCCATACTTCTATTAATCCATAATTTCATCTATCCATCCACCCATCCTTCCTTTCACTCACTCACCCTCCCAAGTTCATAACGAGCCTTTGTCTGCCAAGCTGCAGACAGAAGAGGTGCACCAAGAACCCACTCCACTATAACTGCTAAAGGTGGAGTGGGGGATGACGATGCCCTTGATGCAGGCAGAAGCTGAACTGAACACTTACCTCTGAGCCCACTAGTGTAATTGTTGTCCGCAGCTGGTTACTTCCCTGTCTCCTCTCTCCTTGGCTTCTCCAGTCGAGATAAGGAGCACTCTGTCATGCTCAGCTTCATAATGTTTTTTTCAAAGTGAAACCAAATGCAGTACTAAACACTTCTTACTTCAAGAAGAACAGCCCCCTGCACCTCTCCGACAGCCTGCTTCTCTGTGCAATCAACAAATTGTTGCCACCCACTCACTCCTGGTTCTCATCGGCCTGGCCCACCCTCAGCCATTTAAGTGAATGGAGCTTTGCTAACTACTCCTAGGGCCACATTGTTTGCTCCCCCAAATACAACCAGATCAATTGCATTGTAAATCAGCCCTCCCTCTCAGATGTCACTGCTGTAGCTTGTGCCTGCAGGTCAAATAAATCCTCACCACACTGTCACTTGCAGTAGGACATCTGCAGAGTTCACTAGAGTTCACCCAGTAGATTCAGCACACTGTCTCCCAACAGTTATTTATTCTCAGCTGCTCTGTGTTTATTTCCCTGTTCTTGCCCTGGAGGGTGGCAGGGCAATGCCCCTTTTGTCCATGAACGCCAGTCTCCTTTGCCCCTGATTCCATAAAGCCAGATGGGACGGCTGTCCTATCTCTGTGGCTGCTGTCAGCCTATGAAACACTTTGCCTGCCCACATCTCTCAGGTAGATTCTTTTGTCTTGTTTTAAAAATCCTTGAAAACCTGGTAATTTTCATCTCAGTCTTCCTACCAGGGCACTGTAGACGTTTGTGGGTTCTGCTCTTGGTTTAGTGCTTAGATACTCTGGGTTTTAATGACCTCAATAAATACACATTTAAAATCTGTTCATTTTAATATCCCATTAAAGGTTTCTGGTTCAGAGCATCTTCACTGCACTTATTTCTAAGTACCCCTCAATAGCATTCTCAAAGGTAAAGGTGCACATGAATCCCTGTTAGTAAAAAACATCTGTCCTTCTCCTCCCTTCCAGTTGTAAAACTAGAATTGCAAAGCCATCAAGTCTAGCTTTTTAGACCAGCCTTTTCGTTGTGCCAATGCTTGTTTTGTTTTGTCATAGTTTTCTTAAAATGTTATTGTTGATAGACCTTCCAAATATAAAATAGAAACATTGACTTATATCAAAACTATTGGTGGTAGTAGTAGGGTGATGTTGGAAGGATTTTGGGTGTTGGATGGTTGGTGTAGGTGTTGGTGCAGGTGTGTTTGTGTTTGCGTGCATCCCAGTGGGTGTTTGTGAGAGAGTTGGTTTGAATTTTATGATCCCCCATTTACCTGAACAAATAAATTTCCACCAACATTTTTCCAAAGGCCTATATGTAATATCATTTTAAACAGGCAAAAGAAACATTGAAAAAGACAGCCTATGACGTGGAATATTCGCAGATGGCGTAATTCACTTGTAAAATCTGAACCATGGGGCATGAAACGCAGTGCGGCCCTGTTACAAAAAGTGCCATATACAAGAATAAACAAAATAAAATCTAGTTATATTGTGATAGATATGCTCCCCCTCCTGAACACATTGGGGGTGATTCTAACCCTGGCGGTCGGTGATAAAGCGGCGGCCAACCCGCCAACAGGCCGGCGGTCCAAAAAATGGAATTCTGACCCTGGCTGGAACCGCCAACACAGACCGCCACATTAACACTCCGACCGCCACGGCGGTACAGACAAACAGCGCGGCGGTCACCGCCAACAGGCAGGCGGCAGACAATGTACCGCCCACACTATCATAACTCACCAATCCGCCACCTCTTCCGGGACGGAAGCACCGCCGATAAAAACACGGCGGAAACAGACTACGAACGGGAAAACGCTCACCGAAACACACTCCACGAGTACGGAGGACAGCATGGAACCCGAATTAAACATCCTACCTGCTCTCGTCTACCTGCTCATCTACCACGAGTACGAACGCCGGCGCAGACGACAACGGTGAGTACTGCACCTACGACACACGGGAGGGGGGAGGAGGAAAGGTTACGGGCACACACATATGCGACCCCCACACCCCCAAACTATGTACACACCAATGCAGAGCAACAAGTCACAGTGACACCACCCAAACCCCCCTGAAAAATGCAAAGACATAATTCAATTGTGAAGAAAAATGTATGTAAAAAATAGGCTCTGACAAATATAGGTCAACTATGCAAACTATTCATACCAAAATTATACTATATACACTGCAATGGATAACCGAGGCAATTAGTTCCGTACATCAAAAGTAAATCGAAGTGTCCGTGGACCAAAGTGTAACAACACAAGGGCAAAGCCCACACAGGAGACCTGAGTCCTTTGGAGAGAACACTGCAGGGGCATCTGATGAAAAAACTACAGGCACCTCAGGGGGAAGGGAAGGGGGGGGCACCACAGCCACATGAGTCCACGACGCCAGATCCACGAAGGGGCCACCATGCCCACTGTGCCATCCTGGGGAGTGCAAAGCCACAGTCTCACAAGTCTCTACAGTGGGTGGATTGCCCACTGTGCCATCCTGGGGAGTGCAAAGCCACAGTCTATCAGGTGGATTACATTCTCCACTGGTCAAGGAGGAGGCATGGTGGGCACAGTGAACCGTTAACATTGCTTGACAGGAAGGGCCCAGCGGAGCGGTGCTTGAGACGGCGGGGCCCAGCGGAGCGGTGCTTGACAGGAAGGGCCCAGCGGAGCGGTGCTTGAGACGGCGGGGCCCAGCGGAGCGGTGCTTGACAGGAAGGGCCCAGCGGAGCAGTGCTTGAGACGGCGGGTCCCTGTTCAGCGGTGCCTATCTACACGGCGGGGCCCTGTTCAGCGGTGCTCTTCTGCACGGCGGGCCCTGTTCAGCGGTGCCTATCTACACGGCGGGGCCCTGTTCAGCGGTGCTCTTCTGCACGGCGGGCCCTGTTCAGCGGTGCCTATCTACACGGCGGGGCCCTGTTCAGCGGTGCTCTTCTGCACGGTGGGCCCTGTTCAGCGGTGCCTATCTACACGGCGGGGCCCTGTTCAGCGGTGCTCTTCTGCACGGCGGGCCCTGTTCAGCGGTGCCTATCTACACGGCGGGGCCCTGTTCAGCGGTGCTCATCCAGTAAGTCAAGGGAGCCAGACCTGGGCTGGACTCCCTGCTCAGTCCCCCTCCGACCGTGATGTTTCTGGACCCTTCGGTGACGGAGTCCTGGGCCCATGGGTGTCCTCCCTTACAGCTGGGACGTGGCATGTGGGGCCCACCTGCTCCGCGCTCCTGCTGCCTGACTTCTCCGCCCTGCTGCCCTTTCGCTCCTTAGATGTGGCTCTCGGGCCCTTGCCTCCCCTAGATGTTGTGGCAGGTGAAGTGGGCGAACTTTGCTCCTTGGGGGCAGCCGTGTCAGTCCTCTCACGGCGGCCCTTTTGTTTCCTGGTCCTCTTCCCTGGGGGGGGGCTGGATGTGTCCTTGCTGCTGATTGAAGTGTCACTGCTGGCAAAGGGTGGACTCCAGAACCCATGCACAACAGTGACACTTGTAGCTGGGCTGGTGGTGGCTGAGGTGCTCTTGGGACTCTTTGCAGATGGAGGGGGTGGGTCATCGGAGGGAAAGAGGTCAAGATTAGCGAGGAAAAGTTTTTTAGGACCAAGGTAAAGGGTAGGAGAAGTGGTGATGGGAGTGGAGGAAGAGGATGTGGTTGTAGGAGAGTCAGGTGTGCTGTCATTGGGTGAAGGTGCTGGTGCTGTAGGCTGTCGTGAGGTGGATGGCTGTTGGGTGGGTGGCTGCCTGCGTTTGTGTGTCTTGGAAGAGGGGGTGACAGACACAGTGGGAGAGGACACAGGGGACGTGTAAATGGCAGTGGGGGTGGTGACTGCACGCGTGCGGACTGTACTGGAGGGTGTGGTGGTGATGGAAGCACTGGCTGATGGTGGTGTGCATGCAGGTGTGAGTGTAGACGTCACAGGGAGGGAGGAGGGAGACGAGGAGGAGGGGGACACAGAGGTGGTAGTGACTGTTGGAATGTCTGCATCTGGGTGTTGCTTGCGTGAGTGTTTGTGGGATCTGTGGTACTTGTGTCTGGAGGAGCTGCCCTTAGGTGTTGAGGTGTGTGCAGGCTGGTCAGATGGTGTGGATGGGATAGGCTGAGGAACAGGAGACAGAGACAGGGTGGAGGCAGTCAGAAGAGGGAGGCTGGAAACAGGGACAATGGCTGCCGTCAGTGCTGAGGCCAGAGCATTGAACGATCGTTGATGGGCAGCCTGACCCGAATGAATGCCCTCCAGGTAGGCATTGCTCCGATGCACCTCCCTTTCTACCCCCTGGATGGCATTCAAAAGGGTAGTCTGCCCAACAATGAGCGTCCTCAGGAGGTCACTGAGCTCCGCACTGAGGGCAGCAGGGGTGTCAGGGGCAGGGGCTGAGGTGCCTGGGGCGAAGCAGACGCCCGCCTTCCTGGGCGAGCGGGCACGGAGCGTAGGCTGAGGGGCTGCTGGGAGGGCGGGGCTGGTGCGCTGGGTGGCGGCTGTACCTGTAGAGGCGGGGGGCACGGATGTTGCCGCCACCGCTAGGGAGCACCCATCCGAGGACGTGTCTGTGTCGCTGGTCTCACCACCGGTCCCCGTTGTGGTGCTCCCCTCGCCCTCCGGATCACTGGTGCCCTCGGTGTCTGTTCCTGGGGCCACCGGGGCCTTGTGACTGGCAGCTCCCTCGTGCTTTGATGCCAAATCTCCTCCGCCTGATGATGCTAATGCACACATGCACAAGAAGATGAAGAAGAAGGGTGGGGGGAGAAAAACGAAGACCAGGTTGAGTGCATGCAATGTCAACACCGTTGGCGGAGAGGACAGACAGAGGAGCCTCATGCACTACGCCGCGCATTCGGGGTACACTACTCAGTACTCCTGACTAGGACAACAGGTCTAGAGACGACAAACGCGCACATGTGTGATGCTGGACCATCAATAGCTGTACTTGTCACCCTACAGAGGTGGGGGCCGGGAGCACAGGGCCATGCCTAAGGGAGGGGACTACACTACAGAAAGACGCCCTGGCCTAATGTCACCCACAGCCCTCCTCCCCCACCCAGACGCCTCCACTGCGCAGAAAGATAGGAGAATGTGCTGATACTCACCCCCTTGTGTCTGCTGTGATGTCCTCAAGCGCCCATCCAAATCAGGGTAGGCCACCGCCAGGATCCGGGACATCAGGGGGGTCATGGTACGACTGGCACCCCTCCTAGGTTGGGAGGCCATCCCCAGCAGTGACTCGGCGGTCTTCCTGGTCCCGCGGCGGATGTCCTCCCACCTCTTGCGGCAGTGGGTGCCCCGTCTGTTGTGGACCCCCAGGGTCCGGACTTCCTTGGCGATGGCACGCCAAATGTCGACTTTCTGATGGGCGCTGACCTATTTGACATGTACAGGGTGGGAAGGAAACATTCATCAATGAACTGCATGTTAGATGTGATTGGCCCCCCCTCACCAACTTTGCCAACTGGCACATGCTCTCATCTGTTGTGCGTTGCACTCCTCATTCGCCCCCCACCCCACCAACTTACATCCACCCCACTCCACACAGGCATCGCCCATTCCATGTGCACACGGTGTACTTACCTGTTGATCTGGAGGACCGTAGAGTAACGCATACTGGCGGAGGACCCCATCCACAAGCTTCTCCAATTCTTCAGACGTGAAGGCAGGGGCCCTTTCCCCAGTCGCAGCAACCATTGTCACTTCCAGACCGAGGTCACAGCAGCACTTGCAGTATAGGTCCTCTCCTGTGGATGATCAGGTCTCGAGTGATTAAGCAGATAGAAAATGGCGGTCACGCCCGCGGCGGTGCGTACCGCGGCGGTGCGTACCGCGACCGCCGGCGCACCTCGTCATTGGGTCCTGAAACCCATAGGCTTCAATGTTAACCAATGCGGCTTCGTATAGCGGTCTTCGACCGCCTACCGCCACGGTGCGCCACGCCAGCGCATTGACCTCACATCCCATTGTCCCACTTCACAGGTCAGGCAGCCGCCATTTCAAGGGCCCACATGGCATAATTTGTACTGCGTCACACAGGCCTAGGCCTTGCATTGCCACACATACACGCCTTTCAATACATAGATAACCGTGTGCTATGCAAGCTGTGGTGAACGTACCTGTGAGTTGCTTGACCCTGTGCTCCATGTTGTCCTTCCTAGGAACCGTCCGCTGGGACTTGCGAGGAGAAGGATGAATCCTCGCGTGTACCGACCGCTGGTGGACCTGTCGACAATGGAAGAACGCCACATCATACTACGATACCGACTTGACCGTGCCACTATCCATGAACTGTGTGCCCAGCTGGAGCCAGCCCTGATGTCCCCCATCCGCCAACCCACAGGAATTCCCCCTCTGGTGCAGGTTCTGTCAGTCCTCCATTTTCTTGCAAGTGGCTCATTCCAGACGACAGTGGCCATGTCATCTGGAATGTCTCAGCCCATGTTTTCAAAAGTTTTGTCTAGAGTGTTGTCTGCCCTGACGAAACACATGCGGAGTTACATTCTATTCCCTGAGGAGGTTGATTTGGCCACTGTGAAGGGTGATTTTTATGCCCTTGGACATATCCCCAACATAATTGGTGCCATTGATGGGACCCATGTGGCCTTAGTACCCCCAAAAGACGATGAGCAGGTGTACAGAAACAGGAAAAGTTATCATTCTATGAACGTCCAGGTGGTCTGTTTGGCTGACCAGTACATCTCCCATGTAAATGCCATGTTCCCTGGTTCAGTGCATGACGCGTATGTGATGCGTAATAGCAGCATCCCTTATGTGATGGAACAGCTACAGGGACAACGTGTGTGGCTAATAGGTGACTCTGGTTACCCCAACCTGCCTTGGCTACTGACCCCAGTGAGGAATCCCCGGACCAGGGCTGAGGAACGGTACAATGAGGCCCATGGGCGGACTAGGAGGATCATAGAAAGGACCTTTGGCCTCCTGAAGGCCAGGTTTAGGTGCCTGCATATGACAGGGGGATCCCTGATGTACTCACCAAAGAAGGTGTGCCAGATCATCGTGGCCTGCTGTATGCTTCACAATCTGGCATTGCGACGTCAGGTGCCTTTCCTGCAGGAGGATGGTCCAGATGGTGGTGTTGAAGCAGCTGTGGAGCCTGCGGAGAGTGAAGAGGAGGAAGACTCAGAGGACGACACAGACAACAGGGACAGAGTTATCCAACAGTATTTTCAGTAGCACACAGGTAAGAATCACTCACGCCATTTTACATTTACTTGAAGACTCCTGCATCTCAACTTTGTCTATTTCCCCCCAGTTCTTTTAGACTGATGTTTGATTTTCCCTTCCCTTTTCAGTGCTGTATGACCCACTGCGTGACTTCTGGTTGGTTAGCCCATGGACTAATGCTTATTGAACTCGGTATGTTTTCAACACAAAGTTAACCGAACATAATTGATCTGTAATGTGTTATACATTTGTAAATAATACAGGCTGACTCCTGATAGATTTCAGTGCAATGAGTGATTTATTTGTAGTGCTAGATAATGGTACATGATATTAACACGGTGATGGGTGGGGTTGGAGTAATGTCCATGGCAGAGTCCAGTTCTCAGTCTCACAGGTGCATTGTCCATATGCCTGTGGAAGGATGGAGCAGGGGCAGTTCAAGGTTGGACAGGGTGGCAATGTGGGACAGTGGGATGACTTCAGGGGGTATCTCATGCTGGCGGGGGTCTTGACATCCTACTCTGTCTATTTTTTTGATCTCAGGCTCCTCTTGCGGGGTGGTTGTTCTTCAGCAGGAGGTGGGGTTCTGGTGGCCTGTCGTTGTGGTGGGGCCTCCTGACCACTAGCGCCGGCGGAGGTGGTAGGCTGTTCCTGGTCCGGGCTAGTGACAGGGGCCCTGTGTGGTGCCACATGGTCCAGCAACGTGTCTTCTATACGGTTCAGGGCCTGGACTATGCTCCCCATAGCGGTAGAGATGTTGGTGAGTTGATTGCTGAACCCCATGTAGCGGTCCTCCTGCTGTGCCTGGATCTCCTGGAACCTGGCCAGTACCGTCGCCATCGTCTCTTGGGAGTGGTGGTAGGCTGCCATGATGGTGGTGAGGGCCTCTTGGAGAGTCGGTTCCCTGGGCCTCTCCTCCCCCCCCTGTCGCACAGCAGCCCTCCGAGTTGCCCGGTTTCCCCCGGCCTCTGTCCCCTGGACGGTGTGCCCACTACCACTGCCCCCAGGTCCCTGTTGTTGTTGGGGTGGTGGGTTAGCCTGGGTGCCCTGTAGTGGCAGACACACCGCTGATTGACCTGTCCTAGAGACAGAGGCATGGGCCCGCAGGGTGGGAGCTGTGCTGTTGGTCCCAGAGGGGGTTGGGTCTGGTGTGGCCTGTGTCTGTGTGTGGGGAACCCACTGTCCAGAGGTCCCCGATGGTCCGGGCTGGTCATCAGGTTCCAGGTCGACAGAGCTGCTGTCATCACTGGGGGCCTCTTCTGGGGGTGGGATGGACATTTCTGGACCCTCCTGACCGGTGTGTTGGCGTTCGGGTCCTGCATGGGGTAAGAGAGTATGGTTATTGTTTCTGTGTGTGCTATTGCGTGCGATTTATGGGTGCCCTTGTCCCCCAGTGCTGCCATTCCCTTGGGGGAGGTGTTGTGAGGGTGTTTTTGGGGGGGGGGTATGTGCAGTCGTCATGCTTAGGTGATGGGTGTCCATAGTTTGTGGTGCCATGCAGGGGTTGGTGTTGGGTGGGTTGTGCTGGAGAGACATTCTCAGGGAGGATGTGTGATGGGGGGTTGGGGGTGAGGGTGGTGGTGGGGGTTAGCATGCTGGGGGGGGTGAAGTAGTTGAGATTGTACTTACCAGAGTCCATTCCTCCGTGTACTCCAGCGAGGCCATCAGGATGCAGGATGTTTAGTACCTCTTGCTCCCATGCTGTGAATTCGGGTGGAGTGGGTGGGGGTCCCCCGCCAGTCTTCTGCACTGCGATGTTGTGTCGCGAGACCATCGAGCGCACCTTTCCCCGTAGGTCGTTCCAGCGTTTGCGGATGTCGTCCCGATTTCTGGGATGCTGTCCCACCGCGTTGACCCTGTCCACGATCCGCTGCCATAGCTCCACCTTCCTGGCTATAGTGGTGTGCTGCACCTGTGAGCCGAAGAGCTGGGGTTCAACTCTTATAATTTCCTCCACCATGACCCGGAGTTCTTGGTCCGAAAAGTGTGGGTGCCTTTGGGGTGCCATCGGGTGGTGTGGATGAGGTGTGGGGTGGTGTATGTGGTGATGAGTGTGTTGGTGTGTGGTGCTTTGTGCTTCTATGTGGTGTGTGTGATGGTGTAGTGTGCCTCTGTGTGATGTAGCTCTCTATTCTGTGATGTGTCTCTCTCTCCTTCGTCTCTGATCTTTGGTCGTAGGGGTTTGTGGGTGATGTGGGTGTGTGTTTTATATTGTGTTGGGTGTGTGGGAGTGGTGTGTGTATGTGTATCAGGTGTGTGTATTTCAAATTGTCCAATGTGGCTGTGTTTTGGAGCTGTGTGTGTATTTTGAGCGCGGCGGTGTGTACCGCCAATGGAATACCGCGGTTGAAAGACCGCCGCGTGGATTTGTGGGTCAGAATGACATGGGCGTGTTTCTGTTGGCGTGGCGGTGGAGGTTTGGTCATCTCCAGTTTACCACTGGCCGCTGATGTGGCGGCCTGCTGTGGATGTCGGATTTTTGGAGGTTTGTCAGTTGTGGGTCAGAATGACCGTGGCGGTTTACCGCGGCCGCGGCGGTAGAATGGCAGACTTCTGACCGGCGGTAAGGGCCTTTTACCGCCGAGGTCAGAATGACCCCCATAGTGCCACCAGAAACAGGATCCTACATTTTATCCACTTCAGTGACACCAGGGAGTGTTTGTCTCAGTGGGCGGGCTGTATGCGCCTTTTAAGTAAACAAAATGCCTTGCAAGCAACAGTGCATACACTGTCTTAGGCAAAATCTAAACATTATAAAATATTGAGGTAATAAAAGCACCTCATATGCCACATCATTTTCCTTTTCTCTCTGTATAATTTTTTATTAAAACCTGATGCATACTTTGACCTCCCCTGTTGCATATTTCCACGGGCCCTGCCTATAACTCATATCACCCACCATGTCGTTGTCTTAATAGCGCTTTTCTCTGATTATGTACCTTTGGCAGATTGGTATTTTGAGTATGGTAGGGTGCCTGAGTTATGGAGTGTGTCATGTTCCTCAGTAACCATAACTTGTGACTTTCAGTTGTTTTGTGTTTTTGAGCCAGAACCATAACTCAGTTTTAACTGCGTTTTTTCAGTAAATATCATTGTCTTTTTTCAATTACATTCTTGATTTCCAATCCCATTCATAACCTGATGCAGACATCCAACCCCGCTGGCATGTGGCCAGACCCTGCAACTAATCTGCCAGGAAAACACCCCTCCCTCGGCAAAGGGTTGGCCATAGACCTTGACCTGGCCATATTTATTTATTTATTTGTTTGTTTTTGCTGGTGGGCAATGTTATTTTGTTCTAAATATTGCAAAGCCACATTATTTCTTTCTTATGTGTAATTTCTGAAATGATACTTTAACACATCATCGTGCAGTACACCCCAATCCACCCTTCTCCAATCCGTCCCACTACAATCCACGCCAATCCACACCACCTCACTTTACACCAATCCACCCACTCAGTCCAATCCACCCTACTCCAACCCACGCCACTCCAATCCTCCCAAAACACCCAATCTAATCTGCCCCACTCCAATCCTCCACACACCAATTCACCCCACTCCAATCCAAGACAATCTGCTCCACTCCAATACAAAACAACCTGCCCCCCTCCAATCTTCCTCACTTCAATCTGCCCACTGCAATCCAAAACAATTTGTCCCACTCCAATCCAAAAAAATCTGCACCACTCCAAAACAATATGGCCCTCATTCTGACCCTGGCGGTCTTTGACCGCCAGGGCGGAGGACCGCGGGAGCACCGCCGACAGGCCGGCGGTGCTCCAATGGGGATTCCGACCGCGGCGGTAAAGCCGCGGTCGGACCGGCACCACTGGCGGGCTCCCGCCAGTGTACCGCCGCCCCATTGAATCCTCCACGGCGGCGCAGCTTGCTGCACTGCCGCGGGGATTCCGACCCCCCCTACCGCCATCCAGATCCCGGCGGTCCGACCGCCGGGATCCGGATGGCGGTAGGGGGGGTCGCGGGGCCCCTGGGGGCCCCTGCAGTGCCCATGCCACTGGCATGGGCATTGCAGGGGCCCCCGTAAGAGGGCCCCTACATGTATTTCACTGTCTGCTGCGCAGACAGTGAAATACGCGACGGGTGCAACTGCACCCGTCGCACAGCTTCCACTCCGCCGGCTCGATTCCGAGCCGGCTTCATCGTGGAAGCCTCTTTCCCGCTGGGCTGGCGGGCGGTCTGAAGGCGACCGCCCGCCAGCCCAGCGGGAAAGTCAGAATTACCGCCGCGGTCTTTCGACCGCGGAACGGTAATCTGACGGCGGGACTTTGGCGGGCGGCCTCCGCCGCCCGCCAAGGTCAGAATGAGGGCCTATGTCCCACTCCACTCCAAAACAACCTGCCCCACTCCAATCAATCCACCCCACATCAATCCAGTCCACCCCACTCCAGTCAATCCACCCCACTCCAGTCCAATCCACCACAATCCACCCCACCTCACTCCTGTCTACCCCAATCCACCCCACTCTTATCCAATTCACCCCAGTCTAATACACCCTCCTTGACCAATCCACCCCACTCAATTCCACCCACTCAATCTAATCCATCCCACTCAATCCAGTCCACCTCACTTCATCCAATCCACTTCACCCGAAAACAGTCCACCGACTCCAGTCCACCCCACTCAAGTCCACCCCCACTGCAATCCAATCCACCCCACACCAGTACAGTCCACCCACCCCCTCCCAGTTTAGACCACCGCACACCAATCCAATCCATCCAGCCTACTCAACACCAACCCACTCCCACAATACGATCCAACCCACCCCAGTGGGTTTCCATCCGTTTCCAATCCACCCCATTCCAATCCACCTCATTTCAATCCGCCCCACCCCATTCCAATCGACCCTACTCCATCCCAGGTCGGTCCACCCAACTCCAATCCACCTAGCCCACCCCACTCCAGTCCACCCCACTCAATCCAATCCACTCCATGCCAAACCCATCTACGCCACCTTAATGCAATCCACCCCATATCAATGCAATCCCCCACTCCAATCCACTCCACCCCAATTCAATTCACCCCAATCTAACCCTCCCTACCCTAATTCAATTCACACCCCAATTCGATCGATCCTACTCCAGCCCACCACACCCTCATCTAGTCCACCCCATTTCAATCCACCCTACTCCAATCCACCCAACTCCGATCCATCCCACAGCACTCCAATCCACAGCACTCCAATCCACCACTCTTTACTCCAATCTACCCCAATGCACCCCACCCCATCCTGGTTCAGTCCACCCCACTCCAATCATATCCACCTCACTCTAACCCAATGACTCCAGTCCACCCAATCCAGTCCATCCCCCTACTCCAGTCCAATCCACCCCACTAGATGCTACTCCACTTCAGTCCAATCTACCCCACCACAATCCAATCCACCCCAATCCTGTCCTAACATTCCAATCCACCAACCCCAATCCAATCTACCTCATCCCATTTTATTCCCTCCCACTCCACTCCAGTCCACCCCACTCAATCCACCCCACTCTACCCCAATCCAATCCAATCCACCCCACTCTACTCCAATCCAATCCAACCCACTACCTCAGTCCACTCCAACCCACTCCACCCTATTCAACCCCATTCCATCTATGACAATCTCTGCCATGGAACTACTGAACTCAACTCCCCTTTACTCAATTCTTTGACACTCTACACCCCCACTCCACTCCACGCAAATGTTTCTGGGCAACATTTCGTGCATGTCAGTACCTGAATCGCAATTACTGGTGCCAGTATAGTTCATGTTTGAGGCACATTGACAGAAATAAATGAAATGCCAGTCCTAACACCCCTAACTAGGGGAGCATACGAAGGCCCTCAATACAACCCTGGTGGGCAGTGTTAAAGCGGCGGTAATACCGCCAACAGGCCGGCGGTAAAAAAAATGGGATCACGACCATGGCGGAAACCGCCAACATAGACAGTCACTTTAACACTCTGACCACCACGGCGGAAGCAACAAACACCGCGGCGGTAACCGCCAACAGACAGGCAGAAAATAATGTACTGCCCACCCTATCACAACCCGCCAATTCGCCAGCTTTTCCGGGGTGGTACCAACGCCATCAAAAGCTCGGCGGAAACAGGACTTGGAAGGGAAACCACTCACCTCTCGACAAGCAACAAAGAACCAGGATGCCATGGAGCCTGAGCAGCAGGTGTTCCCCATGCTGGTGTATCTTCTCATACACAACGGATATCAAAGTCGGCGGCGACGACACGGTGAGTACTGCACCTAGCACACAGGGGTGGGGGGAAAGAAAAAGAGAGTAACACACATATGCAACACACAACACCCCCACCCTCACCCACAACACCATACAAACAAAAACATGCGGCAAAATTACATTTACACCTCGTAACCCCCTGGAAGAACGCAAGGACGAAAGGAATAGAGTGCAAATAGTGATATTTTGAAATATGCAGATATAGCCAACAATTAAAAAAACAGTATATACAAATATATACATTATGTACAGAAGGCTGTACACTGTCCTTTGCAAATGTCCATGGCCCACTGGGCCAAAAAATCATGGGCGAAGCCCACACTTGACTCCTGCCTCAAAACGGAGAGAACACTGCAGGGGCATCAGGTCGAAAACACACAGGCACCTCAGGGGGAAGGGAAGTGGGGGAACCTCAGCCGGAAGATGGTACTACGCCACTGCTCCTGGAGGAGGCAACATGCCCACAGTGCTGTCCTGGGGAGTGCAAAGCCACAGTCTCTCAAGTGTGTGGTTTGCCCACTGCTTGGTCCTGGGGAGTGCAAAGCCACAGTCTCTCAAGTGGATGCCTTCTTCCACTGGTTCTGGAGGGGGCCTTGTGCTCAGTCTGCTTCATCCTGCCAAGGATTGGGTGAGTGGATGCATTTCTCCACTGGTTCTGGAGGGGGCCTTACGCCCAGTCTGCTTCATCCTACCAAGGACAGTGATAGTGGATGCATTTCTCCAATGGTTCTGGAGGGGGCCTTGTGCCCAGTCTGCTTCATCCTGCCAAGGATTGGGTGAGTGGATGCATTTCTCCACTGGTTCTGGAGGGGGACTTGTGCCCAGTCTGCTTCATCATGCCAAGGATTGGGTAAGTGGATGCATGTCTCCACTGGTTCTGGAGGGGGCATTGTGCCCAGTGATGCTGCACTTGGGGTGTGGCAGTACACATTCCCTCACCTGGGTGTCTGAGGCACAACGTTTGCAGGGAGCAGGTAGCATGATACTCCATGGAGGCAGGGCCAGACTCCATCCTGCGGTGACTAAGGCTGCAAACTGGTGGTAGTGCCGGTGCTGGTGGGGGTGCTTCAAGTGGTGGTGGGAGGATCCAGACCGTCTCCTGCAGCCCTGGACGGCTGCCCACTGGGGATGCTGCTGCTGACAGTTGTAGTGGCACCGGCTGGGCATGTGGCGGTGCTGATGGCGGTGCAGGTGGCGGTGCTTGCGGCAGTGTCTGCGACGGGGATGCTGCCTGTGCTGGTCGTGGTGCAGGTACTGGTAGTGGTGGAGGGAGACACCAGGCCGTCTCCTGCACCCTCGGTCGGCTGCCCACTGGGGATGATGATGCTGACAGTTGTTGTGGCAGTGGCGGTGCAGGTGGCGGTGCAGGGGGCAGTGCAGGTGGTGGTGCAGGTGATGGTGCCTGCAGCAGTGCTTTCCGCAGTACAGGTTGCAGTGCTGTCGGTACTGATGGTGGGCACCAGTCCCTCACCTGGAGCCTCCGAGGCCTGAAGTGCCTTGCCTTGGGTTTTCTTCACCACCTTGGCAGATGCTGCTGGGACTTGTGTTTTAGAGGAGGCCTTGCCGAGTGGGTCGTGCTTCTTGGCCGTGCTGCATGCTGGCCCCTTCTTTACCTTGGCAGGTGGTGGAATGGGTTGGTCCTTTGCAGGGGTCGGTGGCACACTGGCTGCCCTGACGGGTGCCCCCTTTGATCCTCTGGGACTTGGAGGTACCACAGGGGACGCTGATTTGGTGGCTGAGGTGCTGGCCTGGGATCTTGACATCCTGGCCCGAGGGGAAGGAGGGGGTGGGTGTAGGGAAGAGGTCAATGTTTGCCAGGAAATGTTTTTTAGACACACTGGGATGGGAAGATGGGGAGGGTTTGGTAGTGGAGGAAGAGGGAGTGGTTGTAGGAGGTGTACGTCTGCTGAGTTTGGGTGAAGGTGCATGGGCTGGATGCTGTTGTGAGGTGGATGGCTGTTGGGTGGGTCCTGGGAGGTCGGATTTACAGACACACTGGGAGAGGACACAGGGGATGTGTGCAAGGTTGGTGGGGGTTGTGACTGCTTGTGAGGGGTGTGTTGTGATGGGCGTGCTGGTGATGGAGGTAGTGAATGAAGATGTAGTGCATGCAGGTGTGAGTGTAGACGCTACTTGGAGGGAGGTGGAGGAGGAGGAGCAGGGGGACACTGTGGAGGCAAAGTATGTTGGTGTGTTTGCATGGGCATGGTGCTTGTGTGAGTGCCTGTGAGATGGAGTGTGGTGCTTATGTTTGCCTGGGCCACTTTTGTCTGGTGATTTGGGTGCATGCTGGTCTGAAGGTGTGCTTGGGATAGGCTGAGGTAGAGGAGATTGGGTCTGGGTAGTGGAAGTTGGAGGGTGAAGGCTGGACACAGGGACAATGACTGCCATCAGTGCTGAGGCCAGAGCCTGAAATGCTCTCTGTTGGGCGCCAGGCCAGAGTGAATGCCCTCCAGGTATGCATTTGTTTGTTGAAAATGCCCTGCTACACCCTGGATGGCATTCAATATGGTTGACTGCCCAACAGAGAGGGATATCAGGAGATCAATAGCCTCCTCACTGAGGGCAGCAGGGCTGACTGGGGCAGGGCCTGAGGTGCCTGGGGCGAAGGAGATGCCCATCCTCCTGGGTGAGCGGGCACGGGACACACGCTGAGGGGCTGGTGGGAGGGCGGTGCTGGTGGGGGTTGGCGGCTGTACCTGTTGTTGGAGTGGGCACAGAGGTGTCCACCACTGCCAGGGAGCTTCCATCGGAGGTGGAGTCGCTGTCAGTGGTGTCCCCTCATGTCCACAATGTGGAGCTCCCCTCGCCCTCCATCTCACTGGTGCCTTCACCCTTGGTGGATTCAGCCTCCAGGCCCATGTGGAATGCAGCTCCTTCCGTCGCTGCTGCCTCTGCTTCTCCACCAGATGATGCTAATGCACACAAGGACAGGGCGACAATACAAAAAGGGGGGGAGAGACACAGGATACACTTTGTCAATGCCAGCAACAACACTACTGTTGGCGTACACAACACACAGTGAGCTGCCCTATGCACTAGGCCATGCCCAAAAAGTCACTAAGATAGTCACCAGCCCATGGGGTACAATGCCTAACACCAGCATCTGCTGGGAATGGTGGTATGCTCCCAGGATGTTGGAGAGTACCTCGTGGAGAGTGGGTTCCTTGGGTCTGTCCTCTCCCTGTCGCACAGCAGTCCACCCAGCTTCCCTGTTTTCCTGTGCCTTTGTCCCCTGAACCGTGTGCCCACTGCCACTGACCCCAGGTCCCTGATCGGCCTGGGTTTGTGGGGTTGCCGGGGGTCCCTGTAGTGGTGGACACACTGCTGATTGACATGTCCTGGGGACAGTGGCATGGGCCCGCTGGGTGGGTGCTGTGGTGGTGTTTCCTGAGGGGGGAGGCTCTGTGGTGGGTTGGGACTGTGGCAGGGGAACCAACTATCCAGAGGTCCCTGATGGGCCAGGTTGGTCATCCTGATCCAGGTGGGCAGAGCTGCTGTCATCACTGTGGGCCTCTTCTGGGGGGGACTGGATGTAGCTGGCACCTCCTCTCCGGTAACGTTGGGAAGGGTCCTGTTGGGATGCAAATGCATTGTTAATGTATCTGCGTTTGCCATCTTGTGCATGGGTGTGTTTCCCTCTATGATTGTGATTTCCCTGTCAGCTTGGCCTTGTGTGAGTCTCTCTATTGGGCATGCTGGGGTGATGGCTGTCCATGCAGGTCTGTGAGTGACGTTCATGCATTGGTGGTGCAGGCAGGGCTTGGTTTTGTGATGGGTGGGTTGTGCTAGTGGAGTATAAGTTAGTTGGTGGAGTGATGGGGGTGAGGGTAGGGGTAGGAGTTAGTGATGGCATGCAGGTAGGGTGGGAGGGATGAAGTAGTTAAGATTTGACTTACCAGAATCCAGTCCTCCTGCTACTCGTGCGAGGCCCTCAGGATGCATGACCGCCAAGACTTGCTCCTCCAATGTTGTTAGTTGTGGAGGAAGAGGTGGGGGTTCACCGCCAGTCCTCTGTACAGCAATCTGGTGTCTTGATACCACGGAACGCACCTTCCCCCGTAGGTCATTCCACCCCTTCCTGATGTCATCCCTGGTTCTTGGGTGCTGTCCCATGGCGTTGACCTTGCCCACGATTCTCCGCCATAGCTCCATCTTCCTTGCAATGGGCGTCTGCTGCACCTGTGATCCGAATAGCTGTGGCTCTACCCGGAAGATTTCCTCCACCATGACCCTTAGCTCCTCCTCAGAAAACCTGGGGTGACTTTGGGGTGCCATGGATGTGGTGTGAGTGATATGTGTGGGGTGATGTGTGGGGTGATGTGTTGTTGTGTATGCTGTGATGTGCGTGAATGGTGTATGGGTGATGCTGTTCTGTGCCTCTGATTGAGTGGGTGCTCCTGGCTTGTCTCTCTCAGTTAGCTATATTGTTTTACGTTGAATGGGGCAGTGGGTATTGTGGGCGTGTGTTTTATAGTGGTGTGGGGGTGTGGGTGTGGTGTGTGTATGTGTGTCAGTTGTGTATTTTGAATTGTCCAATGTGGTGTCGTTTTGTATGTGTGTGTGTATTTTGAGCGCAGCGGTGTGTACCACCAATGGTTTACCGCGGTTGAAAGACCGCCCCATTGATTCGTGGGTCGTGATACTGTGGGTGTGTTCCTGTTGGCATAATGGTGTGGGTTTTGCTATCACCATTTTATCACTGACCTTTGTTCTAGCGGACTTGTGTGAGTGTCTGTATTGTGGCAGTATTCTATGTGTGGGTCATAATACCTGTGGTGGATTACCGCCCCGGTCACGGTATGTTGGCAGCCGTCAGCACGGCGGCAGGTGGCATTTACTGCCAGGGTTGTAATGAGGGCCTAAGTCTCTAAATTCCACTAGAGGTTTTCCCAGAAAGGGCAAAGTCCTTCACACTCTAAAGTGGTATGCCTCATCATTGGACCCCTCCTCAAACTGATATCCCAAAGGTATGCACTGTGGGCTGCCCCTCAGGCTTTTCAAAAGAAGTGTTAGTAAGGTAACTGAGACCTTTAGAAAAGAATGCTGAGTGGATGCCTAAGTAGACCAATGTTATTGATACCTCCCTATTGCATCAATAAAAGCAATGCACTTCAAAATCTGTTTAATGCACATCTTTATTGATTTGTCAACATGTTTCTGCCAACTTTCTGTATTGTTGGGTTTACTGTTGATGTTAAAGAGGGTGTATCTTGACACACAAAGTGTCTTTTCTCTGTCTTCCCACTTTTGTATGCACTCCTTTTGACTGTGGTTAAAAGACAAAAACGTGTTCATATACTGAGTTTGCTTGTGTTATTATTGCTCGATGAGGATATGAAGAATGATATGTTTTGGCCTGGAGGCATTGTTGTGCCATGGTAGTATAAAAGTGGATGACACGACAAGAAGTATCTGGATTACTACTTTGTCACTTTAGTGCTGCAAGTTGACAGTTGCCATAAGCAAATGAGATGATTTGTGCCAATGCAGCCATCACAAGTAGCAGCATTGATTGTTCAGTGCACTAATAAATCCACTCCAAAGATCTTTGATCCCAATCGTCACAGGTTCAAAACCCATTGGTCCAACTCAACTTTTCTACCTTTTGAGATCGACAAAAGGAGTACCGTTAACTTGGGTAACAGACATGCACTATTTGCCCGTAGCACCACAAGCGTCTTTAGTGGTTAATATGTATTCTTCTAATATACCTGATATGTTATGCTGGTGAAAGAGCTGAAGCCATCTAACAAAAATTATATGAATTACTGTTAAAGTAATAATGATAACAAACGGGGACAGCCGAAGGGAGACCTAAGATACACCTGTGCTTGTGGAGAGAACAAGTCTGCCAATGAGCCCTGTGGAAACCTTTTACAGCTCCATCTGGTTCATGCATCTTGCTCCCTCAGCTGAGAAGATGAAAATATTTCTTGCCTGCCTAGGTGAGGGCACTGTTTTCTCTGACGAGTATACTCTTATTGAATCCCAACTTTGTTAGCTGCACTACCGATTCCAAACCAGTGAGATCAGACCAGCCCTAACCCTTCCATGGGTTCAATGTATTTCACCCCACACAACCACTTTTGTGTTTGCCCAGTCTAATCAAGCTTGAGATGGAGGTAGTAGGAGAAATGACAGTCAGGCAATTAGAAAATATGTGTGTGATGGACTGAGATGAAAGCTGGACTGGCAGGCAATACTAGCAGAAGGAGTTATATACAATGACAGCAGGCCTCTGACAGCAGCAAGACTAGATTATGCTAAAAAAGCAAGAATTACAGAAGGAACAAGTGGCAGAGCATGTCATAAGAGGAAATACCACTTTACCAAGAGCGGCTGCAGCACCCGTATACTCATTCACTTATCCACTCACAAACTCAAAACACTGGCTTAGCACCCGAAGGTATCTGTTTGTGATCTATTTTTCATTGATGCTTGAATCTGAGTTCCACCTCTTGTGTGAGGGATAGAAGCTTGCAATACTTCTAGTGTTGATCTGCTAGGAAAACCTGTTTGCACTACAGATGACTGAGCTGTACTTGTTTTGGTTGGGAGAGAACTTGTACATCCGTTGCCTAAGCTGTACGCTTCTGTGGAGGAAGTATGGTTGTGCACTTGCTTCCCTGCTTCATGTATTCTGTAAGGAAAGCTTGCTATTCCACTGCCCGATCTGTGCCTGTTCAGTCAAGGAAAGAAGCAGTTTGTATTGCTTTGCAAATAGTGTACCTGTTTTTTGCTGATGGTGCAATTCTGGATGTGTATGTATATGTATAGCTCGAATCTAGCCAAAAGGCAGCGGAGCCCTGTACATGGTCAAAGGCAATCATGAAGTCAAACAATAATATAAGAGGAAACTGTGTTGTGGGCAGTTAATGCATTTAGATGTAGTATTCTTTAAAGATGACTCTTTCCTAAATTCCAGTAGCATTGGGGCTTTCCTGGTGTACAGAGATTCCAAATCCTGGGTACAAAGATTAAAAAAGCCTATTGTCTTGTTTTTTCCTATTTTGACACTTCGGGGGTCATTACAACATTGGCTGTAACCGCAGCCGCACTCCCGCGGACCCCATTACAACATCCCCGCTGGGCCGGCGGGCGCAAACCTAGTTTACGCCCGCCGGCCCAGCGGGGATGCGGCCGCAACATAGGAGCCGGCGGTGTTGTGGCCGTGCGACGGGTGCAGTTGCACCCGTCGCGCTTTTCACTGTCTGGCATTCAGTGAGAGTTGGCATTCGGAGCCACCAACGTTCATGTCATTGAGCCAGATTTGCCCTGTATCTTGTTTGTTGTTCTTGGCAATACCTGGAATTCTGTCTTGGTTCGGTGAAGCTTCAGGCAGGCTCTGGACATCCAGGTCTGGAAAACATGCAGGCAGAGTTGGAGGCCTTGGATGTCTAAAGCAGTGGAGACCCTCAAGTAGACGTCTGTATCATCAGCACATTGGTGAATCCTGATGCCACTATCTGTGAGTAGAGCTCCAATTAGTTCCATGGAAAGTCTGAAGACAACAAAAGACTGTATGGAACCCTGGAGACTCCTCATGTGATAGGGAGTCCCTATCACATGTGTAACCTAGAGTTGCCTATATGAACAAACTGGTATTTTCCTGGAAAGTTAGGAGGGGAACCAGTGAAGGATATTGCCTCACTCACTGTGTCGAAGGCAACTGAGAGGCCAGAAATATCTAGGCGGCATGATCATCTTCATCTGTGGTCAAGAGGGCATTACCTACAAAGTGTAAGGTAGCAGTCTCCATCCTGCAGCGTGTTCTGTGTGTATAACAGAACCCTGCTTTGCTGCTGTGGCCAACTGTCTTATACCTAGAATGTTAGTAGAACCTTCACTAAAGCTGCCCTTTGTTACAGCCTCAGATAAAAATTAAGTTGAGAAAAAGAAAAGGTAATTGAGCAGTACTCACAGGCAGCATTTCTCATGGACGAGCAAGGCAAAAAAAGACAGACCAACTAAAAGGTCCCCTTTAGCCTACATGTACCTCTCTTCCTCAGAGCACCAGAAATCCACCTTAAGACTTCTGTCAAATTCTCCAAAAGAAGCTACAGATGGCGGAAGTGAACTGCCAGCCAGCATGGTCCAAAGGCCACTCCTTAATCATGCAGACCCCAATAGTAGGCTTGTGTCAGGAAGCCATGTGTTTAATGAACAACACATTTCTCTGCTGGCTATACTGTTCTTGCCTGAGTTTAGGTGTTTAGTAATGTCACAAGCTACACCAGCAGCATCTCTGTGGCACACATCCTGTTTAGAAACAGGGTGACCACAGTTTGCAAATACATCAGCGTGAGAGCTACCAGTGTTCCCTGGGGTCCTGACAATAACCTGTTTGGCAACAACATGGTTGCATGAATCTTCTGCACCCCTCATGGGTCCAAAGAATGATCAGGTAAATCTGTACTCCCTCTGTCAGAAACTTGCTTCCTACTAAAGTACGTCGTCCTGGACATGGAGGTGGCTGTTTCAGCAGAACATTTCCCACGTACCGAAGTTGCAAGCTTTATTGTGGTGAACAACCATCTCCCATCACCCATGGAAGTAGTGATACCCTCCATTCCAGTGGACACTCTAGCTACAGTAGCCAAATATGAAATGCGGCCTGCACAAATATAGGAGAAGTCCATATAGCACTGTAACTCCTACAAAAACATAATCATGTTATGTTATCATGCATTTGTATAATGTGCGCCTAACACTATTTATCATCATTGTAGCATTGAAACTCTCTGAAGAGGTCACCGGTGTATCTGTGTGTTTCGGTGAAGAGTGTGAAGTTGAAGCATGTCCTATGTGGAAAGAATTGGGTGTGGTGTATAAGTGCTTAGTACTTTGGCTGGTCCTGTCATGGTGAACTTGTCTCAGCTGGTACGTGTTACGTGTGCCAACGTTTCATTCAATATGCTCTAGGCACCATTTAATTTTTGACATAGTTATTTGATGAATCGGAGGTAACCATTAAGAGACTAAGGTGAAACTGGCTCGGGTCAGTAATTGGTCCATGAGTAATTTTTAATTATGCAACATCATGATTGTGCTACCTATAGCTTTATTTTTTTTAAATTCAGAGAGTTTTGTATATCATGCATGTGACCCATGGGTATTATAGCGCTGTACAACAGATCACGTTTCACATTACACAAAAGCTTTAAGGTGCTCACATAACATAGCAATCAAAATTCTGCAACATAAAGAAAAAGAAAAACAAACAGATGAGGATAGTATGTTCCCCTCCGTTACCCACTAAGGGGAAATGACAGAATGTGTTCTAATTGGGAGGGTGCCCTGTGCTCTCTGTGGAGCCTAAACCAGAGGTCATAGTTCAGGAATCTGTTTAGTAAAATCCCATTGACCTCTTTCTTGAAGGTGTATGTCAATGGGTTTGACCTTATATCTGGAGGCTAGGAGTTCCATATTCTTGGTGCAGATCCAGAGAAGGTGAGGGCGCAGGTCTTCTTTTTACTCAATCTGGGTGGTTCTAGTAGGAGAAAATGTGCGCTCCATAGGGCACGGCAGCCTCTTGCTATACTGAGTTTATTAGCGAGGTACCTGGGTGTGTCATGGTGAAGTCTTTTTGTGTCAGGCATGCTATTTTCATTTGGATCCTGGCTTCTAATGGGAGCCAGTGGAGAAACTTTACAGAGGGAGTGATCTGGTAGAAACGCCTCTTTCCTGTTATCAATCCAACTGCAGCATTAAGTGTTGCCTTTAGCGGTGCTGTGTATGTTTTTAGTAGACTTGTTAAGGTTGCAGATCTGTAGTCTAGTCTGGACATGACCAGGGATTGAACCGCAATTTTAAAGTCTTGTCGGGGTAGGAAGGGTCTGAGTTGTTGAAAAGCACTGCGTGTGGATGGGCTGATGTGAGCTTCCATATTGAGGTTTACATCTAGTGTTATCCAGAGGGATTTTGTAGAATTAACAATGGTACGTATGCAGTTGAGAGCATCTAGGTGACATATCAGTTCTTGAATTGGGGGGGCAGTGAGGGGTATGGGGGAAGAGTAGGAATTCTATTTTCATGAAGTTCAGTTTGAGGTGGATTTGTGACAGCCAAGTTCGGGTATTCCTAAGAATGTTGTTGAGTCTTGTGATATCATTGCATGAGGACATTTTTAAGTAAAGCTGTGCCGCGTCTGCGATGTGCTGGGTTTGACTGTTTGAGGATTGCCATCAACGGTTTCATGTATGGATTGAAAAGTTTGGGGGAAATTGTGGATCCCTGAGGTAGTCCCATATTAATCGGGTGCGGCTTTGATATCGAGCCTCCCAGTTTAACATGCTGTGATAGTAGTTGACTGTGTCAAACACAGAGTACAGGTCAAGCAGAGTGACAAGACAGAATTCGTTTGGTCCATTATTTTTAGTACATCGTCCATGATGTGTAGTGTGGTTGATTTTGTTCTATGTCCATGTCTGAAGCCAGATTGGAGTATGTCAAGTAGGTTGAATTGTTCAATATGTTGTGAACACATTTTTCCAATAATTTCCCTAGATGGGTATGTTAGATACAGGATGAAAATTATTTAGGCCTTTTGGGTTGGTGTCATGTCTTTTCAGGAGATGAGACATTTGAGGGATCTTCAAATAGTTTGGGATGGTACCTTGTGTTAGTGAGCATGTATGATTTTAGTCTAAGTGGAGGATACAAGTCGATTTAGATCTTTTATAATTGCAGTGGGTATCGGGTCACTGAAGTGTGAGGTTTGTTTCATGGACACAACAGTCTCATGGATCTCCTCTTCATTGAGTCGTCTGATTTTGTACCATGTTGCCTTATTTTTCATTGGCAAATAGTGAGAATGTAATATTGCCAGTGACTGAATTATCCATATGAGCGGGCTGGCTGTTGCTCATTTCATTGTCGATGGAGATAGAACTTTTGAATTTTAATATTTGCTCTTCAAAAGAGGACATAAAGGCTTCCCAGTTCTTTGCAAAGGTGTTCATAATGATTTTGTGATTACTGGATCCGATCGGTTGATTGACACATTTTTAAAGAGCTTGCTTTGTGGGTTTTTGGCAGTATCTACTTAGGATCCTATGAAAGATGCTTTAGCATTCCATCTGTTTGTTAGTAGGTGTTTCATGCATCCGAAGGTAGTTTTAAGTGAGTGGTGGAGGGGTTGTGTCTCCAAAGTCTCTTTGCTAGTTTGTCAGTTCTTCTCATTTTCTTTAGGTTCTGGTTGAGCCAGGGATAACCTTCTTTGTTTTATTGGCTTGGAGTGGAGAAGCCGTGTGGGGCTACTACTCCATTACATCAGATGTATTTTGGTTGCAATGGTCTGTTAGATCTTGCACACTGTGTAGGTCTTTTGGATGTGAGAATTCGCTGAATTTGAGGGAGGCCAGCTCTACTGTGCTCACATTTCTGGTTTCTCTAGACCAGTATTTGTTTTGATCCCTTGTCCTCTTGCTCCCTGTGTTTGTGCAGTGATATGAAATAAAATTTGCTGATGGTCTGACCAGTCTGTTGGGTTGATGGAATCTATGTTACAGACTCCAATATTCAATATGATTAGGTTAAGTGTGGCACCTCTGTCATGAGGTGGTACTGAACATGCTTGTACAAGGTTTTGATCATTCAGGACGTGTTTTTAGAGTGCCGACCTGGGTGTCTTTCTCATCGTTCCAATGGAAATTGAAGTCTCTTAGGAAAATGGCATTCTGGTGAAGCAGTAAATAGACTGTGATTATTTCCAATATTTGTTCGATGAATGGCTTGTTGTTACATGGTAGATGATCGATGAGGTGAATTTTTCCTATTGATGTGGTTAAAATGAGGATTTATTCACATGTGTATGTACATTTGTATAGCTTGTCTACAGGAAATTAGTTCAAGTGTATGGAGTTACAGTGGATTACTGTAGTCCCCCGCCCTCTCGCTGTGGTCCGGTTAGATATATGATGAAGAAGTTGGGAAATGTAAGAATGTCCATGAGGGGAGGTGGATGATCGTTTAAGCCAGGTTTCTGTTAGGAATACTAAGTCACGCTCATGAGACACGATAGTCTTAGATATGTCTGAAGCATGTTTGGCTGCTGCCCTGCAGTTTTGTAACATACATTTCTGTGTGGGTGCCAATTCTATGGTGTTATTTTCATAGTTTCAATGAGAGGGAGCACACTGCCTGCACTCCAGCAACAAAGTATGACCCTAATGCATCATGGAAAATGCAGTTGATTCGTAGTCCATTCAACAAGTAAAAAGAGTCTTTCACCTCCGTAGGTGCAGCAAGTACTGTATATCCCTGTACACGTGTTTCTGGGTTTATCCCGTCATCAGCAGGGAGCAGCGTGGACTAGGGGCTTGCTTGGAATGCCGCCAAATGTCTTCTCAGGTTTAAGTCACCCTCATGGCTCACAGGTGCCTCCCAAGGCTTGTCAGCCGAGGCTCAAGGGAGCCGTCAAAAGACTGTTTCAAAGAGAGGGAGCACACTGCCTGCACTCCAGCAACAAAGTATGACCCCAATGCATCATGGCAAATGCAGTCGATTCAAAGCCCGTTCAAAAAGTAAAAAGAGTTTTTCAACTCCGTAAGTGCAGCAAGTGCTGTAAATTCCTGTACACATGTTTCTGGGTTTAGCCCGTCATCAGCAGGGGGCAGCGTGGACTAGGGGCTTTCTTGGTTTAAGTACCGCTCATGGCGCACAGGTGCCTCCCAAGGCTCGTCAGCTGTGGCTCAAGGGAGCCGTCAAAAGACAGTTTCAAAGAGAGGGAGCACACTGCCTGCACTCCAGCAACAAAGTGTGACCCCAGTGCATCTGATGTTAAAATTCAATTGACAGGCGGATCTGAGGTTTGCTTGTTAGGAGACTAGTACACCCTGGAGTATTGCTGTCTGGATTATTTTCAGTTTTCTTTACACTCGTGCCCACTGCTTAGCTTTCTGTTACAGGAGACCTGGTTCGATTAGAGGTGTCTTGCAGAAACTGAGAAACCAGATGTGTGCAGTATTATGAGTTGAGCATACTCCATTCATTGCACAATTCACAGTTGAGCATACCGTGGAGTAGGTATCTCATCAGCCTTTTGTATTCAAGTGCTTACCGCAAGTACAATTGAAATGCGTATGTCCATCTACCTATAATAGTTGTAAAACCCACAGTTCACACAATAAATGTCATGCCACACATGAAACAAGTGTGTACCTTTAGCCACATTTATTCAGTTCTCTGAAGCAGTGGCACGGGGACAGAAAGACACACACTGGGACCAGTACAACAGCTACATTGGAATGGGCAACCTTATAACGCTGGAACAGAAAAGCAATTACATGGCTATAAGTAACACATTTTCATTCAGTACTTGTGAACTCGGTCTCAGTAATGCTCGGAAAACATGTAAGCTGGAATATGTAATACATGGCTTTCGAAACAGGTTTTGGTCTGGTCAGTGCTTTTTCTTGAATTACGTTTTCCATGCATGCGACAAGAATTGGTCTCCTCCTTGTGATGTTGAATTGTCAGGACAATTCTTATTGAGACTTCTTATGTCCAGTACGGGAGATCCACTTATGAGTACTGGCGTCTGTGGCCTCGAACGTTGGATTTAGTTAGGTTTTCTTGACTGACAAAACCACACTCATTCTACCACTACCTAGCAATGCCTCTTTTGCTACCTAAACCAGACACTGATACACTCTCTCTCCTCAGAAGCCATATCCTATTCTCAACCCATTTACACTTGGGCTCTCCTTTTCCCCTTTGACCTATCCCTCCTCAACCTAGTGACACACCCATAAGGGGGCTGAAAGAAAGAAGCATTGACAAGAAATGTTGCGTCCACTAGCATAGAGTAAATATAACAATAGAACTACTCGCAACACAGTCTCACCTCTCTCTGTAAGGGCACAACTGCAAGACTGCCTGATGTCAAATGTGTTCAAATCAAGGTAAAAATGGCGATCTCCACCCAGCCTGGAGCTACCCTTTATACTCCGATTGACAGGCTATAGGTTCAAGCATCACCTCTTTGTCTGTTTTCCTCGTCCTATTGCTCACTTACTCTGCTCTTCCACCTGTCCAAGATTAGCGAATAAGTTCCCACCCCTAAAATGGCTTCTACTTCCTGCCACTGTTCTCATGATCCTATAAGGACAGGAGCCGTCAATTCCCACTTCCAGTTTTTTTTTCTGCTGGCGCACATTGTGGTGTCGAAGCTAGGGGTGACTGCCTCTTTTTGATTTGTGGGGATCTGTTGTAGCGTTTCCCCATGAACCGCCACCTGCCTTTAAAATGCAGTGGTATTGCGAAAGGTGGGAGAATGTGTGGTTAAAAAGCGAGCAAATGGTTACACTATTACCCAAGTGGAGTTGTTGCATGGAAGTTACTTTGTTGCTGCTGGGTTGTTTCAGGCTTTTGTCTCTGGACTCAAGACATTTGAGGTGCAAGCCTGCAATACTTCTGAGTCGCAGTAATGTACAAAAAGCAAGGGGAGAAGAAGGAGTCTATTTCTCCAGGAGTGGAGCAAGAGGAGAAAGGGATGCCATAGTTTTCCACAATAGGATACATCCAAAAGCTAGGTGAGCAGGCGGCCTCTGGTGTTTTGAAAGCAAGGAAAAGCTAGGGGAGATCCTTCATCTCCCAAATGCCCTGGAGCAGACTCCCCTAACTTTGACCAGGATTTGGATGATGAATAGATCAAGGGCAGGTATGTGCAAGGGAAACACCTTTTCAGCACCTTAGACAGACCTTGTCTTTCCCAGGCTCTCCAGTGTAGGAGGAGGATTTTTTTCATCAATACCAGAGGCGTGAGCTGGACATCCTTACCTCCTACATATGGCTATCAGGAAAGTGCTGCAGAGTGAATGGAAGGTGGTGGATAAACACACTTTTCCCCGTTACTTGGAGTAAAGATATCCACTGGTGGGATTCATGATAGAGTTTCCACCAGTGGTCAAAGTGGACTTTTTCATGGTATGGCTGTATTTGCAGTGGATGATTATTTCTGACAATGCTGCTCCTTCTGACCTGGTAGAATGGTCTTCGCTCTCCAAAGGTCCTATGCGCCTTTTAAGCTTTGCTGTGTTAGCATTGAGCTGTACTAATTATGCTATCCATTCGATATTGAAGGATATCCAGAAGCTGGTGGACCAAATTAATTGAGGGTTGGATTTTACAGCTACACTTTCTGTGGTAGCAGGTCTGTTTCTTGTTGGTCATATCATTTGACATGCTGCTGGCAGCAGCAATCACTGTGGTGTCCATTGTGTGTCACAAGGAAAATCTGTATGAAGGCATGAAAGGTAGACACTTACCAGAAGAACTGTTGATGCACTTCCCATTCCCAGGTTTGAGGCATTTTGTAAAGAAGTTAGAGACTCTTTTAAAAAGAAATCAGTATAGGAGGATGATGATGCGCCCAGTTAGACCTCCTTCCAGACAAAAATATTTTGCATCCCATAGTGTGTTTGGACCTGCTTTCCAGTCAAAATTTAATAATCAGCCCTTTTTTGAGAGGGGACGAGGCTGAGGAGTCTCTTCAGCAGAAAAAACCCCAGTCACAGTCAGTAGGAATGTGCCATCTGGCTTTGCCCCATCCTTAGGCATAACAATGTGGAGATTCAGCATCTTCTTCCAATGGGAGGAAGATTGGCCTATTTTCTTTTTTTAGATTTGGAGGTCCTCGTGATGGATCAATGGGATCTGGAGATCATGTGATGAGGTTATTGCATTGAATTTCAAGATCTTCCAACCGATTGTTTCTGTCCAGTACCTCTGCCCAAAGATCCACAAAAATGCCAGGTGGTGGGGGAAGGGGTGCAACAGTTAGTAGACAAGAGGACAATGATTTGGATCCCATTTTCCAGAGAGGGAAGGACTTCCACTCAATTTTATTTCTGGTCCAGAAGACGCCATGCGATTGAAGGTCAATGCTGGACCTAAAATAGCTAAATGCTCATATCCCGCATTTGACATTCAAAATTATGTCTCTGTGAATAATCTTGCAGTACATAACAGCAGGAGATTTCCTGACAGCTTTGGGTCTTCTGAATGCATATTTATACATTCCAGTCCACATAGCATCTCAGAGGTTCCTGAAATTCATGCACTTTCAGTTCCAAGTCCTCCCTTTGGCACTTACCAGCTCACTAAGGGTTTTCACCTGTCGTGTAGGCTCTCATTATCCTAATGAGACTACTGGATTTTGAGCGGCAAGATCGTTCACAGTGTGGGGGACTAAGTCTGACCCACGGTGAAGGACCCTTGTCACTCTAAATCCGGGTTTTGCTCCGGCTAACTAGCAGTGCCTCATCTCTCCCAAAGGGAAGAGACAATTGGGCAGCCGAGCACATGGCATCTTAGTACTTCCCAGGGAAGTCGTGGTCACTCAGGTCACAACCGGTTCTCTCACACACAGGGCGGTCTCATATATAAATGACAAAGGCAGTTTAAGTTTTAAAGATTGGTTTAATAAAACAAATGCATTTTAGATAGCAAAGCGTGTGCTGCGATAACCAGAACTACACAACACAGTAGGATTAAAATAGTAACGATGAGAGTGAAGCACAAGAATAAGGCTATCATAGTGCAACTAGATTAGGTCCTCTCTGAGCACAGCATGTAAAGCTCTAAGCCTGCCTTTCAGGTTCCCCCGGGAGGACATCAACCCTCATACCTGAGCAAAGGCCTGTAATCTGCATCAGCATCTGCAACCGGGCAGTCAGCATCTATTTGTAGGTTCCTGGTCGGAATCTCCCTCTTCCTGTACTAGGACTAGAAAGAGTTTTTGTAACTAACACGCAGATGTTCTAGGAAAATGTCCCTACGTAAGGATGTGTTTTTTCTACGAACACTAGAGACTAAACTTCTACCACGTGTACCGGCAATGTACCAGACTGTAGCCTTGACTAAAGCATAGGGTGAGCAAGAATGCATTGTTTGAGAACACAGTGCTGAACTAAGCTAAACAGTGTGATAGAAAGAAATAAAAACAAGACCATAAAACTGGTTATTGTAACATAACAGTGCAAGGCTGAATAAAATGTATCTAGGCTAAAGTGCACAGAGGCCTAATATGTTAACCTAACATGCATGAAGCTATATTAAAGATGGCTACACTACACACCAAGGTATTGGCTCCATTGTTAGGGGTAGTTTATGGAAGAGGGATTCAGGTCCTTTTTTTTTTAGATGATTTGCTGATTTCTTGTACTTCTTTAAAGGCTGGCCAGTACAGGAGATAAGTATGCAACCTGCTCAAGGCTCACAGAACGTTGATTAACCACAAAAGTTGCCGCTGGTGCAGTCCCAGGACTTCATAGGGATGCACTTCATGACAGACCTGGGACTAAGTTTTCTTTCAGAGACTAGAAAGAGAAGCTAATGGCATCATTGCTAACTCTCCTAGCCAGTGCTTAATTTGTAAATAAAGAGGTGCCGGTGCTCAAAGCCCTTCTGTTAAACACGAGACTGCTGTAATTAAATCTGCCAGCACTGAATACTGAGGCAGCGTAATCCTGAAGCCATCTTGGGCCTCTTCAATGCATTTACGGCCACCCCAGCCCCTTCAGCTTTTCCTGCAACTTTCTACTTTCTCCCTTTATGACGCTTTTTCGTTTTTCTCTTCCTCTGTCTTTCTCACATGTGTCTTTTGCTCACAGCAAATGCTTGGGGCATAAGAATAAGCCCCGGCCCTCACAAATAAGTGCCGGTGCTCAGCACCGGAAACAACAAGCACAAATTAAGCACTGCTCCTAGCCATTGAAGCACTGACATCATGGCACTAATTGAGTTTAGAGGAGCTTATGGCCGCAGTGGTGGTTGTGGTCCTCCCCTAGGCTAGGTTGCATATGTACCCATTGATGAAAAACCTTCTGGAGTGTTGGGACCCACAGTTAGAACACTTAAAGCAGATGGTCCAAGTGGCTCTAAAGGTTTGCTGGTCTCTACTTTGGTGGCTGGAAAGGAGACATTTGGAAAAGGGTTCCCTTCTATAGAAAGTCCCTCCCAAGATGATCACAACGGATGCATACAAACAAAACATCGTATTATGCAGCAGTGCCATGAAAGCAAAATACTCGTCAAAGTGTGCCATGACCATTTGGACGCAGAAATCCGGAGGCGCAAGACAGGGTGGGATAGGAGATCTGAACGTATCACGTTTTAGCGAGCTTTAATAATTGAATAACTCACACCAGAATTTGCAAGTACAGCACAATAACGCTTGGACTGCTCCTTAAGTCTGTGGAGCTGATAATAGCGTCGTCTTCTCTGGATGATCAAGGTGCAGGGAAAGCTCTCATTTGATAAAACAGCTAATTACAGTCCAATTACTCTAATTAGCTTCGCGGCCTGTTTCATGCGAGGGCAATTAACGACTTGTAATTAGATTAGTACAGGAATTGGGGAGCATCGACTATCATAATATTGAGCGGCTGCCATCTGCCCAAAGCAGAAGGGCTGTAGCAGGGTACATAGAGGATCAGGTGTTGGTGCAGGGGTCAGAGATCCTGTGCGCGTGAAGCAAAAAGGTATGTAAGATCCGCAAATAATGTACCTTTGTAGCAGCACTGTCAGCAGTCTTCCTCTTGGACATACAGAGGGCAGGAATTCAGTCCCAGGACTGTCAGCCACCTCTTTCGTCTTATTCAGAAGCCTTCATTCCCTAACCTAGCAGTACATCTCCAGACTTAGATATATAGGCCCGTATTTATACTTTTTTTAGCGCCGCATTTGCGCCGCTTTTTGGCGCAAAACGGCGCAAATCTACAAAATACAATGGGGCATATTTATACTCCGTTTGCGCCGAATTTGCGTCGTTTTTTTCGACGCAAATTTGACGCAAAACTAACTCCATATTTATACTTTGGCGTTAGACGCGTCTAGCGCCAAAGTTCATGGAGTTAGCGTCATTTTTTTGCGTGAACACCTTCCTTGCGTTAATGATATGCAAGGTAGGCATTCCCGTCTTAAAAAATGACTCCGATGCATATGCGTCGTATTTATACTCCCGGGCAAAAATGACGCCCGGGAGTGGGCGGGTCTAAAAAACTCGCATTAGTGCCGGATTTTAACGCCTGGGTCAGGGCAGGCGTTAAGGGACCTGTGGGCTCAGAATGAGCCCAGAGGTGCCCTCCCCTGCCCCCAGGGACATCCCCTGCCACCCTTGCCCACCCCAGGAGGATACCCAAGGATGGAGGGACCCACCCCAGGGACATTAAGGTAAGTTCAGGTAAGTATTTAAAAAAAAAAAAAATTGTGGCATAGGGGGGCCTGATTTGTGCCCCCCTACATGCCACTATGCCCAATGACCATGCCCAGGGGACAGAAGTCCCCTGGGACAGAAGTCCCCTGGGCATGGCCATTGGGCAAGGGGTCATGACTCCTGTCTTTGCTAAGACAGGAGTCATTTCAATGGGGGTTGGGAGTGAAAAAAAAATGGCGCAAATCGGGTTGAGGCGATTTTTTTGCCTCAGCCTGACTTGCACCATTTTTGGACGCCCATACTCCATTTTCCCCCTACGCCGGCGCTGCCTGGTGTACGTCGTTTTTTTTAACGCACACCAGACGGCGCCGGCGGCTAACGCCGGCTAACGTCATTCAATAAATACGGCGCCCGCATGGCGCTTCAGAATGGCGTTAGCCGGCGCTAATTTTTTTGACGCAAAACTGCATTAGCGCAGTTTTGCTTCAGAAAGTATAAATATGGGCCAATGGTATTTTGCAAGTTTGCGCCGTTTTTGCGTCAAAAAACGACGCAAATGCGGCGCAAAAAAAGTATAAATACGGGCCATAGGAACCTTCATTCAACGCACATCTGCCTTCCTTCCTGCCCATCATGGAGTACGCATGGGGATTTCAGTACCAGAAGAGGGCTTTATTCAATACCTCCCCTGTTCTGGATGTACGGAAGGTTTCTGTCCCTCACCTGTTTCGGCATATACAAAGGGTTTCAGTATTAAAAACGTTTATCCCTTCCTTTACTTCTGAGATCGTGCACCACTATTATGGGCACAGCAACTTTAGGCTAGGGGAAGGCCAGCATGCCTCCTGCCTCACCAGCGCATTAACCTGGGGTGGAGATCACCTCCCTGGAAGGCTTCTAGGGGAGCAGGGCGAGCTGGGTCTACCAGAGTTCACATCTGGCTCCTGGCATGTGAGGCTGGTGCTGGCCCGGGCTTCCTCAGATGCAGTTCAGGCTTCAAGTTTCAACTCACAAATCCAGGACCACTTCTGGTACCTGGGAAACAAAGTTCAGATGGAAGCACAGCCCGAGAATGGTGATGTCATGGCCAGGCCAAATCAGACGAAACAGGTATGAGCTCTACCTTTTCCACCTGCACTCTCGCCTGGGGTTGGAGACATTGTGACGATGCATGGATTTTTTGTGACCTAAGCCTTAGTTTTAGGATATCCTTGTATTTACCTGTGGAGACAGATGATTGTGTTTTGTTGAGTAGAGAAGCACTTACATGTTTAGCATTTTGGCTAACCTTTCGTTTTCACTGGTTCTTTTGGTTAGGGGCAAGATAGGTTCACTATGATGAACAGTTACAGAAAAAGTTTAACAGTAATTGCAACTTGATAAAACCCAGGAATTAATTGAGGTATTTCCATTATGTGTTTGCTCCCCAGGGGTGTGGTTGAACAATATAGGCTGTTCAGGGCAGGAGGGGTTTTAGCTTCTGATTTCACTGTAGAACTGTGTAGCTTGGCACTGTGCATTACCTGGTGGGGGCAGAGGTGTGAGGACAGAGGTCTGGGACTTGCATCAGGTTTTGCCATTGCCCAGATTTTTCCATCAAATAGCATACATCTGGATAGTGGTTCCACTTCTGTGTGAATCAAAGTAAAATATTAATTCTTGGTGTTGTAAAACAGGCCAATTCTCATTACTAGTATTGTAAATAAATTTGAATTTTGGAAAGCAGTTATTGCTAAAATGACAAAATGCAAACTTTGCTAACTCAAAGAAACTTAATGCCCGGTGTTGTCAGTTACTTGTTAAATGCAGAAAAACTAACTTCCATGCCTCCCAGCCTAAAATGCAGAAGGCTTCTGTAGCAACACTGTCAATACATCTACGGTGGTTCTAAAGGGAGATTCAGTCACAGCAGAGATGGACACCACCGCTTTGCTGAGGATTAACAAAAGGTTTCAGTACCTCCAGAAACAGCAGTAACTCTCCTGTCCTTGATCTACATGGCACATCTTCACTCCTCACCCTCGTTCTCCTGCACGTCTGAACCACAACTCCTCTCACTCCTGCCATCCTAGCCCTTTACAACACCTCACACAACAGTAACTCCCACTAATCCACCCAAACGCAGGTACACAGCCAAACACCTCCCTGCCTCCACCATTTTACCCTCCCTCACACACCTTAATCCCAGCAACCCAAAGAGTACACAACCCAATGCCGAATCCAATAGCACATCTCAAATTGGACACACTTGTTAAGACAGCCATCATCATGGTTTTTGACTTAACTAAAACCGTCCAGAAACTCCAAGCCCTAAAGGATTAGATATAACAATAAACACCTGACAACATTTACGCTGCTAGGAAGAACACAACCCAGAATATTAAAGAACTTCCCTGCTGCTGGACTCCATCGACACTGTCAAGAAGAGACACTGAGGATCTGCTAAGAGTATGTAATTCTGGATTACCAAGCACTGATGACCTGGTTGGCCCACCCATCACCACTTTCATGGGCTGACAGAGTTAAACAACCCACTTAGGGAAAAGGAATTAATATAAACAAAGTAATTAAAGTACACCGTGACTCATCTCTTAAATCTAATATCCGACATGTTTCCCTAAAGTGCAAACTATATTACTGCACTTATATAGTTGACACAGTTAAATATAGCCTAGAAATTGCTGAAATCATAATTAATTGCAAATTACCTAGACCTGCTCTTCCTAGAGGAAGTCCAGGCCACTTCCTAACACGACTTCACAAAACATCCCAACCCACCCTTGACTTGCTGCGCCTGCTGACTACGCCATTGTTTGGCTGGATAAAGCAAACAAAACAGGAAGGGGAGTAGCAACTATTAACAAAGACTCCCTTAAATGCAGTAATCTCTATAAGGACCAATTCATGTAATTTGAATGCCTTTCTATAGAAAAAAAACAAGTAAGGATAGCCCAGTTAGGATGCATGTCATTTGTCAGTCACCAGGGAACAACGGGGCCTTTTTTGAAAAATGTATGCAACTCTTTATAGAAAGTAAGATCAAAGTGGAGCACTGCATGTATCTCGCACAACGATGATCAGAATGACACAGCCATGCCTCTTCTATCCTTATTGCTAGCTAATTTAAACCTCATTTAGTTTTGCACACCCCCTGCACACACAATGAGCTCCACATTAAATCTACTAATCACTAAAATCAGTCTATAAAGGTTGACACCGCACTTCCAGTAGGCTGGTCTGCCTACTGCATTATTCCCTTCTCAATGGTCTCCAAGACAATAACTTCCCATGGCAGCCTGAGAGACCAAAGTACTGGACCAAGGACCTTGAAAGCCTTAACAAAGCCATTCTATCCACCAACATTGCCTATATGTTACAGAACTAACCTTCCCACTCGAGAGATAAGCAACCTTGCAAACCTTTACTCTGAGACTATGGTGAAGATCATGGACAATATGGTGCCAAAAACCCTTGAAAGGCAGGAACTGAAAAAAACTCTGCCAAATGGTTCTTGAAGGAACTCAATTAGGACAGAGCCTCAGAATGCCTGTGGCACCAAAACTCCTCAACAAACACCCTAACAGTGTTCCAACTGAAAATAAATAAATAAAATAAACTAATTTTCGAAGCCAATTTTTCATTCATCAAAGAAGAAATCAACCTAGCAAAGAACCGGCCAAAAAAAAATATTTGAAATCGTGGTACAGTCCGCAGTTCTAATGCTGAAAGACATCTCAGACTCCTGTAAAGAAAAAAGTAAGACATTCTCATCCTTCTTCATTGATAAAGTTGAAAATGTTGCTCTCTCTCTGTCTCTACCACCCCCACTAGGCAGTCTGAGTCTCTCAGCCTTATCAGCCAAATCTAAAATCTTGTGGTTTTAAAATGGTTACATAATCTGGCCTGTCATCAAGAAACCAAGACCCTCCTTTCTCTTCTCTTCTCAGTACCTCATCCTGGGGCACATGTACATACCATTTTTCCTGTCGCAAACGGCCCGATTCGCAGAATCGGACCATTTGCGAAAGGATAAAAAACATTTTGGTATGTACAGGGTCTATTTTGCAATTCGGTAATCTATTTACCAAATCGCAAAATAGGTTTGCGAGTCGCAATTAGGAAGGGCCGTTCCCTTCCTAATTGCGAGTCGCAGTGCAATGTAAGATTGTTTTGTGACCGTGAATGCGTCACAAAACAATCGCAGTTAGCACCAGTTTCAAACTGGTGCTAACCCATTCGCAAACGGGAAGGGGTCCCCATGGGACCCCTTCTGCTTTGTGAATGGCAGCAAATATATTTTTTCAGAGCAGGCAGTGGTCCCATGGACCACTGCCTGCTCTGCAAAAATGAAAAGAAAACTTTTCATTTTTGATTTTGAAGTGCATCTCGTTTTCCTTTAAGGAAAAGGGGCTGCATTTAAAAAAAAAAAAACTGCTTTATTTAAAAGAAGTCACAGACATGGTGGTCTGCTGTCTCCTGCAGGCCACCATCCCTGTGAGGGCGGCCATTCCCAATGGGGTCACAAATTGTGAACTATCTCATGAATATTCATGAGATAGGTCATTTGCGACCCCATTGGGAATCACAAACAGTGTAAAGTACACTGTTGTACATCCGGTTTTGCGATTCGCAAATTGCGAATCACTTATACTCGCAGTTTGCAAGTCTCAAAACTGGATCTTTGTACATGTGGCCCCTTATGTTTTAACTCAAGAAGATCTGTCAAGCAGTAGTGCCTTACTGGCTCCACCGCATTAGCAACTACATGTTGAATGGAGAAGTCCTGGACTGTATAAACAAAATAGGTCAGTTTATCCCTCTTCTGAAAAACAAGGTTCAGGTATAGAGAGACTAAACAAATTCTCGAACAAGCTACAACATACCCTTCCTTGCCAGAGTACCGGAAAGCTTTCTGGAATCGATTGCAATTCAGACTATGCCTTGATTAAGATGGTTTGCTAGATGAACTTAATACCAGCTTTAGAGCAAAACATAACACCAAAACACTCACCCTGAAAAAATTCAAACATCCTAAAAATCCTGGACAGTGGATACTCCTCATCTCCTAGTCATTTGAGGCAGTGAACCACTCCTCCCTTTTCAAACATTCAACATCAACATGGATGTGTAGGAGGCTGACACTCTATATAGTGTACAAAAACAATGTGCACTGTGCAGAAAGCCCTGGCAACCCCACTTTGGTTTAATGAGCTAAAAACTAGACCACCTAGTGCTCTAATTTTTATGGTAGCTTGGTCAAACAGGCCAATCTTGGAGAAGTACTAAGCATTTGTTGTACTCACTGTATCAATAAATGTGGACACCCCTCAAAAGAGTAACTAGAGACCAATTTACAAAAACGACTTCAGATCTTTATAAGTTTTTTAAGACCAAGATCATCAAAATAAGGTAAGTACTTTTTAAGTTATGATTTTTAAAGGTTTAGCAAAAATAGCCTTTTGTGCGTAATTATGCACCATAGAAATCAATGGGAGAAAACTTTAAAAATGCATATAAAATCAGGCACTGTGTTTACCAATATCTCCTTCTGTAATTAGGTCGGGGTCATCGAGGTGTCCTGTGGACCAGCCAGAGATGTTCAGTTGGTTCCCAGTGTAAGCGAGAGCAGCTGCTGAAAGTCTTGGAGCTGGTGCAGAACAGGCAAGGGAGACCACTTGGAAATGCACTGCACAGGTGGACTTCAAGGTGAGTCCGGTGGGTCTCCTCGGAATGTAGAGGTCGCAGTGGGTGGGGGACCCTTAGAGCACAGCTGGTTCTCTGGTGGAGGGTGCAGGGGGGCTGGGTACAGAGCAAATAGGTCAGCCAAGAGCTGTGTGGAAAGGTGCCCCTGGAACCAGGAGGCAGGTCACTTGGAGGGTGGATTGCAGGTCAGCAGGGCCACTTTGGGGGGTGGTTCTTATGTGTCCTGAAGTACCTCGACTGGTGCTGCTTCTTATTCCTCAGAGAGTCCAGAGTGGACTTTTCTTTTGGGTGTCTAACGCTGGGGGTCGAGTACCCCTGGCTATTGCATGATTCAGCCACTGGAGGTCGCAGTGCTTTGTCCGGCTCGTTGGTCAGTGGCCGGTCAGTGAACTGGATGTCACTGGTTTCTGCTTCTTGGTTGCAGGGAGTGATGCCTTCAATCTGGAGGGAGGCCCTTGGCAATTTTCAGAAGGTTGGAGGTCCTCTGGGGTTTTGTAGTGTCTGTCCAATGTCCAGTCAACCTCTCTGCGGCAATTGTCGAGTCCTGGGTGCAGAAGGCTGGGTTTGACACTTTTTTTCTTGGTGCAGCAGTACTTCAGTTCTCGAGCCATGGGTCTTCTTTGTCACTGGCCTTCTTGTGTCCGTTGAATCTGAATCTGCAGGTCTAGGTATGCCCACTAAATACTTCATTTAGTGGGCGTTTAGGGAAGTACATGGTAGTGGCCAATAGACCTTCTTCCTTAGAGTGGCTACACCCACTATGTGACCACTTTATGTGGGCAGAGGTCACATCCCTGATTGGCTGTTTTCCTACTGTGAAAGATGGAGTAAAATTAAACGGAGAGGTCACCGCGCCTGCAATGCCTTGGGGGTGGTGAAGGTTGGGGGTGGCCACTCCTCCTGGTCTTTGTGCATTTTTCTGCTGTTGCTCCTGCCAAAAAGGGGGGGTTTTGCAATGAGTGCGGCTGTCTGCTTCTAGCAGCAGGGCTGGGGTTGGGTTTCAAGGGCGGCAAGCCCTTTGAAGCTTGCAGGCACAGCTATGCACATTCCTGGGGGAGGAGGTGTAACACCTCTGCCCAGGAAGGGCTTTGTTTTCTGATCCCAGAGAGCAAAGTCCCTCACTCGAGGGATCTAGAATCTTGTCTGGTGGTGGCAGGCTGGTTAGGACCGACCAGCAACCATGGCAGGGTGAGTTAGCTAAATGGCCCCTGGGTACATTTTGCAATAAATCCAGTACTGGTCCCAGTTTGGATTTATTGTTCTGAGTTGTTTGATACCAAACAAACCAGGGTTCAGAGTGGCCATCATGTAGCTATGAAACTCGTACTGACCAGTGTCCAGCACATGCATTTAAAATGGCTGCTGTGTACACTTTACTATGTCCCAGGTTTGGCAAGGATACAGGAGCATATTGCTCATGCACCTATGCCCACCCATGCCCACACATGCGTTGTAGTGCACCATGCCTTTCGGCTTGAAGGCCTGCCAGAGGGATGGCTTACATATGTTGCATGCAGTGCGTAGTGGACAGGTCACACAGGTTGTGTGCCATGTCATGTGTGCATTTTAGGATTGCACCAGGACCCTCAGCCTGCAATGGCAGTGCTGGGTGAACTTGGATGCATGGACCCTGAGGGTGGCACAATATGTGCTGTTGCCCTCAGTGGCACACCCTTAGTACTCCATGCCTTGGGTCATTAAGTACCATTTAGTAGGGACATATAGTGGCAGCTAAAGGTGTTGCCAATTGTGCCAATGCATCACAACAGTTTTGGGGAATAGATCTGGTCCAGAGCACCTGTTTAGCATGGGCCCTAGGCACTACAACTTTGAAACCACACCAAAGACCAGGCAAAAAGTGGGGGCTAACCATGTCAAAAGAGCACAGTCCTAAACTGGTTCACATCCTGTCTGGAAAACCAGCGTCAGTGCATCACATTGCCAACTCCACCCCAAGCACAGCAAAGCTACATCTGGGAGTCCCATAACTCTACGTATTGTCACCTTAGGTATTCAGTATATGCATCAGACTCCTTGCCTCAATTCTCAGTCGAACATTGCCTATTACTTCTACTCTGATGACACTCAGCCCTGTTTGAAAATGTCATCACTAGAAGACATCTTCATATCTTCACAATTTCTCATCAAGATTGTACCCTGGATTATCCAGCACCATCTAAAACTCCATTCACTAAAAGTTGAATTCCTGTAGATCTCCCCAAGTTGCCACACACCTGCCCAAAGAAGGCTTGATGAAAGCTCTCTGCTTAACGGCAAGTGAAACTCTTATTTTTGCTCTCACGCTTGACTTTAATAAATCCCTAGGTTTTATCTAGACCAACACTAAAGTCCTCCAGACCACATCAATAACAAGGCCCAGATAGTGTACTTCCAACTCAAATCTTTGAGAGGGATAAAACGTTTTATCCCAGTCCCTGACTTCCAACTAGTCATTCAGCCTCTATTCCTGTTGATTCTAGATTATGGCATCTACCTACTAGTATGGATTCCTAAAAATCACATTGCTCTTCCGAAAGCAACATTACATTCAGCTACTAGATTGGTCACAGGATGCAGAAAATTCATCCACTTCTCACCCATTCTTATCTTTCATAGAAAGTTCCTTACTGAAGCAATGAACATTTTCCAACTTCCCTGCTTCATCCATGAAACAGTTCATGGGAACAACTCCAGCTATAACAATCAGAAACTTTGGATCTCTGGAGGGCAACACCACCTGAGAAGTGCAGACCCTCTTCTCATAGAAACCCAGACCATGAAGAAATCAAGAAAACTTGTAATTGTATATATATAGCACTCACTACCCCTGAAGAGTCATTAAAGCATTATTTAGCAAGTAGCATGCTACTCTGGAACCCAAGGTGGATTTGTGGTGGATTGGTAGAGGGAAAGTATAAATTGTTATTGGGAGTACTGGACAGGTGTGCCTATTAGTTGGATGAATAGGATAAAGGGGGAGAATTTGGACAGGGTTATTTGAGAGTCCATAGTTGTATGACAGGTTTGGAATGACTCAGAGAGTGGAGGTAGGGGGATCGTTTGAAAAAGGTATAGGATGAGTAATAGAGTAGTGGTTTGGGGAAAGTTGTTTAAGGTTTTTTTCTCTCCACAGTGCGTGGACAATATATAAATATATAGATACATACCCCCACATGCACAGGTATACTACTTACAGATGTTAACATATTATGTATATGCAAAATAATATAGAGGTATAAAATTGTACTGTACAAATATAAACACTCCTTTTCAGAAAGAGCCCCTACAATGTTGAACTCCCATCAGGAGTACCTCTTCCTAGGCAGAAAGGAACTAAAAACGTTCTATTCTAACGCCATTTCTGACTAAAACCACAAGATCCCCTTATCATAGAAATCTACCAGTCATACAGAACTTACAACCTACATTGTTAGCTATCACAAACTATTTGAATGCGGAAATTCATACTCCTTTATGCAAGCTTCGGTATTTATCTTATGCCAGATTTACAGATGTGACGCTGTGTGTATAAATTTGCATATACAATAGTTACCTCGTGTATAATTTCTTCTGCATATTTGTACTTCGAGGAAATTTCCATTTTTATATTACTCTGCTCTCTACCTACATACTCTATCTAGATATGCGCCCATAATTTTTCTTAATTTGTTATTGTTGTGAGAGTAATTCTATGCTAGTCATTATATTGTAGAAATATGTCTATGTAAACCATTCTGGTACAACAGATCTAGTCCACACTATACACAAAAATGCACAATTAAAAAATGCCCTTGATCTGGATGTACGTATGTCTTCATTCACAGCAATGCCAGTCCTTCCCCCTTCTCGGATGTACAAGGAGATCCAGCATAGCAGTTTCTCTCCAGGGACATAAAGAGGGACTCCATTCGGACATCATCAAAGAAAGGGATATACTGGAATCCTCTTCAGCTAATACCGAGAGTTCCACTGAAAACAGAGGAGTGACGACATTGGCTGATAGACCTCTGCTCCAACATTCTAGTGCTTACCTTTTTGTGTTTTACTGTTTAATTAAGAATATTATTTTCTCATTGGGTTGAAAGTTCTAGAAGCTTTATAGCCGTACTTGCCCTATTTCGCTAAAGCCCCCCTTGACCTTTATAAGCCTCGCCTGCTATGCGGACCTATAAATACTGTACAGAGCCTTTGACGTCTGGTGTAGCACTTAGCAGCAGGCTATAATGCCATATTGTAGGTGATTTTCGGTGATACGAGATTTGGTAAAGAGGGTTCAGTGTCTTTCTTTTTGCTAAATTGTGATGTCATCGAAAGTCCAAGCAATACACCTAGACTGATCAGATCACAGTCCGTTAAATGCAAATAAAATGAAGACCGCTTTCCATGGAGTGTGGTATGCACTGTATTTCTCAGTGCGCATTCAGAATTTTGAAAAAATTAAGCATATGATGAGCAGGATGTAAGTCTTTAGAATAGTATTATTTACTGGGGCTCTTGCCTCGTCCTGAGCCCTGCCTGGCAAGGACACACTTCAAGCTCCCTCTCCCCCCCCCCCCCCCCCCCCGTTGCCCTGGGCTAATCGCGCCTCTTATTTTTATTATTATTGTCATTATTAGCGTGAACCGTTTCATCTGCGCGCTCAGCGCAGCAGCGTCAGCTCCAGTAATAGCGCCATAAATTCAGCCCATAAAGCCTAATGGAGAGAGACAAATGCCGTCGCTGAGAATCGGCCTCTGCGCGCGTGGCATTAATCACCGTCCCATCTCTGCGCCATTTCACATAATTAACAAAGGCCTCTAAATTCGGAGAGCCCGGCACCGGGGCCTGCCTACTGGAGGTCCTGGTTGTACCGAACTCTGACTACTGTGAGAGCCTAACACTGAGATCTAACGACTACAAGAAAACCTAAGACCATGGCCCAAGAACTCGGAGCCCATCTGCAATCAGAGAGCATAGCACCGCGAACAAACCAGCTCAAGGAACTACTGTGAAAGCGTCTGGTAAAGCACCTAGCACAGAGGCCAAACTCGTCGAAGAAAGTATGTATGTGGTATTTGTGTAGCGAAACCTAGCCAAAAGACAGCAATATTCCCTTGTGAATTGCAAATGTTGCAGTACCACTGATGTCCAGGGGTTTCAAGTATTAATTATGTATTTTGTATTGATGTGTATTTGTGGAGCGCGTTCTGGCCGTAGCATCGAAGCGCTAAGCGGAGAAAAATGCACGTGAAAGCAGAAAGAGTTGGAAGCGTACGAGCAACTTCCCAGGAGCAACATGTTTATAAGCCTATGAGCCATGGTTTCAGCCGTTTACGAAAAGGCATGAACGTGTCCACTTTCTTGATAATGGAGCCTCCAATTGGATAACCAAGTTACTTTCTTTGTGCACTTAACAATAACGAAAACCTAATTGTCCCGGCACTTTTTGGGTCTAAAAACAACTCTAAATATTTTATAGCATATAAGGGTTAGGCACAATGCTTCATGTATGGTTATTATCTACTGAGAGACAAATCGTCCTTTCATATCACAGTATAGTACAACAAATGTCAATCTAAAAGAAGAGTAGTACATTGTGTAACATATAAAGTGTGTAGGCCAGTTTACAAGAAATACCTTAGGTCAATTGTCAGCACTGTTGACAATAGTTATCAAACAACACATGTTTAAAAGTAGAAGTCTTCAAACAACAGTTCCAAAATAATTGAATAAGGACTAAGATCCTGGTCGCACTCCTCCCTTCTATCCCTCCCTCACAACAGCGTGAAGGGTTTGTATCATCCTCTGTGTGGGATTTTGTGCCCCAATGTTTCTCCAGCACCCACTTTTCCCCTCCTCTATTCCCCTCATCAGGCCAACCCTCTTAAGCCAGTTCACATCTGCCCCTCTCTTAGAGGTTCTATACTCCTGCACTCAGTTCCCACCATTGGTGCTGATTTTTAGGAAATATGAAGGGTTCACATACTTGGTCATACGATTCCATGTGTTCATTCACCCTGAAAATAATCTTTTCACTATCTTACACAGCTTTGAGCGCCAGAGCACCCTGTCAGGGACTGTCAACTTCCTCGAGAACCTCAGAATGCACAGCTTCGCAGCTGCAAAATCTGTGTCCATACATCTCCTCTTGTGTGCAGAAGGAACTACGCTCTCCGTCATATCATGAGGAAAGGCCAGCCTGGCAGGGGTCACAATGGCGACATCGTCCAACTCCCCAAGAATTAACCATACCTCTCTCCAAAAGTCTACAAACCTAGGGCAATTCCATAAAATGTGGATCATGTCACAACAATCTTCACTACATCGCCACTGGGTGTGTGGTAGTAAGTCTACCCTCTGTAGTTTCCTAGGGGACCAGTACCAATTATGGAGGAGTTTGAAATACGAGAATTTCAATCTTGATTCCCGTAAATATTGAGTCATGGGATGTCATCAATGTCGACCATGCTTCCAAGGAATAATTATGCCCTACCATTTGTTGCAAATATTGTCAAGTAGCTGTTAGGATTGGTTCAGAGTAAACTGGATCAATATGAGGCATAGATCCCAGCAACCACCCCTTTGTAGGAAGTTCATAGATCTAAATAGGAGTGTATTGGTGAAGTAGGAGTTGAGACATGCTATAAATGCAAATAGAGAAATGCAGCTACTCACAAGTTAGAGTACTTGCTTGCTCCTGAGAAGTGCCAGTAGTTTCTTATTAAATGCAATGCAGTAGTGCTGAGAAGTGCAGATACGCTCCTTTCAACTTAAAGAAGTGCTGGGACTCAGTACTCCACACTAGCAGCTCATTTAAAGCACTGTGCATCCCCAAAACAGCCTTTAATGGTCAGGCTTTTTAGTTGCCGGCCTCCCATGAGGCTCTTTTCTTTTCCACTGGTCAGCTGGTATTTCGAGTTTGGGTTGAAATACACCTTTAACTTACATTATTGCTGTAAACATAGTGGCTCCAGAGGCATTTAAAAATCAGGGTGACCCATTCCAGCCAACAAGGCACTACATGAAGATCTGTGGTGTAAATGTATCACGTCTGATACTGAACAAAAGCAGATTGTGTCTTTTTCCCCCTTGCTGATGGGGTTGTGTGCCATGATTGGACCTGGCATGGCAACCACATATATTCAAATACTAGACGGATACATGGAAACAGGAGTTTGGTGTATGTAATCGCTGATAACCTTACTAGTTTTCTCTTATCTGCTAGAGCATCAGTCTACTTTTAGGGATGACTACCACTGTAGGTAGTGTATTATCTAAGATAGTACTTCCGTCCCACATGCTGTATTGTTTTGTTATCATACCGGTGATACTTAGACAATCTGTTTTCCATGAGATGAACACTTTGATGACCAAACTGATTTACTTGGTGGCTCAGCTCTTATGGATGGCAACAGGGTTGGACAGTCAGGAGGCATAAAAGCTAGGTATATGGGAACTGCCTCAATAAGAGTGCATCTGCTTTGTATGCAGAAGCTGGGAAATTTGGCATGGTTCTGATACATATTCATATGGAGACCTCACTGACACTTGGTCAGCGTTCAGTTGCTCCCCAATGCTCAGGTTAGGTGCTGTTCCAGGTCGCACGTTCGAGGCCCTCCTCCACCGGCAGGCTTCCACCTGCTCCTCGTCCCTGGTGGTCCAGTGGTGAGTTCTGTCTCTGTTCTTACTCTGTTCTTTGCTCTGTTTCTCTTGTTCTATTTCTCTCGCCTTTTTGCTTTTCTTTTCCATTTTTCCATTCTAATTCTGCAGCCTTCCTCGCTCCTCTCCCCTTCCCGCCCCTGCAGTGCTCTGTCCCTGTTGCCCGCCCCCCTCTCAGGTGGCTCCTGCACAGCTGCGCCGCTGGCATGCCGAAAGCGCATCAAAGGCAAGCCTGTCTGAGCCCATCCATACCTGGACTGCGCCAAGTGCCACAGACCCTGGTCCCAAAGCCTTTCACTGCTACAATGCCAGTACCCTCCACGCCCTCAACATAAAACAATCCACCACCTGCCACCTCGAAAGCCAAAGGACACACAAAGTCTGTTCACCTGCCACAACTGCGCCTTCTCCTGTCTCAGCACACCGGACCCGCCAACCTCACACCCACCTAGCACTGGACCCGGCCGTTCCAGCTGCATTCTACTCAACACCCGCTCAGCAAACATGCGCTGGAGGTCTGGGACCTGCTCGACTCCATCCCTTCAGATGTGGAATTCTTCATGGAAACCTGGATGACCCCCCAATACAGCCCTGGATATCTCCACCGCCATTCCAGACGGCTACAAAATCTTCCACAAGTACCGCATCAACCAACAGGGAGAAGGCATCACCATTGCTCACAGAAACACCTTTTGCCTCACTACTAGCTTTGAAGACCTCTCTGCTGACATGGAGCACCTCCACTTCCAGATCCAGACCAACCCGAACACCACCCTATGGGGCACCCTCATCTACAGACCTCTGACCCATCCCCTCTTCAGCGAATCCATAGCCGATTTCATAGCACACCATGCCCTCACCTCAACAGACTACATCCTCCTCTGCGACCTCAATTTCCACCTGGAAAACCTCAACGACCACAACACATCAGCCCTACTGGAGAACCTCACCACCCTGGGACTCAAACAACCGCACCGAACTGCACTGGACCCACCACTACTGCGTCCACTTTGCCTTCACCAAACCCACCGAACACCACCACCCACCCAGAAGCTGGAACAAGGTCTCCAAAGACCAATTTGCCACGCCCTCTGTCAAACACCACTGCTGGCCACCACAGATGTCAACAAATCAGCACGCAATCTCCACCAATGGATCTCCAACTGCACCAACAAACTGGCCCCCTTCAGGAAACCATCTGACAAACAACCACCTAGAAAGCCATCTGGTTCTTCCCCACCCTCCAACAGTCCCACCACACCTCCAGAGGGTTCAAGAGAAGATGGAGAAGCAGCAAGACCCCGGCCGACCACACTGATTTCAAAACTGCCATCACACACACCACCACCTCATCAGAACCACAAAGAAAACAGCCATTCAGGAATGTTTCAACGCCAATGCACACAACAGCAAAGAACTCTTCGCTGTGATAAAAAAATTCACTAAACCCAGCACGGAGTCCACAGACATCTCCCCCTCCCAAGACCTCTGTGACAACCTCACCACCTTCTTCCATTGCAAGATCTTAGACATCTATGACAGCTTCACAACCCAAGACCCTCCCATCCCACCTGCAACTCTGCACCCAGATGCTCCAATTCCCAGCCGACCCTGCTCAACTAGACCACACTCACCAATGACGACACCCTAAAGATCATGAAAACCATCCACTCCACAGCCCCCTCAGACCTGTGTCCCCACCATATCTTCAAACGAGCCAGCACCACCATCGCCCCTGGACTGTGCTGCACCATCAACTTCTCCATTGAGTCCGCCACCTTCCCGGAAGACTGGAAACATGCAGAAATCAACCCCCTGCTGAAAAAACCCTCTGCAGACCTGACGGCCATCAAAAACTACTGACCCATCTCTCTTTTCCCCTTCCCAGCCAAAGTCATCGAGAAGGCCATCAACGCCCAATTCAATGAGTTCCTCAAAACCAACCACACCCTGCACTCCTTCCAATCAGGCTTCAGAAGCAACCACAGCACTGAGACCGCAACTCCTCACAACAACGAATGACAGCCGCACTCTCCTTGACCGTGGCAAAACTGCAGCCCTCATCCTCCTTGACCTCTCCACCGGCTTCAACATTTTCTCCCACCACACCCTATGCACTAGACTCCATGACACCAGCATCCACGACAAAGCCTTAGAGTGGATCTGCTTCTTCCTCACGGGCCGAACCCAGAGAGTCAGGCTCACACCGTTCGCCTCAGAACCAACAGAGATCAGCTGTGGAGTTCCTCGAGGCTCCTCTCTGAGCCCGACCCTCTTCAACATCCTCATGGCCCCCCTTGCAAACATCATCAGAAACCAGGGACTCAGCATTGTTTCCTATGCCAACAACACCCAGCTGATCCTCTCTCTCACAGACGAGCCCACAGCCGCCAAAAGCAATTTGCACAACGGAATGAAGGCAGTCGCCGCCTGGATGAAGGACAGCTGCCTGAAACTCAACTCCAACAAAACCAAGGTCCTCATTCAATCCCCTCCACCTGGGATGACTCCTGGTGGCCCTTAGAACCCCCCACACACACTGACCACATGCACAACCTTGCATCATCCTTGACTCCTCACTCTCAATGAACTGCCAAATAAACGCCGTCTCATCCTGTTTCCACAGACTCGGCCTACTCTAAAAGATTTTCAAATGGATCCCCATGAACCCCAGGAAAACAGTCAATCAGACGCTCGTCAGCAGCAAGTTAGACTACGGCATCACACTCAATGCTGGACCCACCCAAGAACTCCAAAAAACTGCAGAAAATCTAGAACGCCTCAGCCAGAGTCATCCTGGACATCCCTTGCTGAAGCCACATGAACACTCACCTGAGAGACCTTGACTGTCTCCTGATCAACAAAAGAATCACCTTCACGCTCCTCATGCATGCCTACAATGCCCTCCACAAAATCGGACCCGCATATCTCAACCACCGCCTGTCCTACCCTCCCACTAGATACCTCTGCTCCACCCAACTGGCCCTCGCCACAACCTCAAGGATCCACAAGAACTCAGCTGGAAGAAGACCCTTCTCTTATCTCTCTGCTCAGGCCTGGAGCGCTCTTCTGCTACACCTCAGCCAATCACCCGCTCTACCTCAATTTAAGAAGGACTTCAATACCTGGCTCTTCGACTGAACTGCAACTGCCCTCCCCATAGCGCATTGAGACCCTTACGGGTGACTAGCCGCATTCTAGAAGAACCTGATTGATTGATTGATAGATTCATGGCTAAATACTGGTTGGACAGTTATTTGCGATGCCTCCCTAGGTACAGGGTAGCAGGTGATGCTGCGATTCATGCAGCATGGTCCAGGGAATCTCTCACCCAGGTGAGGTTCATCTACACCTCTGGTGAGATTGTGCCCTTTGCCAGACTCAGAAAGGATTATTATGTACCAGTAGTCAGTTCTTAACTTATGCCTGCCTGATCAAAGCAATTAACTTGGGAATCTGAGTCCTTAGATCCAGAGTCTGACACTTCACTGACATAAGGGGATACTTCATACACATTACTATGCAATTGAGGACTATTTGGGGTAACCTCAGAGACACCTAGAAGAGCCTGAAAAGTAAGTGGAAGATGGACTTGGGGGAAGACCTTACAGATCAACAATGGTCTGCAGCTTTACAGCATATGGTCAGGGTGTCTAGGAATGCAAGACTCAAGATGCTCCTGTTAAAATATATACATTTCAGTTACTTGACTCCATCACAACTACATAACAATTGTCCGGGGGTGACTCACACCTGTCCCAGATACGGGCTGATGAGGCTTTGTTTTAACACGTGGTGTGCACATGCCTAACTCCTCAAGATTTCCCTAAAGAGATTTTCCAACAGATTTCAGATATCACCAGACACAATCTTTTCAATCCCAAAATATGTTTATTTGGATTAAATCTGAGGCCAAAGACTAACTGCAGGTTTATTGACCTAGCTATGGTCCTAGCCAAGAGCTGATTTCCATGAGTTGGGAATCGAAGCAGGCACCCAAACTGCCTGATGGAAATGGGCAGCAGCTGTAAACAATGTTTGTAGCTGAAATAGTCACAAACCTGGTCATGTAGTGAGTGTGGTGGACTGATATACTCTTCTGCTCAAACTTGCACAGACCTCAGTGACTGTTGGCCTTGGATGTTCTAATCACCTGAGGCATGTGATTGTGCTGTCTTGCTCTGTCTCCCTCCATGCTGCTGTTGCTCCTTCTTGTGTGTGTGGTGCTACTGAGTGATTGGTTAGACATGGCTGGTACATTGTGTGTTTTCCAGCACTGGTTCTTTAAAGGCCACCATATAATCCTCCACAACAGTGCAGATATAATCTAGGATAAACATCCACCAGAAATCAAATTTAAGTATACGTTAGATCTTTCGGACAAAAAAAGGATTTTCACTCAGTGGTGCTCCCAGGACAACCAAAAGAGAGCTTGGTTCTTCATAGCTGCTCCCCCTACAATGTTTGGGAGGAGACATTCCCTTCTTGCCCTCTGCATGGAAGTCCGTAACATCAGACCAATGGATGACAAATTGTACACACACTCATGAGGTTGTACAGAAACCACCTGTCTGCCCACACATGCATTAACTTCATCTTCACTTGGGTGAGCTACAAAAATAAATTCTCTTCCACTCCTCAAGAGAGTGATAGAGATGGTCCTGAGATCCCAAAGAAAACAGGAATTTTATTCCAGATTATTTTTGGTTTAACAAACAAATCCTAGTCCTCAAGTAGCTGAACAAGTTCCTGATTTTTTTTTTTTTTGCATGATAATGCTCCCAGAAATCCATTTGATGTTTCATGAAGGAGATTACCTGACCTTCCTGGATCTTCAGGTTGAGTATTTTCACATAAACATAGGAAGCACCCCTGGTTTTTAGTGGTGGGTCAGCACTATCAACTCAAGACGCTTCCATTTGGCCTTAAGTCTGTATCCTGGATTTTCTCCTAGGTGTAGCATAAGTTGCTGCCTTCCTAAAACAACAGGTATGCCCGTACTTGGGCGGCTGACTCATCACGGTTCGATCAAGTGAAGAGCCAAAGGATTGTATAGCTGTCTGCATCAGTCTGTTACACAGATTAGGGCTGGCACTACACATCAAAATTTCCTGTATCGAACCACTGAAAAAGCTTCTATATTTGAGAGCAATACTGGGCACCTAGTTGGGAAAGGATTTTCCCTTGACAAAGAGAGGGATGAATTTCCAAGCCACGGCAAAGACCTTCTCTTGCAGGCAGTCAGTCACAGTCAGATTATACAAATCTCAGTTAGGCCTCATGTCATCCTACATAGGCCTAATACTCTATTGCAGGCCCAAAATGAGACCTGTAGAACAAGAATTGGGCAATCAATGGAACAAAATGGGCGGCTCATGGAATGACATGGTTCAAGTCACAAATATGCTCAAACAGGCACTATTATGATAGAGGATCCCCACAAATCTCAAAGCAGGCCTCGCATTTCATCCTTTATCAGACAGAGAAGTACTATTGAGGGATGTGTTTATGGAATGCTGAGGAGCTCACATGAAGGAAGCACTGATCAGAGGCCCCTGGTCAAATGCAGAAAAGATACTCCACATCCTGGAGAAAGAACCATAAAACTGAACTTACAATCATCACTCTTGGAACTAGCAGGACATTGTCTTCAATAAGACAAACAACAGTGCCTTGATGTTTAACATCGCAAAGCACAGAGGAATGAATTCCTAGCCTCTGTGGAAAGAGACACAGCTGCTATGGGACTGGGACATCTCTCAGTGGGTTGATATCACTGTTGAACCTCTACTGGTGATACGTTTTTTAGATTCTGTAGAACACAGTCTGGGAAATAGCCTTCCAAGTCCCCCGGCACTAAGGACTTTGTCAGTGTGCCAGTATGAGACAAAAAGCTAGTTGGACTGCAACCACTCCTCAACCTGCTGACCAGGACTTGAGTGAGATGCGTTTCAGGTAATAATCAATCTTGTGATATAATTCATGGATGATTAGTGGAACCCAGACAGTCTTTAATGTTAGGCACACTCAAAAACACTAGGAAAAAATGGATACAGTTTAAAGATTTATTTTAAAATGAAAATCCTAACCTAGTGAAACACAAAGTGAATTGCAACTATACTAAAAAATAAACGGAGATTTAGCTGCAACATTTACAAGTAATGTGAACAGCAAACAAATATTCCAACATATTGGCTGTTTATCTTTATATCAAACACACCCGCACATCTTTGGCTTATTAAGATAATCAGAGCACCAAAATAAAAGCCTAATTCGAGTTTCAAAGATGGTTCACTCTCATGCCTGCTTTGAATACTGAAGGTATTGTTCAATATAGTAGCATGGTCTGCTATTTTTGTCCTTGACAATAAAATATACTGTTCCAAAAAGGAAGTAGGAGGGAGAAGTCCTAATTCTAGGAGCAAGAATCCACACACACCCAAATGGGTGTAATGCTTCTTCATCGGAAATGCTCCTCGTCAGACTGGCGCTGCAATGTCTGACAGGCACCCCCGCAGTATTCATGATGTATTCTATATTTGTCATTCATATGTAAATGATTAACATATGTAATCTAAGAACTGGCATCCCTAGAAGGGAAAGAGCATGATAATTATAACACTGGGATGCCAAAACAATCAGGTGGGTGCACTCAGTTGAGTAGAGCAGAATACCCACAAGTGGAATCTCCACCAGGAAAAAGTGGACTACATCTTTCACAAGTGAGGCTGGCCCACACTAGACATGTTCACCACCCTGAAAAAGAAATGATGATGGAACACCAGCAGGTTTTGGAAACAAGGAACCAAGGTTAATGCATTTTCAATCATATGGTCATCTTTGCAAATCTCTTTCCTTCATTTCCCCTGAACCTCAGGGTATTCAGAAAAGGCGAAGGTAGATGAACCCTGATATTCATTGCCCCGGCATTGCCACACTAGTAGAGGTACAGCAAGACTAGCCACATGTCTAGTGATACCACTGAAAATGCACACCAGGCTACTCTCCATACAACACAGAGACACCCTATCATGGCCTCAAGGTGCTGAGCTTGAAAGCCTGGTATCTGACCATTTAGAGGTTAGTCATTTGGATCTGCCTGTGTAGTGCAGGAACATCCTGGTACAGGTACTGGCACTAGCAATTAATCAAGTGGAAGCGTTTCTGTATCTGGAGAAAAGACAAGGACTACCACCCAGTGTCCATGGAACCCATCAAATACTTCCATACATGCTGAACCGAGCCAAGAATGGTGAACAGTATGAGTTCATCTGGCAGCAGTGGCCTTAGAAGAATAGAAGACACCTCACCCACTCTATTTTCACAAAGGACCATAAAATTATTTATAATGGGATGTTTCAAAGTTTTTCCTGCTGTATGGTGCCCTCCAGTGCCATAGGAACTCAACACTGTTGAGCCAGCTTAGGCTGCCTCTTTTTGAACCAATCCTAAAAGTGCATCTAAAGTTTATCCCTTAGAAGACACCAGTTCTCCTGCTGCCTATCTTCGAGTAGGAGAGATGCAAGTTCTTACTATGAAAGAACCCTTGCTCTGCTTTACAAGTGACAGTCATCTTACGGAGAAACCCTAAATTAATGCCTAGGTCACCAATTGACTGTCATCTGAATGAGCATTATGCACGCTTTATCCCAATTCCCACAACATCAGCGGAAAAACGATTGCACTTGCTAAATAAATGCAGGTGCCTTAGATTCTACTTGTACAAAACAAAAGACATAAGTTAATCTGACCAACTGTTTGTGTCTTTCTACCATCACATAACAGGCCAATCCCTATCAAAACAAATTGGTGGTCAGCCTACATCACCTTCTGCAACAACAAAGGACAGCTTCCACTCTAGGGCAAAGAGGGTGCATTCTTCCAGGATGACTGCTGCCCTCTATACTGGTGCACTTTTACAAGACATCTGCCATGCAGCTACATATAAGAGCATACATCTGATAGAGACTTCTAGTTGCAGATTCCTTACCTTAAAATTTCCCCAGGCATCAGTCTGGATCCAGGGATTTTTCTTGAGCAATACACCTGCACGCTATCATTCGGCGGCAGTCAGCTCTGTGTCTGCCATCAGCATCAAGCGCGCCAGATATAATGTCATGAGACCTATATAGGTGCCACCCCGACATGCTGACATCAGTTCTTTTCTTTCAGTGCCAGCCAGCGCACATCTGAATAAGAGCTACCCCTCAGTCACTTTGACAGTTTTTTTTTTCAATTTATTGTCGAGGATGTTTTGAGTGTTGGCAATAATGGTGCATCGAGCAGTTGTCACGTAAGACTGGGCTCAAGTACTGCAGATCCTGTCATTGGGCGATGTCCTTGACAGATCCACACCAGGTTCAAGTCCTGCAGATCCTGTCATTGGGCGATTTCCGTGACAGATCCGCACCTCATGTGCTTGCGGTGTCTGGAGTGCGACCACAATCTGAAATTGTGCTCCAAGTGCTGGGCCTAAATCAAAATGCTTTTGAGGGATTAGTCATTAAAGCTTATTGCTGCCCGAGGCTCGGCTCCGCATCGCTCCTGATCTCGGTTGAGAGGAGGCTCTCAAGAACGGTCGCAGAGCCCCCATTCTTCATCGTCCCACTCCAAGTCCTCTGGATGGTCGGGTAAGTCGAGGCACGAAACAAAGTCAAAGAAGAACAAGCGTTCATCGACTTCACTCCGTCCGTCGGCCAACGAGATGAGGGAAAAGGAGCATAGTCATTCCAGGCCTCCATCCTCGGAGCCTGCGTCTGTGCTGGCTTCACACCTCCTCGAGTTTCTGGGAGCTGAAGCGACCCCTGCCCAACTCAGTGAGTTTTATGAGGCCATGCACCTCATATTTGAGCAGTCTAACTCTGCAGGAGCACCTTTGGGCCCCAGGGGGTTGGCAGAGGCCCCTTTGGGTTCCGTGCCATCATATTTGGGCATTCCAACTCTGCCGGAGTTCACTCAGGCCCCAACAGGACCCCCTCAGGTTACGCACCAGCCTGTTTTGGCCTCGGTTTCACAGGGCACCCATGGCTCCGTTCCTGGATCAGAACTGGTGTTAGTTGTACCACCTCAACCTTCCACGATGACTGTTCCGATGTCAATGCTCCAAATGCCGCCTGTGCGCCTGGTTGGCATCGACCCCATCCTCATTGCTGACTCCGACACGGAGCCGGACCAGCATCATGCGATGCTGATTCTGACTTCGACCCTTTGGAATACCAGCTGGAAAGCCCATGGACTGGACTGTGGCAACAGAGGAGGGAGCGTCCTACTCAGTGGTGGTGAGAAGAGCGGCTGAGGTCCTGGGCCTCGTGCTGCCCTTTAGTAGCAGTCAGGACTAACCTCCTGAAAGAGGTGCTTCAACATGGGACTTCCACTTCTGAACCCCTTATGCCCTTTAATGAAGCCCTCAATGATGTCCTGCTGGGGACCTGGTCCAAACCCAGCACAGGGGCTCCTGTGAACAGGCCGCCATAGACCCGCTCCAAATGACCTAGTGTTCCTGACTCAGCACCCAACCTCTAAAAGCTTGGTCATCCAAGCCTCCACATCCAGAGGCGCACTCCCTTCCGCACCCCCAGATAGGGGAATCTAAGAGGCTGGATCGGCTTGGGAAAAAGATTTTCTTCATCCAGCCTGGCATTGCGATCTGTGAATACCACATGACTTTTAGGCCACTACACCTATACTTTATGGAACATGGTTCCACAGGTGCTGTCACTGGACCCGGTGGAGGCCCGAGCCTTTCTCTCCCAAATTGTTGTTGATGGGAGAGACGCAGCGAAGTTTACAATACAATGTGGACTGGATACGACCGACTGGCAGATTGGTTGCATCGATGGTGGCCTTGAGGCACCACGCCTGGTTGAGGACATCTGGCTTTTCGGAGAATGTCCAATAAACCCTTATGGACATGCTCTTTGATGGCATTTGTCTCTTTGGAGACAAAGCACACTCGGCGCTCAAGAAGTCCTGGGCAATGTTCTTGGGCCTCACAGCTGCCCCTCGCTCCCCTCAGTCTACTTTTCAGCCCTTTTGTGGCTACGAAAGGGGTGCCAAACCAAGTTTGTTTACCTCAAGCCACTGTGCCATGCATGCTGCCCAGCCTCTGCATGACTGGGGGCGTCTGATCCAACGTCCTTGTGGATCAGAAAGCCAGTGGTGTAGCCAGTCCAAACCCCCTTTCCCCCCACAGGAGCCTCCAAACCTTCCTAGCCTGATACGTCCCTACCAGGGACCACTCAGATGCAGGATTCATCATCACCACCCCCGCTGACAGTCCATCATGTCACACAGGCAGGCTTTGCAAATAGTCTAAAGGGGATACTCCCTCTCCTTAAGGACTACTCCTCTTTCCATGCCACCATCCTACAATCGGATGATGAAGGATCACTTGGCATTTCTCCATGAAGAGGTTAAGGCTCTCTTGTCCAAGGGAGCTATAGAGAAGGTCCCTGTGCCAGAAGTAGGTTGTGGTTGTCACTCTAGCTACTTTCTGGTGCCCAAAAAGGACAAGGACCTATGCCATAAACTAGACCTTCAGACCCTCAATCTCTTCCTCAAGAAGGAGTTCAAAATTCTAACTCTGGCTCAGGTTCTATCTGCCCTGGACCCAGGAAACTGGATCGTAGTGTTGGACTTGCAGGACGCCTATTTCTATATTTCTGACCTGCCTGACCACAGACGTTAATTGCGGTTCATGGTAGGCCACGAGCATTTTCAGTTCACCGTACTCCCCTTTGACCTTACCAGTGATCGTCAGGTGTTCACCAAGGTGATGGTGGTGGTTGTAGCTCATCTGCACTGGTCAGGGGTTTCAGTCTTCCCCTACCTCAACCACTGGCTGTTGAAGGCGGCTTTGCCCCAGTCTGTCATCTCCCACCTCCAGACTATGGCAGAACTCCTGCATTTGCTGGGGTTTACTTTAAACATGCCAACGTATTACCTAACTCCCTCTCAGATGCTCCATTTCTTCCAAGCTGTTCTGGACAAGGTGCAGTTTCAGGCTTATCAACCCGAGAAGCGAGTCCAGGATATTCAGGCTATGATACTGATGTTTCAGCCTTATCCTGGATCTGGGTGAGAATGACTCTGAGGCTGTTGGGCCTCGTGGCCTCCTGCATCCTGCCGGTGACACATGCCAGATGGCAAGTTCCAGTGGGCGCAGCATCAGGGGAATCTCTCCAACATGGTCCAGATCTTGGAGGGAACTGCACAAGAACTGCAGTGGTGGCTCTTGAACTGTGATTGGGTCAGAGGCAGATCCCTCTCCCTTTCCCAACTAGATCTGACAAAATTGACAGATACATCACTCCTGGGATGGGGCGGCCACATGGGAGAGGCGGAGATCAGAGGTGTCTGGTCTCCAGCAGAGTACGGGCTCCACATCAGTCTTTTGGAGCTCATGGCGATCAGACGGGCATTGAAAGCATTCCTTCCGTTTCTCAAAGGGAAAGTAGTGCAGGCATTCATGGACAACACCACCGCCATGTGGTTCTGATCCAAGCAGAGCGGAGTGGGGTCGTGGACCCTTTGTCAGCAGCTCTGCACCTCTGGACATGGCTGGAATATCAGGTCATTTCCCTGGTGGTTCAACACTTAGCAGAATTCGTCCACTCTCTGAGCTCCAGAGTGTATGAATTCAGCCAACAATTCCTGGTTAATCATGAATAGCAACTCCATCCGGGGGTGGGACAAGGTCTCTTTCAGCAGTGGGGAGATCCTCAGTTAGATCTGTTTGACTCCAAAGAGAATGCGCTAGTTAGATATCACACTTACTTTAAAAAGTAATGACTAATTATGTCGGCATATCTTGCTGCTACTTCTGCTCCCCTTGAGACGTGTGTTGGATGTGCTGGTTGCTAATGACCCTCATCACCTGACTCTGGCTCAGAAATGATTACTGGCAACCCTTTGCGAGTTGCTATATTGTACACTATTGCACATGTTGTGATAATCTTGCAGCTTGTCTCTGGTGTTTATTGTTGGGCATCACCACCCTTATGGCGACAGAAAAAATGACTTTTGAGGAGGCCAAATGTCCTTTCAATCACAGATCTGATTCTTTTGTTTACAGCATTTTAACAATGCTCACTCTGTGCGGAAGGGTGAAGGTGAGGTGTCAAAATCCATAAGCACTGTCAACTACAATTGAAATATTTGCATTAAGTAACAAATAAACAATATGACCATGTGGATCATATAAGTTAGAAAATGTGAGTGAACTTACCAACTAAGAAACGTGTAAATGCCACTATGCCTAAACATAAACAATTCACAGATGTTGCCTGGGAATCTTGTTTCAATATGTGTAATTACATTTGAAGACTCAAAGACCACTTGGATGGTTAAGAAACAAGTATGTTTTCCATTTCAAAACAGGAACTCAGTGCCAGAAGGTGGGACTATAGGAACATGAGTTCCGTCAATACAGCCAATGACGTGGAAATTGTGCAATCCTGTAAAGTTATACATTTGTTAATTTTAACTCCTATGCAGTGCTAGGAAAACTAATGTGAATTCATTCTGATTAACATAGCATCCAGCAAAGCTCTAACACACCTTGATATTACACTTAGGGATATCCCGCCTGCTGCAGCAGTCTCACATTTTTAACTCCCAGTGGCTAGGAGCTGCAGTGAACATGGGTGGTGATAAAATTGCTACTGAGGGTGTTTTTCTCTGGCTTAATTTTAGCAATGAGATATAAAATAATTGCCCTACTTAGCCTTCATTAATCAAATATATTTTTCTCAGTTTGTTAAAAAAGTATAACACTTGATTTAAAAATCTTTTCCTTTATCTTTCTCCTCAGCAAACCAGACAGTATCCACATCCTCCTTGCCATCATGTACAAAGCAGCCATTTTAAAAAAAGAAAGCTGATGCATTCTGAACCTGTTTATATAGAGCGCACCTGTTTACTACCTGTTTTGAGTTGATGGTAAATTACACATGGAAAAGAATCATCCTGCGACTAGTCTCAATTTGTGTATGCTTCGTACGTTGAAATAGCTATTTGGTAACGTGAGATTGCAAAAAGTGTCTCAATATTTTGAGTTGCAAACAATGCAGACTGTATTATTTGTTTTTCAAAAATAACTGCAAATGCCAGGCATACAAAACACCGTTTTTAGGTCCCTAACTAGTTAGCTACTGGTTACAGACTTGCAAACGCTTCGTACATCTGGCCATTATTTTACATGCTCTTTATCTACCCCATGATTATGTTGTTTATTTTATGTGCAAGGGTGTTTTATTCCACTTGTACACATCAGTAACTTATATCAAGCTGTGTACAGGGTGTTGTGTTTAAACCTCAAATCAATAACAATGTATTAAAAAAGATCTGGAGTGTAAATAAAATTCTCTTTCATGAAGGAAATTGGTAAACTGGGTTTCCACGTTGTTGCGGAAGATAAATGTTAGCGCAGACGGACCATTTGATGCAGTCCTTTGGTGTTCCATGCACTTCCCAGATGCAGCATATGTCTTGGATCAGTCATATCGAGCTGCCTACCAACTTTTCTGCTCCAGAGCACACTTAGGGGCATAATTATACTCTGTTTGCGCCGGATTTGCGTCGTTTTTTTTTACGCAAATCCGACGCAAAACTAACTCCATATTTATACTTTGGCGTTAGACCCGTCTAGCGCCAAAGATCCTGGAGTTTGCGGCATTTTTTAACGTGGACACCTTCCTTGCGTTAATGATATGCAAGGTAGGCGTTCCCGTCTAAAAAATGACTCCGAGGCATGTGCGCCGTATTTACACTCCCGGGAAAAAATGACGCCCGGGAGTGGGCGGGTGAAAAAAAATGACGTCCAGCCTCTTTAGCGTCATTTTTTAACGCCTGGTCAGGGCAGGCGTTAAGGGACCTGTGGGCTCGGAAGGAGCCCAGAGGTGCCCTCCCAAGCCCCCAGGGACACCCCCTGCCACCCTTGCCCACCCCAGGAGGACGCCCAAGGATGGAGGGACCCATCCCAGGGAACTTAAGGTAAGTTCAGGTAAGTATTTATTTTTTTGTGGCATAGGGGGGCCTGATTTGTGCCCCCCTACATGCCACTATGCCCAATGACCATGCCCAGGGGACATAAGTCCCCTGGGCATGGCCATTGGGCAACGGGGCATGACTCCTGTCTTTGCTAAGACAGGAGTCATTTGAATGGGGGTTGGGAGTAAAAAAAAATGGCGCTAATCGGGCTAAAAATTTTTGCCTCAGCCTGACTTGCCCCATTTTTTGGCGCCCAAGCTCCATTTTCCCCTACGCCGGCGCTGCCTGGTGTAAGTCATTTTTTTTTAACGCACACCAGGCAGCTCCGCCGGCTAACGTCATTCCATAAATAAGGCGCCCGCATGGCGCTTTGGAATGGCGTTAGCCGGCGTTAAATTTTTTGACGCACAACTGCGTTGGCGCAGTTGTGCGCCAAAAAGTATAAATACGGCCCTTAGGCCCTTATCACAACCCTGGTGGTTGGTGTTAAAGCGGCAGTAATACCGCCAACAGGCCAGCGGTAAAAAAAATGAGATTACGACCACAGCAGAAACCGCCAACATAGCCAGCCACCTTAACACTCCGACCGCCACGGCGGTAGCAACAAACACCGCGGCGGTCACCGCCAACAGACAGGCGGAAGACAATTTACCACCCACCCTCTCATGAGAGGCCAATCCACCAGCTTTTCCGGGGCGCTACCAACGACATCAAAAGCATGGTGGAAACAGGACACTGAAGGGGAACCACTCACCTTCCGACACTCCACGAAGAACCAGGACGCCATGGAGCCCGAATTGCAAATCCTCCCCATGTTGGTGTATCTTCTCATACACCAGGAAGTAGAAAGAAGGCGCCGGCAACGACGATGGTGAGTACTGCATCTAGCACACAGGGGAGGGGAGGTAAAAGAGAGTGACACACATGCGGCATGCAACACCCCCACCCCCTTTCCCTCACCCACAACACCATACACACTAACACATCCAACAACATTACAGATATACCCCGTCACCCCCTGGAATAACGCAAGGACAAAAGGAAATTATTTTAACCAGTGATATATTGGAACATTCAGATACAGCAACCAAATTTTAAATAATCAGTATATTCAAATATTTACCTTATGTACAGAAGGCTGTACACTGTCCCTTGTAAATGTGTGTGGATCAGTGGTCTCAAAAATCATGGGCGAAGCCCACACATGACACCTGCCTCAAAACAGAGAGAATACTGCAGGGGCATCAGGCCAAAAAAACACAGGCACCTCAAGTGGGAGTGGGAGGGGGGCACCTCAGCCGGAAGATGGTACTACGCCACTGCTCCTCGAGGGGGCTCCATGCCCACAGCGATGTCCTGGGAAGTGCAAAGCCACTGTCTCTCAAGTAGGTGGTTTGCCCACTGCTTGGTCCTTGGGAGTGCAAAGCCACAGTCTCTCAAGTCTCTCAAGTGAGTGGGTTGCCCACTGCTTGGTCCTGGGGAGTGGAAGGCCACAGTCTCTCTAGTGGATGGCTTTTTCGACTGTTTCTGGAGTGGGCATTGTGCCCAGTCTGCTTCATCCTGCCAAGGATTGGGGGAGTGGATGCATGTCTCCACTGGTTGTGGAGGGGGCATTGTGCCCAGTCTGCTTCATCCTGCCAAGGATTGGGGGAGTGGATGCATCTCTCCACTGGTTCTGGAGGGGGCATTGTGCCCAGTCTGTTTCATCCTGCCAAGGATTGGGGGAGTGGATGCATCTCGCCACTGATTCTGGAGGGGCCATTGTGCCCAGTGGTGCTGCACCTGGGGTGTGGCAGTTCACATTCTCTCACCTGGGTGTCTGAGCCACGAGATGTGCAGGGAACAGGTATCACGATAATCCTTGAAGGCAGAGCCACACTCCATCCTGCGGCGACTTAGGCTGCAAACTGCTGGTAGTGCCAGTGCTGGTGGTGGTGCCTCATGTGGTGTGTCCAGGGTCCAGGACATCACCTGCAGCCTCAGACGGCTGCTGTCTGATGTAGTGGCACTGGCTGGGCATGTGGTGGTGCAGATGTCGGTGGCTGCGGTGGAGATGCTGCCGGCGCTGCCCATGGTGCAGGTGTCTGTAGTGGTGAAGGGAGACACCAGAGCATCTCCGGCAGCCTCGGACAGCTGATCACTGGGGAGGATACTGCTGACTGACGTTGTGGCAGTGGCGATGCAGGTGGCGGTGCAGGTGGCAGTCGTTGCGGCGGTGGTGACCGCGGTATAGGTCGCTGGCATGTCTGGGGAAATGGTGGTCACCAGCCCCTCACCAGGAGGCTTTGTGCCCTGAAGTGACTTGGCCTTGCTCTTGTGTCCCTTCCCCACCTTGGTAGTCACTGCTGGAACCTTGGCACTGTCCTCTTTGTGTTTGGATGAGGCCTTGCTGGGTGGGTGGTGCGACTTTCCCCTGCTGCATGCCGGCCCCTTCTTGACCTTGGGAGGTGGCGGAATTGCGTGGTCCTTCACATCTGTAGGTGGCCACTGGCAGCTCTGCCGGGTGCCCCCTTCGATCCTCCCGGACTTGCAGGGACCACAGCGGACGCATATTTTGTGGCTGAGGTGCTGGGCTGGGAACTGGACATCCTGGCCCTAGGGGAAGGATGGGGAGGAGATGTAGGGAAGAGGTTAATGTTAGCTAGGAAAAGTTTTTTTTACACACTGGGACAGGAAGATGGAGGGGGTGTGGGAGTGGAGGAAGAGGTAGTGGTTGTAAGAGGTGTACGTCTGCTGAGTTTGGGTGATGGCTGTTGAGTGGGTGTGTGCCTGCATTTGTGTACTTTGGGAGGAGGGCTCACAGACACACTGGGAGAGGACACAGGGGATGTGTGAATGGTTGTGGGGGTGGTGATTGCTCGTGAGCGGTGTGTTGTGATGGGCGTGCTGGTGATGGAGGCAGTGGCTGATGATGTAGTGCATGCAGGTGTGAGTGGAGACGATACTGGGAGATGAAGGGGACACAGTGGAGCCAGTGGATGTTGGTATGTGTGCATGGGTATGGTGCTTGTGTGAGTGCCTGCAGGATGATGTGTGGTCCAATCCAAGAACTGTGTGCCCAATTGGTCAGCTATCTTCCATCCCACAGGTATCCCCCCTCTTATGCAGGTCCGTCAGTGCTCCATTTCCTGGCAAGTGGCTCCTTCCAAACTACAGTGGCCATGGCATCAGGGATATCTCAGCCAATATTCTCCAACGTGTTGAGCAGGGTGTTTTCTGCCCTGCAGAAACATATGCACATCTACATCGTGTTCCCCCAGGTGGATGATTTGGCCATAGTGAAAGCTGACTTCCATGCCCTGGGACATATCCTCAACATCATTGGTGCCATTGATGGGACACATGTGGAATTTGTCCCCCCGCAGAAATGAACAGGTGTACAGAAATAGAAAAAGCTACCATTCGATGAATGTGCAAATGGTGTGTTTGGCGGACCAGTACATCTCCCATGTGAATGCCAAGTGTCCTGGCTCTGTGCATGACGCCTATATCTTGCGCAATAGCAGTATCCCTTATGTGATGGGCCAACTCCAGAGGTACAGGGTGTGAGTAATAGGTGAGCCCAAGGTCCCCACACAGTATGAGTAGGTGTCTGGGTAGGGGGTTGTCCCTAAGGGTTAGTGTGTGTCTCACAATTGTCCCTCGATATTTGCAGGTGACTCTGGATACCCCAACCTGTCATGGCTACTGACCCCAGTAAGGAATCCCAGGACAAGGGCAGAGGAACGTTACAATGAGGCACATGGGTGAACTAGGCGGATTATTGAGAGGACATTCGGCCTCCTGAAAGCCAGATTCCGGTGCCTCCATCTGACAGGTGGCTCCCTGTACTACTCACCCAAGAAGGTGTGCCAGATCATCGTGGCATGCTGTATGTTGCACAACCTGGCATTGAGACGCCAGGTGCCTTTTCTGCTGGAGGATGAGCCTGGTGATGGTCTTGTGGCAGCGGTGGAGCCTGTGGACAGTGAGGAAGAGGAGGCAGAGGAAGAAGATGTTGACAACAGAACAAACATTATCCTGCAGTACTTCCAGTGACACACAGGTAAGAGACTAACTCCTCTTCACATTTCAGTATACTTTAGGACATTGTACATGGCAGCCTCTTAACCTCTGTCTATGGACACTGACTGTTCCCTTTGGGTTTCCGTTTTTCCGATATGTGTACCCCATTCTGGCTTCTCCTATGTGTACTGCTGGCCAACAACTGTCATACATTGGTATGAGTAAATGAACATATACCTTCCAATGCTTTGCTAATGTTATACTAATACATTTGTGAATCATCAGACTGACTCCAGATTGGTATTTGATTCAAGGGTGTTTATTTAGGTGCTAATAAGTATAGGGGTATGTGCAAGGGCCTGGGGTGATGGTGGCGGAAGGTCCATGGTAGAGTCCAGTCTCATGGTGCATTGTCCAGGGGGCATAGGAAGTGGAGCAATTTCAGTTCAAGGTGGACAGGGTAACAGAGTGGAACAGAAGGGTGAAAATCAAGAGGGTCCTATTTCCTAGCAGGGGTCTTGGCAATGTTCTCTGTCTTCTGCCTGGATCGCAGGGACCATTTGCGGGGTTGGTCTCATTCTGCAGGGGGTGGGGTGCTGTTGGCCTGATGTTCGTGTGGTGGGGCCTCTTGTCCACTAACACCGGCGGAGGTGGAAGGCTGTTCCTCGGTTTGTTGAGCCACTGCCTCCCTCATGGTCTTGCCCATATCAGCCAGCACCCTTGCTATGGTGACCAGGATGGTATAGCTTTTGGTGAGGTCATCCTTGATCCCCATGTACTGTCCCTCCTGCAGCCACTGGGTCTCCTGAAACTTGGCCAGTACGTGCCCATGGTCTCCTGGGAATGGTGGTATGCTCCCATGATGTTGGAGAGTGCCTTGTGGAAGGTCGGTTCCCTGGGCCTGTCCTCCTCCTGTCGCACAGCAGTCCTCCCAGCTTCCCTGTTGTCCTGTGCCTCTGTCCCCTGACACACTGCTGATTGACGTATCCTGGGGAGAGTGGCATGGGCCCGCTGGGTGGGTGCTGTGCTGGTGTTTCCTGAGGGGGAGGCTCTGTGGTGGGTTGGGACTGTGGCAGGGCAGCCAACTGTCCAGAGGTCCCAGATGGGCTAGGTTGGTCATCCTGATCCAGGCGTGCAGAGCTGCTGTCATCACTGTGGGCCTCTTTTGTGGGGGGACTGGATGTAGCTGGCACCTCCTGTCCGGTGACGTTGGGTAGGGGTCCTGTTGGGATGCAAATGCATTGTTATTGTATCTGTGTGTGCCATCTTGTGCAATGGGTGTGTTTCCCTTAAAGAATTGTGCTTTCCCTGTCACCTTGGCCCTGTGTGATTGCTGATTGTGTGGGGTGGGTGAGTCTCTCTACTGGGCATGCTGTGATGATGGGTGTCCATGCAGGTCTGTGATGGAGGTCCATGAATTGGTGTAGCATCCAGGGCTTGGTATTGGGATGTGTGGGTTGTGATAGTGGGGTATATGTGAGGTGTTGGAGTGATGGGGGTGAGGGTAGAGGTAGGAGTTTGTGATGGCATGCAGGTAGGTTGGGGGGGATACAGTAGTAAAGATTTGACTTACCAGAGTCCAGTCCTCCTGCTACTCCTGCGAGGCCCTCAGGATGCATTATTGCCAAGACTTGCTCCTCCCATGTTGTTAGTTATGGGGGAGGAGGTGGGAGTCCACTGCCAGTTCTCTCTACTGCTATCTGGTGTCTTCAGACCACGTAACGCACCTTCCCCCGTACGTCGTTCCACCTCTTCCTGATGTCATCCCTGGTTCTTCGATGCTGTCCCACAGCGTTGGCCCTGTCGACGATTCTCCTCCATAGCTCCATCTTCCTTATAATGGACGTCTGCTGCACCTGTGATCCGAATAGCTATGGCTCTACCCAGATGATTTCCTCCACCATGACCCTTAGCTCCTCCTCAGAAAACCTGGGGTGTCTTTGAAGTGCCATGATATGGTGTGAGTGATATGTGTGAGGTGATGTGTGGGGTGATGTGTTGTGATGTATGATATGATGTGCGTGGATAGTGTATGAGTGATGGTGTTCTGTGTCTCTGAGTGAATGTGTGCTCTTTGATTGTCTCTCTGTGCTTGTTCTATGTTTTTTTGGTTGCAAGGGGTTGTGGGTAATGTGGGTGTGTGTTTTATAGTGGTGTGAGTGTGTGGGTGTGGTGTGTGTATGTGTGTCAGGTGTGTGCATTTTGAATTGTCCAATGTGGTGTCGTTTTGTAAATGTATATTTTGAGTGCGGCGGTATGTACCGCCAATGGTTTACCGTGGTTGAAAGACCACCACGTTGATTCGTGGGTCGTGATACAGTGGGCGTGTTCCTGTTGGCGTGATGGTGTGGGTTTTGCTATCGGCAGTTTATCACTGACCTTTGGTGTGGCGGACTTGTGTGAGCGTCTGTATTGTGGCGGTATTCTTTGTGTGGGTCATAATACCCGTGGCGGATTACTGCCGCAGTCACGGTATGTTGGCACCCGTCAGCACAGCGGTAGGCGGCATTTACCGCCATGGTTGTAATGAGGTCCTTAGTTCTTTGAATCGTACCCCAATCAACTATGCTTTATTTTTTCTCTTCAGTATCAGGCAACCCTGCTCAGAGGAGTGCAACTTTTTTCTTATGTAGCAGGGCATAGTAGCAGCTGGTTTTAATGTGCTGGTATGGATACAGGCCTGATAGGTGAAAAAAACACGGGGGTACTGGACTTGAACAGGCCTTTCTCAGAACTGGTGCAGTACAACTTCTTTCGAAGTTCAGACAAATACAAACTACAAGGTCCAGAGAGGAGAGGCTGTATTTACTTTACATAGTAAGCACTGGAAGAAATACACCTCCAGTCACCTCAGGAGGAAAGGGTTCCAGAATCACAACAATGGGCCGAAGTGGTGATGCGATACTCTTTCCACACACTCCATTAAGAAGGGGAAGGACTGGCACGTCTTGGCCATGAGACTTATTTCCAGAGAGGAACTTCTGACTCCCTGAGTGGGGTTTCTGATTTCCAGACAAAAAGAAAATCAAGTAAATTTAACCATTTGCACAGTACAGGCTTACAAGGCAGACGTAACTAATTTTAGACCGATCTGGAGCAGAGCTGTTCAAGCCACCAGAACCGGTTATGTCAGATCTTGTCTAAGGAGCAGCACTTGGCCAGCAGGACATCTGAAGTGAAATTCCTACACCTTTTTAGATATCTGTAAGGCATTTCAGAAGAAAGTTTTGTGATGAGGCTTTGTCCAAAAGGCAACATGGAGGAGAACCACTGCCTTGTCTTGCAGTCATTGCACCCTAAAGGAAGACACCTTCCATAAAACCCAAATACATACAGCTTGGTCCACACAAACACACATAATCACTCATAATCAGTGTCACGTGCCTCACCTTCCCACACACAGAGGGTGAAGTAAAAGACCGCCAGTTATAGCGGACTGACCCTAAAATAAGTAAAGAGGAACAGATGGGTAAAATGGACTATGCTGTTCCCTACAGCCTCAGCCAAATAATTACTTAATTTGTAAAAAATCTAAGTGCAGGAGCCCAAACATTCCTTAGGAGCATTCTGCTACTGGTGTTGCCAACTTCAAAACCTGCATATCCTAACTCCACCTGAACTTCTCTCTTCACCATGCTACACTTCTTGACTATATATCTCACTCTTGTGGGTCCAGTTAATCATTGCCCTATTCCTTTGTCAATGTTTTCCTATCTTCTCATCCAGGGGTCCTCATCTATAATCAAAAGCACTGAATTGTCCCACTCACTCGCAGGATCCTAGAGCAATTTACAGAACTATATGTAAACAATACAGATATACATACGTGCACAACTTTTTCAGTAGAACAATGTGCTTGAATAGAAAAAAAGATGTTTGCAGCTTATGAACAGGCTAAAAAGTGGCCACATTTTATTTGTTTCATTTTAAAAAGAGCCAAACAAACCAATATGTCACTATATTATGAAAAGGTGACTGGAAACATCTTTCACAAAACATTTTTAAATTAGAAAAGAAAGACCATGAAAGGCAATGTTAGCAGATAGACTGCCATAGGCACTGAGGTAAAAATAACATTATGCCGCAAAAGGCCTCTCACTTTCTCCTGTGTCCCATCATGCCCCACAGCTAACATGTTGGTTCTTTTTTTCTGGCTTCTAGTACTAGGATCTTGGATCTTTCCAAACGTTTTTACACCTACTTCACTCTGTACTTTAGGACTGGGAGTGTGTTTGGAACATTTCCGCACAGAAAATATTATTTTTTCCTGACAAAATGCCTTCACTTTTTGTGAAGGGCCCTGCTGTGGCAAAAAGAAGGTCCAGTGAGACCCCCCCACAATGTTTATGTAATATGCCTTTCTGAAGATCATTGCCCTGAAGACTGCAGCCACTACCAGAAGTTGCCCAGCAAGATTCTAAATGACAGGCAGAAAATCAGGTTGCTTAGTCTGCAGAAAAGGGTGCTAGAGGCAGTTTCAACATCTGAGGGGCAAGGAGAATGTGGTCCAGCTTCAAGGACACTCTGAGAAGTAGATCATCAAAGGAGTCAAAGGTATCATTTCCAATTGACGCTGAGGTCTGTGACATTAAAGACTTGTAAAAATACACTTTCCATCGAAAGGTATGCAGAAAAGAAAGTTGCATCAAAACGCTATTCGGTGTCAAGGGACACCATATATTTGCTTTTGACACCTCCGTTTACGTTGATACCAGGCTTGAGGTTGACATCCAGGGCCACATGGCGTCAAAACCTCACTAGACATTGACTCCACCTTTGAAGTCAAGAACCACATCACAATCAACTTCAGACTGGCTTTACCTATATCAAAAAAGGGGCGTCACCCACACTTCAGATTCAAAGTACTTTAGAACTTAGGCCCTCATTATGAACATGGCGGTCCGTTCTGCACCGCCGGTGGTGGCGGTAGAAACCGCCAACAGGGGAACGGCCCGGACCACCAAATAATGAACCAAACTAAACACACACTCCCGCGCACCACCCACCGCCAGGAAAGGAGCCCCGCTGACAACGGCAGAGTCCACCCACAGGCCGTTGGAAAGGCCTAACCCACCCATCAAATTATGAACTACCATCCCGCCGCCAGTTCCGGCGCGGGAACCACCACCACACAAAGCCAAACGGAAAAGAAACAAAAAGAAGGAAACACTCACCGGAGTTCCACAAAACGTGCAGCGGCAGCCATGGACAGAGAGCTGCAGATCATGCCAGCCTTGCTCCTTGCCATATATCTACATGACCGAGACCACCGACGAAGACGATGATGGTAAGTACTGCAAACTACGACACAAGGGAGGAAAGGGCAAAGTTACATACCCACCCATTCCACCCACCCCGCAACGCCCCCAACCCTTCCCAGCAGCACAAGTCAGACACCCCACACCAAGAGGGACGTACCCGACCGAGGCCACTGCAACTTGGCCATAGTACATACAATAGCCCCATACCCATAAATAACTTAAACAAACACCAGGGTGGAACTGCTGCAGCCCAAACACAGGCCACACCAAAACCTTATTATCTAGCTCAGTGAGCTAAATGGTGCCAACAGGGCCAATGGCCAGTCCATCAAAAGTAATTAGTCCTTGGCCACAATTGGCCACACCTGACTCCCTCAAGTGCTGGGTACTCCACTGAAAAGAGCACCATATGGGGATCCAGGCACCTCACGGAAGGGGGTGGTGGGTAGTGGTGGGGATTTATGATGGGGTGGGTCTTAGACTTGCGTGAGGAGGTTGGAGGGGGGTGAGCTTCTCCTTTGAAGGGGTGGGGGCTGTTTGGCTCGGGCGGAGCAGGATGCCTTAGGCTCTAAGGGGGCCTTCTTCTTCACCGGAGAAGGGGCACGGGGATGGGAAGGCTGGACCGGGGTGGGCTGCGATGTGGAAGGAGCGGAAAGGGCAAGGAGGTGGGCACGTTTCGGGACAAGACGGGGTGGGCCAGTGGGTTCAAACAGGTCTGCACAGGAGAGGAAATGTTTTTTTTGGAGCAATTGGGGTGGGCGTGGATGAGGGCCTGGGAGTGGAGGCAGAGGGAGTTGATGTATGGGGTGTAGGTGTGTGTGTAGTGGGTGCAGGTGACTGCTCAGTATGCTGTGGTGTGGTGGATGTCTGATGGGTGGGTGTCTTGGTGCTTTTGAGTGTTTTGGTAAGTGGGGGGTGGACACAGTGGGAGAAGACAGACAGCTAGTGTGGATGTATGTTGGGTGGGTGTCTGCAAGTCAGGTGAGTGTGCTGCATGTGTCAACTACAGTGGAGGTAGTGAGTGCAGGTGTGGTGTATGGGGTGCATGTATGGCTGTCTGCTATTGTGGTGAGTGCAGGAAGAGGAGCAGTAACAGTGAGTGAAGGTGCAGTGCATGAGGGTGTGGATGTAGAGGGGACAGACAGGGAGGTGGAAGAGGCGGGCACACTGGGGGAAGTGGACGTTGTTGTGTGTGCAGGTGTCTGTTGTCTGTGTGAATGCTTGTGGTGGCAGGTGTGGTGCTTGTGTTTGGAAGTGTGCTTCTTGTGTGTTGATGTGCCTGTAAGTGTGTCTGATTGTGTGCTTTGGACGGGTGAAGGGAGTAGGGTGCTGGAAGGGGTAGAGGAGGTTGGAAGGGGGACGGAATGGCCAGGGAAACTGGCTGCCGTCCAAGAGGAGGCCAGAGCCTGAAAAGATCTCTGTAGGGCAGACACAGCACTGTGAATACCATCCAGCTAGGCATTGGTCTGCTGCACCTCAGAAGCCAGAACCTGGATGGCATTGACAATGGTTTTCTGCCCTACAGAGATGGTTCTTAGGAGGTTAATAGCCTCCTCTGTGAGGGCAGCAGGGGAGGAGGTGTCTGGGGCGAAGGAAACGCCCACCTTTCTGGATGGGCGGGCACGGGTAACTCAGGGGGGAGCAGAAGGTATGGGGGGTGGCGGTAGTTGTTACGGTAGTGGTGTGTGCACTAGGGTCCACCACCACCAGAGGACCCCCATCGGAGGAGGTCTCAGAGTCACTACCTCCTGTGGTAGTAGCCTCCCCCGTGGAAGTCCCCTCGCCCTCCCAACCACTGGTCCCCTGGGCATCCGTTGTCTCTGCCTCGGAGGATCTGTGGGCCGCTGCCACCCCACTTGCCAGTGCTCAGCTCCGTCGCCTGATGTTGATACTGTACCAGACAAACACAAGAGAACAGGGATGGGGAGACAAAACAGGAGAGACACTTGTAAGTAGCTGAATGCTGATACACAATGGCCAGACATACACCTACCCAGCAGACACACCCAACAGGCAGCACCATGCACTAGGCCCATGGCCATGGCCCTGACTACTGAGCAGTATACTGACCTAAACCTATATCCTGAAATTGTATTGGAGCTCAGGTAGGTGAAACCTGACATGGACACCCCTACACCCTTTGGGGAGCAGACAGTAGCTGGACACCAGTCAAAATCCCTGCTCTAAGCACCATGATCCCTATCGCACACACACTCATCCTTCCAGGCTGAAGTATGGGCTGTGAGTACTCACCCCCTTGTGACTGCTGTGCAGCCTTCAAGCGCCCATCCAGGCCTGGGTACGCCACCTCCAGGATCCTTCACATGAGGGGGGTCAGTGACCGACGGGCACCCCTTCCACGTTGGGAGGACTCCCCCAGCTGGGCCTCAGTAATCTTCCGCACCCAGCACCGCAGGTCCTCCCACTTCTTTCGACAGTGGATGTTCCGCCGGTTGTAGACCCCCAGGGTCTGTACCTCCTTGGCGATGGCATGCCAATGTGCCCTCTTCTGGTGGGCGCTGACCTAGTAGGGTGACACAGAAATGGAACACAGAGGTCAGGCACCTGCACAATGGCAACAGCTGGAAGATTGTCAGACATAGGACAGACAGTACTCCCAGACATGCAGGACAGTTGCATGCAGCATTCCATGCACCAAGCCCCATCCTGGCTCACAGGAGCACACATCTGTGCATTCCATTCCATCCATCACTCACACAGTGCCCCCCAAACCCGGACTCACCTGTACCTCTGGCCGTCCATAGAGTCTGCCGTACAGGGGCAGGACCCCTTCCACCAGTTTCTCCAGTTCTTCCTGGGTGAAGGCCGGGGTCCTTTCCCCTGCACCACGTGGAACATCCATAGCCAGAGGCAGGCCACAGCAGTACACAGAGTGGAGTACTTGTCCGCACAGGATCAGGGAGTCAAGTGATCAAACGATGACGAACACGCGTACATTCCGCAGCGGTATGCACCGTCACCGCCGGCGGCAATCATGATACGCCAGGATTCCCGTTGGCATCCATGTTATCCGATGACGGTGCGAACGCGGTCAACACCGCCGTATGCTGTGACGTCAACCGCTAGGGGTATTAGGTCACTTCCACAACGAAGGGGCAGAACTACAGTGGGCAGACATTTTGCCATCACCTACGCATCTTGAGATTCATAATACTCACAATGCGGGGCCTACTAACCATATGAAGCACATAGGCCTCTATCCATTGAGTATATAATCACACATGATTTACTCTGTTCCCTTCTAGTGATGTACATGTACATCTGTCAGGTTGCAGTTATTGTACAGACACTACTATGAAGAATGCAGTGCATGTATGTAGCAAATATGCCAGTGTATGTGTGCACATCACTACTTTTTCCTACCCCTCATAGGTACCGACCCTTGTGGCGAGGAAGGGCACCATCAGTGTACAGACCACTTGTGGATATGGGGACCATGGTGGAGCATCAGATCATCATCACCTACAGACTCACACGTGCAACTATTCAGGACCTATGTGCATTACTGGATCCTGCACTGACTCCCGGAAATCGTAATCAGCATGCCATTCCAACTGAGGTGCAGGTGCTCTCCGCACTCCATTTCCTGGCCACAGGCTCTTTTCAAGTGACAGTGGGCATGGGTGCTGGTTTCTCACAACCAATGTTCAGCCAGGTACTGACAAGATTTCTGAATGCATTTGTACAACATCTGCAATCCTATGTGCGATTCCCCCCACAGTGCTGACCTCCCTGCCATCAAGTCTGACTTCGATGCCTTTGCAAACATTCCCCATGTCATAGGTGCCTTCAATGGCACCCACATAGCTATCATCCCCCCAAGAATGAGTGAACAGGTGTACAGAAACAGGAAGAACTTTCGCTCCATGAACATCCAATTGGTATGTACTGCAGACCAATACATATCCCATGTGAATGCCATGTTTCCGGGTTCTGTCCATGATTCATTTGTTTTGAGGAACAGTAGTGTGCCACAGAAGATGAAACTACTACAAGAGGACAGAGGGTGGATCATAGGTAAGTTTGCCTGTTACTAACCGACACATTGCAGAAAACCAGCCTGTCTGACTAAGGACATTCCAATGACGACTCTGTATTGACCATTCCTCTAGGTGATTCTGGCTATCCAAACTTGCGTTGGCTCCTGACACCAGTGAGGAATCCCAGGACGGAGGCAGAGAGGAAATACAATGAGGCTCATGGACGTACTAGGAGGGTGATAGAGCGTACTATAGGTCTCCTGAAGGCTAGATTACGGTGCCTACATATCTCTGGGGGTTCCCTGGCCTATGGGCCTGATAAGGTGTGTAGAAAAGTGGTGGCCTGATGCATGCTGCACAACGTGGCAGTGGGACATTCAATCCCCCTTTTGGAGGTGGAGGGTGCTATAGGTCCTGATAATTTACCTCAGAGAGGTGAGGAGAGTGATGGTGAGGATGAGGAAGGTGAAGATGTCAATTCCAGGAACTAACTGATACAACTCTACTTCTAATTACTGTGTGGGACTTAAGCCTGTAAATATGGTTAGTGGCTGATACTGTAAGTGTGCCATGTCATCTAGGGGGAATTGGTCATGATAGGCAAGACATGGACCTCTTCAGCATGGTACTGACAGACAATATATGCATTCTCTCCTTGACTATTTTGAAACACACATTACCACCACCATGCACAAATTGACAATGAAGTTGTTCCCTGCCATTTGAATCCATACTCCACTTTGTTCAACATTGAAGACAGGGGACAGTGTTACAGGTGAGATATGTTGTTTATTGGTGGAATACAGTGAAATATGCTATGTACAGTGATGGAAGTCTTAATGGTTGGGTGTCCTCAAAACCGACTTGGTGGCAGGCCTGTTTGATGTCATAGGTGGGTCCTATTTGTAGTTTAGTACTTTATTTAGCCCTCCACTAAGTGTAGTTGGTGAATGGATGGGATGGTTGCTTGGCAGTAGTAGCAGTGTCAATTGTTGGAGTGGAGCTTGTTCTTCGCTGGGTTTCCAGTGCCATATCTTGGCCTGAGACTACATTTGTGCGCCTGCTGTGGAGCTTCTTGGGGTGGCATGGTTGGGCCTTGTAATTCCTGGGAGGGTATTTCCTGTGCTGTTTCAGCTGCTTGGGTCATCTGTTGCTGGTTGTCGAGGGCTGCTGTGGGGGCCTCTTGTCCGGTGTGGGAGTCTGAGTGTTTGTTGACCAACTGCAGCAGTTCTCCAGCAATGGTGGCCATTGTGGCATTGTGTTCTTTCCACTGCTCCATGGCCTGTTGGTGTTGTTCCAGCTGCATCCTCTGACTTTGCTCCAGGGTGGATACAATATGTGCCAACCTGTCTTGGGTATGTTGGTAGGCCCCCAATACCTCTACAATGACGTCCTGGGCTGCTGCATCTATCCGGTGCCCTATCCCCTGACCCACTGGGGCACTTGCCCTTGCCCCCTGTGACTGTGTCCCCTGCGCAGGTCTTGACGTGCCACTTGTAGTGGGGCCCTCATCTTCCTGCATGTTGGGGGTGGGAGACTGTGGCCTCTGTAGCTGTGTTCCACCAGTTTGTGCCCTGGGTCCACTGGTGTGGGTACGCCTCCCCTGGCCTGCTGGTCTTGACTGGGTGTTAGAGGTGATAGTGGTTTCCTGGGTGGGGCTGCTGCACGGTGAGCATCCAGGGCTGTGTGAGGGGCCTGTCTGTTCATCAGTGTCCAGGGATCCTTCACCAGTGTCCTGTGATGTGCCTCTGTCTCCCTGGAGTGCTGTGGCATTCCTTGTCCCCTCCATTAGGGTTGCATGGGTGGTGGTGCCTGTTGGTGGACATAGAAATGTATGTTACATATGCATGAGGGTTTGAGGTGTACTGAACTGTGCAATTTTGTGCTGGTGTGCCTTTCAGTGGCCTTCCAGGGTGCGTTTGTGAGGTGGGCATTGCATTTAGCGGTAGTGGTGGGGTTACATTGTGGTGGGATTATTATTCCATTATGGGTACGTGCAGGGGTGGGTGGCTGTGCACAGCGGGAGTGATGTGGGCCTGGTAGTGAGTTGTGGTGGATGTGGTGGGTAATGGCTGGGTTGGGTGTGGGTCTAGGTGGGTGTGTGTGGGGTGGGGTGGTGCATGCATTACAGGTATGGTGTATATAGGGTAATTGTAGATGACTTACCCGAGTCCATTCTGCCAGTGAGTCCAGTTAGTCCCTCTGGGTGCAGGATGGCGAGTACCTTCTCCTCCCAGTCTGTGTAGTTGGGTGGTGTTGGTGGCATTCCTCCCCCAGTCTTCTGCACTGCGATGTGGTGCCTGGATGCCATGGCCCGGACCTTCCCCCGCAGGTCATTCCATCTTTTGCGGATGTCGTCCCTGGTGCGTGGATGGTGTCCCACTGCATTCACCCTGTTCACAATGGTCTGCCACAGCTCCATTTTCTGGGCGATGGTTGTGTGCTGCACCTCGGACCCGAATATTTGTGGCTCCACTTTTAGGATCTCGTCCACCATGGTCCTTAGCTCCCTTTCGGTGAAGCGTGAATTATTGGGGGGGGACAAGGTGAGGGTGGTGGATGGCGTCGGGACTGGGGAAAGGGTTTGGGTGCTCCTGTGTGGGTCGATATGCGTGTCCTGTCTGCTGGCGTTCTCTGTCTGGCTCTGGTGCTCTCCGTCTTCTGGTCCTGGTTTCGTTGGAAGGGATTATGTGGTGTGTCTTGGGGTGTTTTATGGTGTTGTGGATGTGTGTCAGGTGTGTGGGTGCTAAGCCTAGCCAATGTGTGCACTGGTTGCTGTTGGGCCCACTTGCCGCCCGTGGCGGTCGCAGCCGCCAATGGTCGTCCGGCCTCCACTGTCCGCCGAGGTGATTTATGCATCATTATTTGGAGGGTGGGATGTGGGTGTGCTTGGCAGTGGCGGGGTGGGGTGGTCCGGGATTCCCGCCGACAGGGTCCTGGCGGGAAGTGGTGGTCTGGGAATTTTTGGCAGGGTTGGGCTTTTCGATCATTATATGGCGGGTTTCCATTCGCTGCCGCCGGCGGGATTCTGCTCACCGCCGCCACGGCGGTCTTTCCCGCCATGTTCATAATGACCGCCTTAGTCTCTATCAAGGGAGTAACTCCAGAATTAATTTTGTCACCAACTCCCTCCCCAAGGAGGTTAGCCACTCCACGCTTTCCACCAGTGACCCCCTGCTTGCCCAGTGTTTTTCCCATCTCCAAGGCCCATCAGTGGTCGTTAAATTCTTGCCTCCTTCTGCTCCTTCTTCAGGGATTATTCATCAACTATGGCAGACTGTCCTCCTGCCCATGGTACCTTGTAGATGACATAACAGCCTTTAATGAGGTTCTAGTTAGCAGTGACTAGGTTGAACATTCCCATGCTGACTCTAATAACAACATCCTCTGTGAAATTTGAACTCTACATCACAGATAAACCTCCAGGCCTCACATGGCTTTGGTCCCCTGGATTAATAAAGCCAGCCATACAACTATTGCTAGCCGAGCATCAGTTAAGCCTGCTCCATCTTAACTCCAAAGGAAATACAAAATTAATGGATAAAGAGCCTCTGGTCCTCAGCAAGTAATCCATGGTCAGATTATCTCTTTCTATCGGTTGCAAGAAAGTTGCACGCTGTATCCTCTTCCACCACTATTCCTCAAACGAGGAGAGCAAGCAGATGGATTCATGTGGTAGAAACATGAGTAGTGCCCCTGGCAACAGTGATGGAGATTAACAGTGATGAAGGTTTCCAATGCCATGTCACCATTAGGAAGGTATAACAAATCACTATTGCTATAGTGAGCCATCTACAAGAGTGGAAGAAAATAATAAATAAATGGGTCATCAAGATTGCTTAGAATGAATATTCTCTCCTATTCAAAGAACATACACCCTTTATTCCATCAAACATGTCCTTTTCTTATCATCAAGAGCTGCTGTGGAGAGAAGTGAACACTGTAGTAGAGTAGCATGCAGTGGAGAAGGTCACTCATCACAACAAAGGAGAGGGAATTTATTCCTGTTACTTTATGGTTTGAAAAACCAACCCAAAATAAGAATTGAAACCTATCCCTAATCCCAGACTTACAAATATACAATAAAGAAAGAGAAGTTTAAAATGCTGATGTTACACCAAATGTATTCCCCATTACACTAGGGGGGATAGATGTGTGCGATAAACCATTAGGATGTCAAATTTTACATCCCTACAATAAAGAATTGTCAGAAATTCATGAGGTTTCAAGTAGGTTGTAATCACTTCCAGTTCAAAGGCTTCCTATTCGGACTGAAGTCAGCTCCACAAACTTTCTCACAGCACATGGCACTCACATTGGCATGGGTCAGAGCAAAAAATCTTCATCTACTTCTGAGTAGACAACTGGCTGATAAAGGTTGCAACATCGGAAAAAGCCCTGAAATATTTGCAGATATGTTTAGAAACCCTTTGCCAAGTGGGTTTTTATGTCAACCTAAAAATTTGACTGTCACTCCAATCCAAAAAAATACATTATTTGGGTGCGATCTTGGATATGTATATCCGTCTGAAAAGTTGCTGTCTTTTACAAATACCTCACCTGACTTCATAGCAGATTTCACCTCTGCTAGAATTAATGGCCTCCTACGTTTTTCTGCTTCCTCATGCCAGGCTTCATATGAGAAATGTGCAGCAGTGACTGGAGGACTAGTGGTCAGCTTGCAGGCAGCTGGTAGAAAAAGCTTAAGCTGGTCCAATCAGTGATCCCGTTATTCACATCAGGGTGCCAGTCACAGAATCCTTTCATCAATATTCCCCAACACAGACAGTCTTCACATATGCTTTCCTTCAAGAATGAGGTGCTCACATAGATTATCTCCAAGTTTAAGGGCCATGGTCAAAGAAGGAAAAGAACATGACCAGTTTACTCCTCCTTTTACTACCAACCAGGGTTGAAGGGGAATGCCTTTTTTGATGGACTTTTCAGAGAGAGTTATGTATGCATATCCTCCAGTTCCACTGATCCCAGTTGTGCTGATCAAATTGTACTATGGCAAAGCCAGACTGATCCTCATAGCTCTGGAGTTGCCACGTCAGTATTGGTTCACAGACCTGCTACCTATATCTGAGTGACCAGACAGGAAGCTGCTCTGCCTGCCTCCTCTCATATACACATTTTTGTTTGGGGGGTTCAGATCCTGTACCCCAACTTTCCATTTTTGAGTTTGGTGGCCTGGCTCCTGAATCTTTTCAATACAGACAACTACTCCTGCCACACGACTATACCCATTTTATAAAAAGCAAAGCATCCCTCAACCAGAACATCATAGGATTTCAAGTGGAAGGTGTTTCATTTACAGGTCAGGCCTCTTTGATAAATCTGTTTGGGTGATGGTTGGAGCTGTTTTGCTTTGTTGTCCTCTTCTAATTTTCAGATGGGCTTGCTATTTTATACAGTGCTTAAGCCTATTGATAAGGATCCCCTGGAGGAGAAGGAAAAGTTACTTACTTATATTTCTAGTTCATTTCCAATTGAAACCTCATTAAAGTAATAATCAAACCACCCAACTATCGGGCAAGCAAGCATACAGCATTTCTTCCTGTTTTACTTATGAGACTCTTGGTTCTGTAAAAATGAACTGATGTAAACGTCATCTTTGGTCAATGTTTGAACACAGGAGGAAGGGTGAGGCCCTTAAAGGCACAGGGCTAGTTCCTACTCTTATGTGTATGGCATCTGATCTGCTAACATAGCCTCCACTTCCTTCTTTTCTTTTTAAAAGAAGGTTTGTGAAAGATGTTTATGGTCACCTTTTTCTATTTTTTTATTATAATGACCAATTGGTTTAAATACCTCTTGTAAAAAAAAATAATACATGAAATGTGGCCATTTTGTAGCCTGCTTTAAGGCTGACAACTGTGTTCTTCTCTATTTAAGGACATTTTTAAACTGGATGTTCAGCACATCCGTATATATATATATATATATAAATATATATTTGGTATACAATTTTGTAAAGCATTTGGCAATTCATTGCTTATGTGTAAGAAATTTAGTTATTCATGGAGGAGGGTAAGTATCCACTTCAAGTAATAACCACAATCCTTGTCAGGGTGAACCACTATAGTCACTAAATAAAGCTGAGCTCAACCCCCTGATTGCTGTGACACAGGAGGCAATGTTCAAAGTATTAATGCAGTACTAAAACAACAATAAAGATGAAATGCAAAACAATAAAAAGTCCAAAGAATATTCAGAATAATAGAGTAAAATGCAATAAACAAAATTAAACGAAAATGGCAGAAATCCAGAAAGAGATATGAATGTCAAAGTTTTAAGTCGAACTAGCGCCAAGAGGCACAAAGTGCCAATGATAGTCAATGGCCGCAGTAACATGAGACCTTAGCACAATTTGATGCTGACTGTAATGGAGTGTGGGTCAGATACACAATCCAGGTTGGTCCTGGCCAAAGATTTTTAGACTTTAGCACTTGAAATCCCAATCCATAACAGGAGTATACTTCTAAACCAGGACCTCAGGGGAGGCACTTAAGAGACTCACAGGTTGGGAGGCAGGGTTCAGTCCAGATCCACTTGCCACCGGTCAGGTGGGCAATTTTGGGAAAGGCCTCCTATAGCTTGTTATACCCCTGTAGCTTGAATAGGAGGTCAGCCTTATGACCCTTGGACTCAACTTCTTAGTCCTGGGTACAGAAGAGGGAGAGCAGCTTCAGTCCTTTAGGGTTCTTTTCAAGTCTCATACAGCAGGTTTAGTTCTCTTCTGGTCTTCTATAGGCCGAGGGGTGTCCCGAAGTGGAGGCCTGAAGATGCCACATTAATGACTGGCAGAAGCCTGTGGCTGGGAATGATCTCTCTGTGCGCCCTAATCAATGAGGTAAGGTTACCAGGTTAACCCTACCCTGTTTGGGCATTTCTGAGATGGCTGAAGTGTTTGGCCACACTAGAATTGGGCTCTGAGGTTTGAAGAGTATATTATGGTTTTCCAAGTGTCCTCCCACATGTAACACTAAAATCTAGTTTTAGGTAGTCTCTGTACCCCCTACAAACTCAAGAACAAAAGTCTAGTAGAACAAAGCTGGACTTTCAGCAACCAAACAGTGGACACACACAAATTGTTTTGCCATTCTCTTTCCCTGCTTTGAAGTGCATCCCAAATGTCATATTAATAACCCCAGCAGACCAGTGAAGCAGTTTTTGACACTTGCAGGATCTAACACTGTGATTTCAAGGAAAGGCCCACTGTGATCGAGGTAGGTCTGGCTGGGGGGAGTTAAAAAAGCAGCAGGCCTGGGTTTTAAGCTTCTTTAAAGTTAACCAAGTCCCTGGGCCCAACCAGCAGGGCACATTTACACTCCTCACAACCAAGGCATTTTACCCCTGTCCTGGGAGCAAGTTCACATCTTCTACATGCCTATTTAAATGCTCCTTAATGACTGGCAGAAGCTAGAGTGTGTGCAAAAATGCAGATTTAGCTTCCAGGGACCTCAGGCGGAGCAAAGGTAACTTTTTAAAATTTACTTTTCCATACTATCTAGACATAATCCAACTTTACCATGTCCCAATTTTAAATGCCATGCACCCTGTCTTTATGTCTACTAAGGCCAACCTTAGGGGAGAAATTAGTATTTAAAAGGAAGGATTTAGGCCTGTCAACAGGATTTATTTTAACAGATCACATTGGTAGTTTAAAAACTGCTCTGCTATGCTGCAATGGTAGGTCTTGGGTTGGGGTTGTTATGTCACTGCAGTGGGTGGCACAATATGTGCTGCAGCCCACTGGTGAAATGTAACTCACGGGCCCTGGGTAGACTTTGTACCATACAATAGGGACATAAAGAAAAGTTAAAAGTGCCAATCAGGTGTTTCCAGATGCAATCATGTTTAAAGAGGGAGCACAAGCACCTTACCCCTGGTTAGCAGAGGTAACGTGTAGAGAGTTCTAAGGTCAACAAAAACAGTCAAAGCAAATAAATAGCTGGGGCAGTAACAAACAAAAGGTGGCCATTTCCAACATTATGACTTTGATGAGGATTCCCCTGGAAAAGAAGTAGGATTAATGGTAACTTTTCCTTTTTTCTCATTTAAAAAAAAAATCTGTTTATTGCATTTTGTTTATTAGCAGTTCTCTGTGCACATATGCAAAAGAGAAAACATTGTACGATATTACACATCAACACATTATGACACATTTGTTATACTTTATCTGCAATCATATTCTTATAATTCGTTGTACTTGCTAACGTTTGTATTATTACTCTGCTTTTGTTTTGGAATGACGGGTTGGCTATATCAGATTTTTTTGTACAACTTCAGTACTCAGTCCTATAACATTAAACTATAAATTAAAAAATTTACTGTCTAAAGCGTGTGTATTACTATTTTTGTCTGACACCACTGACCTAATAATGCTAGCTGCAGTGCCTTTTGTTAACTTATGGTGAACCCCATTAATGTTACTGCCAATCCCATGATACTCCAAATCACTATTTGAATTGGGCCTTAGGTGTTCAAATGCTGTATTTCACTCCATTTTTCATCTGTGGGGTATTACATAATGCCGTGTCACTCTTCCTTTTTAAGTTGAGCGTGCAAGCGTTTTGATCTGCCGTAACTATTGTGGGCTTTTAACCATGCCCACCTCATGCCCATCACTTTCATTTGTTTGTGGACTTGCCTTTCAAAAATACCTTGATGACAGTTGCAAATGCTTTACGTTTGTCCCACCTTGGGGCGGTTTTGTTACTGCCTTGCAGATTGACCCTGTTACATGGAGAATTGCTGGATTGCCACTTCACATCGTGCACAGTGGCAGCCATGGTGCTCACAGCACCAACAGCGGGAACTCCATCGGTGGTATTGGACTGCTGGACACATTGGTTTTTTTTTTGTCTCTCCTTCACGCTGCATGGCAGCCATGAACCCTGCCCTTATTGTCGCACTGTAAAATAAAAATAAAAATCACCTGAAATATTTTGTACACATTCTTGCTGGCTTCCTTTAAATTTAGTTGAAATTAGATTTGCAAAATTCATGAAAAGAAAATGCATTTGTGCAGCCATTCATGAAGAACAGTCAATGCACCGTTTATGTCAGTGCTTAATTTGTAAATAAAAAGATGCCGGTGCTCAAAGCTCTCCTCTTAAACACACGGCTGCTGCAATTACAAGTGTGAGCACATAATACAGAGGCAGTGTAATCCTGAATCCATCTCGGGCCTCTTCAATCCATTTACAGTCACTCCCTGCCCCTTCAGCTCACTCTTGCAGCTTCCTGCTTTTCCCCTTTCTGACGCTTTTTCGTTTTTCTCTTCTCCTGTCTTCCCCAGGTGTCTTTTGCTCGCAGTAAATGCTTGAGACAGAAATACTAGGCTGCGGCCCTCAAAAAGAAGTGCCGGTGCTCTGCACCGGAAACAAAAAACACAAATTAATCACTGGTTTACGTAGCTTATTTGTGCATTTAAGTGTACGTGATTAGTGCAGAAGGGATGGGATAGCGCACATCCAGATCTATAATTTCCATTGCTACAACGTGATGCTGGCGCTTCGTACATCCAGTCGTAGCACACGACTACCACCACATCGTGTCAGGAGGAGTGGGGTTGGAAGCAGTTCAAATGTCGACCAGGAATGAAAGTAAGCTGTCTTTGGTATCTTCTTGTATATCGCCCTTTGTTTTCCTTACTAAGGCTGAGTTTCTTGGGAGGCGGGGAGACTTTTAATATATATTTTTGTGAGGCTCTTGGGTGTCCGAATGAGAGACACCTTTGTGTTTTGGGCGCAATGGTAATAGAAAGTGGTATTATTGTGTCGCAATCTAGAAGGTGCTTTAGGCATGCATATAGACGTCACCAATCATGAGTCACCAATTTATGTCTGCGCTTTTGGAAGCATTCATACATTACCATCATTTGTAGGAATTTGTGTTTGTCCTTCTCAGAAGGAATGCATTCCATTATTGCAGACTTGGTGTGAGGCCACAACACATCTTTTATTTGTTTTGGTGAACGATTGACTGGGAAGAACACAGCATATTCAGACGATCCCAAAGCACTGGAAGATGCGGGCCCTGAGATGGATGTTTTGTATTGAGTCTGGCACAGTGCTTCATTTGTTTATATATATAAATAAATATATTCTAGTGCCCATTGGCACTGCTGAATGTTGAGGTTGCCAAATACCAATACTGTTTTGTTCTGATTCTGCTTCTTTCTTCCACCACCCTACACTTCTAGGATCTCTAGCTCGCAGGCTTTCTCCGTTTGTCAGTGTTTTTCTATCTTTCTTTACCTTTTCTTTCTTCATGTTACTCTCTCTTTCTCTCTCTCTCTTTCTCTAGGTATGATGATGATGATGATGATGACAAACAAGTCCTAGAACTCAGCAAGCATTGCCAAAGGCAATCTGTTGAGCATCTTAAAAAGCAAGAAATAGACCAATTGCCATTGCCACTCGTTTGTGGACTTGCCTTTCAAGAATCCCTTGATGTCATTGGTAATTGCTTTACGTCGGTCCTGCCTTGAGCTGTTTTTGTCATGCCTTGCAGACTCTGTCCCTGTTACATGGATTATTTCACGATTGCCAATACTGTATATTTCAGCGTGGGCAAACAATTTTTTTGTCTTTCCCCTTCGTGCTGCATGGCAGCCATGGCACTCACAGCATGAACAGGCAGAACCGAGTGAACTTCATCAGTGGTATTGGAGTGCCTGTCACATTGTTCATAGTTACCTAATCTGAGTAATTTCTTGTGGCTCTGCCCTTAAAACACTTGAAATTGGTAATGCTTTACGTAAAATAAAAAATCCTCAAAGTGAAAGCGGCTCTCCTGGCATAGCGGGAGAGCCGATACTACAATATTCACAGCACTCGGGAAACTCGCCCCATAAGGTTTGCAGAGCATTACTTTTACAAAACATTTTTTATCATAACTCAGCCTGTGGTGGTATTAGGACAATGGGACCATCACCAAAACGTTCACAACAATGTGCTCTTTCTATCTTCGTCATCTTTGGGTCCCCACACTAGGTTAGTGGGGACCCCAAAAAAATAACCCCTCCCACCATTCAGGGTAGCAATATGATGACATGACCATGTTTCTTATAAATTATATGCTTGTTATGGTGCCCTCTAGGGTTTGTTTTGAGCATTACGATCTAATGCCAAAAGTTTATTTCTGCTAAAGGTTTATATGATAATTGTATGTGTTTTAATAATCTCTCCTTATTACAGTTATGACCATAATTCAGGCTGATTTAACATCCTTACCACACCATAACTGTTTGAACATCCTTGATATGTTTGGGTGACCCTTCTAGTTTATTTCTTTTCTGTGGTTGTCTTGTGTCTTTTTTGGGGAATTGTGTTAGTCAGCCAGCAACTCTAATGGTGGGGTGGTGAAAGTGGTATTCTGTTGGAATTAGCACGGCAGATTTGAATTAGGATGGTAAATGGCAATTTTTTTTTTTTGTGTGCAGATAGAAGAAGACGGTAAATGGAAGTGCCTTAGTTATATGCAGGGCCACTGGAATTAAATGGCAGTAAAAAACGAAATTATGAGGCAAGTTTGACCAATTGATATAGCAAGAAAAGTCCAGTAATGAATTTACAATGCCAGTAGCTCTAACTCAAGCAAATGCGAGACCTATTGCATTGCAAATGCTTGTTCACAATTGCATGCTTGCTCCTTGCCTATTTACTGACATCCCTCTGCAATTTTGCTAGTGCAGGTGCCTCATTCACTTGCCATTGCATAGCAGTGCTCCTCTTGGCTAATGTTAATGCCAGGTCAATAAAGCAAGCACTGGTTCTATTCATTTTAGATTTGGGAAGCAGTCCTAGCAGGAATGTTTCTTGGGTAGAGCAAAGATTATTACTTACAGTTTTGTTAATCGTTTCCAATATCTGTTGCCAATATATTCTAAGTGTCCCGCAGTGCCACACTATTTTAGAAATCTACGTCTCTTGTATCACATCTACGGCATTTGTAAGTGTCCCCTCGTAGCATTAGATTTAAACATCTAGGGGTAAGATATGTTGTGGGAAAATAATTAAATTGTATGCATTTAAGTCTTGCATTCATAGAAACTCTGTGGGCGTAATGCTTTGTCCTTTCCCATTCCTTGTCTGTGAATGCTCGTTCTATACATTGTCGCCATCTGCGTAGTTTCTTTAGTGATGTATATAAGCGATTTATAGAACCAAGATATCAATCTGCTTCCGTTCACCATTGTGAAAAGGAGTTGGAGTATTTCATGAACTGGTGGTTTCATTTGAGCGGTCTCTCTCTAATTATACCTCTAAGAAGGCATAAGTCAGGAAATGAGCATGTGGCAATCACAGTTCTTCCACCATCTCCATAGTTAGGAATTTCCCCTCCCTATAGCAGTCCCCTATGGTCTAAAGCTGTGAATCCTCCTGGTTGCATATATAGTCCATCTGATGTGTTTATCATGTCTGAATCAGGCCCACAATAGGAATTGTAGGGGCGTACTTGACTTGTGTTTTAGTTTCAAGGGCTCATCTCTGACAGCATTTAATAGCTGCTTCCACTAACCTTGGCATCTGTTGCTATTATAATGTGGGGTGAAGTTTATAAGTTAGTAAAGTGTCAATATTATTATCACCGCCATTGTTCGCTATTTCCTAAAGATCGCACCCCTCAAGCCACTGAGACAACCACTGCACCTGACCAGCCATATAATAAGCCTCACAATCAAGTGATCCAAGTCCTCCTTCTAGTATAGGTGCTTGCACTAAAGTCAAGTTCGTCCTGTGACATTTGGTGCCCCAGATACAATTCAGTAAAGGAGCTTCTAACTCTTTAAACCACTGAGGTCCAAACCAGATTGGCAAATTGACAAAGTAATATAACAACCTGGGCAGCATGGTCATCTTTGACAATGCTATATGACCCATCATTGTGATCGATTTTCAGCCTTTTAGAATTCACTGTTGCCTTTTATTGCTCTTATTGGTCCTAGATTACCTTCCAGAAGATCAGCATCTCTATGGTATACTCTCATCCCCAAGTACTGAAAAGTGCGGGGGCGCCATTGTCGTGAGTTCATTTTATACTTTGCCCGGGCACACATATTTTAGCTTAGTGTAGGCCTGCAGCTTGGGCCCTTTTGCCTACATATGTGCTCTGATTTCATTTATTCAGTTTTTATTCATTTTGCTTAGCCTGCTTTCAGCAGGGATGTTTTTATTTTCTAATCAGCTGTAACTTTGTGATTATACAATAGCATTGTTATTACTATTCTGTGCACAACATTTCACCATGTACCTCTGTCCAAGGTTAACAAGTCAGAGTACGTGGTAATCCAGATAACAACTGTCACCACAAGAGTTTGTAAACAGTCCGACACATAGGCACTTACGTCAGACATTTTCACAGAACAAAAATATGTTTCTTATAAGAACACTGTATAGGCCAATGGACAACAGAGAGCTCATTTCAGCCAGGATTCCATCCACACTGAATGCCATTCATTGCTGACCTCAGCCCTGTCTCTACAGTAAACCCTCAGAGACGGCGGGCAGACCTCTATCTTTCAGGTAATGGAGGTGGGTGCTCCTCTCATGGACTAAGTACGGACAGATTGGGCTACCACTGCTATGCTCTCACTTAGGAGTTAGGTAGAATTCATCTTTGTATGTTATTCCAATATGTTGGGACTGTTTATTTTCTTCTTCTTGGTCACCACCATTCTAATACTGTTATGCCTCATTGCCCTAATAATTGCAGCTCATGTATTTTATTGTATATTGCGGTCTCTTAAATAAATGTATTAAAAACCATCCTGCATCTCTTTCTGTGGCCTATGTGTGTGTATGAGACTTTTTGCTAAAGAAAGAAAGGAGTGAGTCGACCATGACTTCCCATAAGAAGCCACAGAGTGTCATGTTCCAAGCTCCAACAAATCACCGTTTCCTTCCAGGTTTGGTGAGGTGCTGACAGCTAGCCATTAGAGTTGGGCCGACAGCTGCTAAGACGGTGTGGGAGTGACTCAGTCACACACAGACGATGGTGCTGCCGGCCCTAAACCAGCAGTTTCATTTTAACAACGGGAGTCTTACGACACCATTCAATTTGCCACTGTCCTGGTGCTTCTGATTCTACCACATTATCAGCATTGACTGGGAACCCGCAAGACCTTTCCCAAGTAGTGCGGAGGTCGGAGAGCTCTCCAAATTCCTCCACTAGGGGCAGAGTCTGGTCCAAATCTGTGGCCCCATTTTTTAAATAAATCAACATGTCATGTGCATAAAATGGTATGGTGTTCACCCCATCCCTTAGTGGTATTCCTCTAGCTGCATACTCCTTTTGGATCACTGCAGAAAAGAGTTCTATTGCCAATGCAAACAGAATCAGGAACAGGGGGCTCTCTTAATGTTTCATATGCAAGCAGTGTTATTCAACCTCTCTTGACACATGCAGTAGACTTTGTGTACAGAAATTGGATCCATCTTACCCAGCACTCGCCCATATTCATGTGTTTAAGCACAAACAGTAAGAACTTCCAACGAAGTGTACCAAAAGCCTTTCTAGGTCAATTGATACAGTCAAGGACTTTGATCTATCCTCCTACGTATCTGATGTATCCTTCTAAACAATTGTCTAATATTCACCAATGTGTTTCTGCTAGGTATGAACCCTAATTGAACCCTATGGATCAAATCAGCCATCAAAGATTCTATTCACCAGCACTTTGCTCAGCAGTCTGTAGTTAGAGTTCAGCAGGGACAGCGGTCTAAAAGACGACCTATTAAGCAATTCCCTATAGGATTTGGGCAATGACACTATTAGGCTCTCCTGCAAAGTTAGTGGCAGTCTCCTCAGTTCCTGTGCAGACAAATATAATTTTGCCAGCTGTTTCGTTTAATGGCAACCTTAATTTTGGATTCTGTGATTCGAGCACTCAATTGCTCCCTGGCCTCCTCCAAAACCTTAATTAGGGCGCACCGCTGCAGGTATTCCTCTATCACTTGTTCAGGTGCTTACTGGCACTCTCCATACAGCGCACTGTAATATTGCAGGTAGTGATCTGTTACCGAAATGTGATTTCTTAAACCAGACCAAGAGTTTTCCCGACTTATCCCTCATAATGCTGTTGAGCAAGATATTCTGCCTAGTTTAAACACCTCATTATGTCAACCAGGCCAACATAATGCTCCCGCTGTGATTTCCATTTGCTCTGTTTGGTCTGATCAATGAGTACCACCTTTTTGAAGTCTCTCAATGCTGTATCAAATTATTTTATTGTCTCTTTAAAGTTGTTTGGTTCCCCACTGTCACCACTACACAATGGCCCCTTACCACTGTCTTGAATGTCTCCCACTTAATTAGGGGTGATGAAGCTGTGCCACAATTATCCTTAAAGTAATTGTTAATGACTTTTTTTAGCCCCTCACACAAGGTTTCTTCCTTCAGCGTAGTACCCTGGAGCCTCCAGGTGGATATTGGTGATGCTGGTGTCCCCCATTGCATCTGAGTTAATGAGGATTATGGTAAAAAATGGCGTGTCCCATATATTCCAATCGGAGCAGCACGATGAAGGCAATTCCAGTTGCCAGAAATCTATCAAGGTAAACATGCAGGTCATGGACTAGGGGCTAGAAGGAATATTTCGTTTCCTTCCTTTGCTCACTAAGGCACACATCCATAAATTGCCATTCATGCATCATTTTCCTGAATGTTAATGCCAATCTGGCTGCTCTTGTCCTCGCCAGCGATGGATAAGACTGATCCAGGAAAGTGTCTCGTACAGCGTTTGTGTTCTACTCCCCATCCAGTATCATAGGTGTACCTAGCCTGGTGGCAAGTTGTGTTGATAGTGTGTCAAAGAATCTCATTTGGTCGATATTAGGAGCATATACCTCACCCAATGTAATGTCTTTACCTTCCAGTTTTACAGTCACTAGTATGTATCTTCCCTCATTGTCCACCTCCGTAGAAATGGGCACTAAGAGGCACTCCAGGGCGAATCCGCAGTAACAGTCCACTCGTGAAGGGGGAGTAGGCTGTCACATATCAGTTACCCATCTATCTTCTCTGCAGTGTGGTAACTCCTATTTTTTTCTATTTTTGTCAAAGATGTTTCTTGTAAGAACGCCATATTCACACCTCATCTTCGGAGAAATAATTGACTTTATAGTGCTTGACTACAGATCTTATGCCCTTAACATTTCACGCTTTGAGGGGTGTAGCTATCTGTTTGTGTCATGGTGAATGTAGCATTTGTCAAACCTCTCCTCTTTTTTACATTTGGCACCACTATTCTCTTTCCTTTGCACGCAGTGTCCCGTCTCGAATCAAGGAATTATCTGTACCTGCCGGCAGTGATTGTAACATAGTGTAATTGCAATGTTCCCCCACTCCCAATCCCCAGGACCTATGGCAACCGGCCATCCACCCAATGGCATGACTTCTCAGAGTTCTATGCCTCTGTTTCTCCTCACTATAATAATAGGAAAATTTGCGAATCGTTAACGTGCGACAATGATATATGTTCACTCTCCCATCCGGCCAGCCTCACCCAGAAAAAAGAAAAGGAGCATTAACCCCGCCCCCCCCGTTAACATGTCATAAATCAGTCAACATCACCATCATGATCTATAAATCGTCCACCGTTCTAGGAGTTATGACTGGTGGTTTGTACCCACCTGATAGCTGCATTTCAAGTTCTTATTCTTCTCCCAACCTTCAGGGATTGTGCCAACTTTTCCTTTCTCTTCATTGTTTCTCCCTTTTTTGCCTTTTTGCCCCTTGCTCTGGGTTAGAGCCCAGTTATGAAAAATAAATCCTGGTGCCAAAAATGTGCCCGCTGCCTACAGCCACCTGCCAAATTAGGCACTCTGGCGTTCAGTCTTGGCAGCGCGCAACTTATAAGCACAGACATATCCGGGAGGTAGGGCAACAAAAAGGCCTGTTTTATATGTTCATCCCAAAAAAGGACTTTAGCAAACGTTATAAGTGTCTGCACTCTTTCGACACTAATATTGGGCGTAAATATCCTGGTGGACTTACTACAAGGTGTGGTATGGCCCCTCTGCACAATACACCTGAACCCTCACGCACTTACAATAGGGACACTCGGGCACAGGGAGCCTACTCCTGTTTATTACAGCATGCACCTTCAGTCCCACCTTTGGGGGACAGAGAACTGTGGCCTATAAGCCATCTTTCTACTTAGACGTAGATATTCGCACCCCTTTACAATCCCAATATATGCTCCTATACTCACCAACCTTACATTGACCCAGCTCCTATGCCCAAGTAAGCCTCAATCCCACCCATTTACTACAGTAACCCTGCTGTATTCCATAACAGCCCTGTACCCGAACAATCATCCTCTGCTCACCACGTCCCTTTATCTAGCAACATATTATATCCAGATGCATGTATAAAATGTCAGTCCCTTTACCAGCCAGTCACCGTCCTAGAAGCATCCCTTCCAAATACATGCACACTGTGTCAACCCAACCTCTAGACCCAAATCTACTACAACTTACCCAGGCCCTACATCCACCAAATATTTAACCCAAGAGTTGCAGTCAACACTTTATTTGTGCCTGGGGCACCCATGGAACTTGGGGAACCCCAGGGCTTGACCGTGACTTTATATGACAGTTTTTCAAGAACCTAACATGGTGACCTCTGCAAGTCCACAGAACCAGACACCATGCTGTACGTGTGAAGGTGGCCTGCCTCATGTTTGTTCTGGGAATCGAGGCTTTTTATAAGCATATGGTGGTTGATAATGGCAAGTACTCACCAGCGCTTGAGAAAACAAGCCAGTCACCGTCCTAGAGGCATCCCTTCCAAATACATGCACACTGTGTCAACCCAACCTCTAGACCCACATCTACTACAACTTACCCACGCCCTACATCCACCAAATATTTAACCCAACAGTTGCTGTCAACACTTTTTTTGTGCCTGGGGCACCCATGGAACTTGGGGAACCCCAGGGCTTGACCGTGACTTTATATGACAGTTTTTCAAGAACCTAACATGGTGGCCTCTGCAAGTCCACAGAACCAGACCCCATGCTGTACGTGTGAAGGTGGCCTGCCTCATGTTTGTTCTGGGAATCGAGGCTTTTTATAAGCATATGGTGGTTGATAATGGCAAAGGCTCACCAGCGCTTGAGAAAACAAGCAATAATGCAGCTTTGTGACCAAAAAATACTATTGCTTCTCCTGGCAAGCTGAAATGCGAAGGTCTCATGTCTCAGACTATCCTTGGACTGTCTGGATGACCTCTATTCAGATCCAAAAAGTCAGTGGTGTCTTGTGCAATTCTTCCTGCGAGAAGGTCGGCATCCCTTGGTAGGTGCAACCCAGCACCCCATGCTGGCAGCTAACTTCGCCTTCTCTGCACATGTCACAGCAGGAAGATGTTAGGCCAAGTCCAGGGGTAGGGTAGCAACCCACGAGAAGTTCCACTCCTTCTTCCCGCACTATTGTGTAGGCCTGCTTGGTGTTCAATCCTGGTACAGACTGAGGTGGCGAGTACTTGTCCTTCTCTGTTGTTCTCAGTGATAGGCAGCCAGAGGCAGCTAGACAGTAGGCTTTATTCAAAAGCCTCATCTGTCCTCCATTTCTGAAGAAGTGCATCTTTTGGGTTGTTAGTCTGCTATCTCCTTCCCTAGAGCCAAGAGTACCCAGACAGACTCTTTTGAACTGATCTCAGATGAGTTGTGGATTGGAACAGGTCATTGCTTAGCATCTGTTGCCATTACAAACTGAGATGGAACCAATACAAGAAATAGGATGTGGGTGACTCTGGATGAAAGACTGAGCTGGTGACCACTCAAAGGCAAATTAGTACACCATGTTTCAGAGAGGGGTGTGGGTAAGAAGTGTGTGCAGGATGACATGCCCACCTTGAACATAGCCACTTGTGTCAAAGGAAAAGCCCCCATCTTGTGCAGCACACACACTGTGTCCAAATGCACCACACCATTTATTGTGTTATTGGTGAACCACACACAGACACATTTCATAGATGCCCACTATGAAGAAGACAAGGGGTACAATTTATTGAAGGCTAAATATGCCTTCTACTGCGGGAAACCGGTAGGCAGTCTCTCTCCCATGAGTACAGGTGAACATGCCTTTTGTCACTGAACTTTCACAATACCGCCACAACCACAGTCACCATATAGTCAGGGTTTTGAGGGAGCATAGCCCTTGATCGGAAATTAAGTACAATTTGGATTTCCTCAGTCATCTGAGCACAGCGAATGATAATAAAAATAGAAAAGACCTGGAGCACATTGTGATATTGCATATTTGTAAGTTCATTGATGGAGAAGCAGACAAAACAAACAAAATAAAGGACAAAGCAGCACATGGTAACCACGCCGTGCAGGGGACTTTCATCCAAAGTTAGATAAGATCATGTTCAGTTTAATGCCCCCTAATCTTAGCCTTGAGGTATCAGATGTATACACACTGCTTGAACCCCTCCAACAATTTGACTGAATGCAAAGCATTAAGCACAAGAACCAGTTCATGTATTCAGATGTTGCACCAGTGCACTAACTACAAGTTTGTTGGGCTAGAAAACTGGAGGATTGTGAGTCCCATGATTGAACACAAATCTTATTTTCTCCAAACTGTGGTTCCTTGTGCACACCGATTATACCTAAAAATAACATCAAGTTCAGCTCTGGGGCTCTAGTTGGTGGTAGCTGACCTTGTTGTTAGAGTAAAAGTCTCCGAAAATCTCTCAAATCCCAACCCTACTTTTAGAATGAATATTATTAATTATATAAACATGGTTACAGACAAAGGCAACCACTGCCCAACCAGCCAATACTGAAACTCTTTGATAAAATCCTTATAAGCTGTCACCTCCTTCTGCATAAACATACAACCGTGAGCAGGAACTCTATAGTAACTTGTGTAACTCAAAAGGGCTATAAAGTGAATAGGGATAAGCAGAATATAGGGGGTCATTATAACATTGGCGGTAAAAGCCACTTACCGCCGTGCAGAAGTCCGTCAACACACTGCCGCGGCCGTGGAAATCTGCCACAGCTATTACGACCCAGATCTCGAAATCTGACAAAATCCAGACACCCACACAAGTCCGCCACACCAAAGGTCAGTGATAAACTGGCGAAAACAAAACCTCCACCGTCACGGCAAGAGAAATATGCCCATGCTATCACGACCCATGAATCCACACAGCGGTCTTTCAACTGCGGTATTCCATTGGCGGTACACACCGCCGCGCTCAAAATACACACACACATACAAAACACCGCCACATTGGACAATTCCAAATACACACACCTGATACACATACACACACCACACCCACACACCCAATACAATATAAAACACACACCCACATCACCCACAAACCCCTACGACCAAAAATTTTCCGATAGAAGGCCAGAGAGAGACACCACCATCCACAAACTAGCAGCCACAGGCACTCAACACCATCACCCACACAACTTCCACGCACAAAACACCACACACCACTACATATCACCACACTTATCACCACACACACCACCCCACACATCACCTACACCACCCCATGGCACGGCAAAGACACCCCAGGTTCTCGGAGGAGGAGCTCAGGGTCATGGTGGAGGAAATCGTCTGGGTAGAGCCACAGCTATTTGGAGCACAGGTGCAGCACACCTCCATAGCTAGGAAGATGGAGCTATGGCAAAGAATAGTCAACAGGGTTAACGCAGTGGGACAGCACCCAAGAAATAGGGACGACATCAGGTAGAGGTGGAACAACCTACGGGGGAAGGTGCGTTCCGTGGTCTCAAGACACCACCTGGCGGTACAGCGGACTGGCGGCGGACCCCCACCTCCTCCCCCACAACTAACAACATGGGAGGAGCAGGTCTTGGCGATTCTGCATCCGGAGGGCCTCGCAGGAGTCAGTGGAGGAATGGACTCTGGTAAGTCAAACCTTTAACTATCATATCCCCCACCCTACCTGCATGCTATCACAGACCCCCACCCTCGCCCCCTCCCCTATCACTCCAACTCCTCACAAATGTACTAATAACACAAACCACACATCCCAACACCAAGCCCTGCATGACACAACAAAGCATGGACACCCATCACTAAAGCATGCCCACTGCACATACCCATAACACCCCCCTCAACCATCATCACACAAGCCCACACACAGGAATTCTAGCACTGGGGTACACGGTCACCCACCCATTGCACACCATGACACACACAGATGCAATAATCATGATTTTACACCCCTGCAGGACCACTACCCAACGTCACCAGACAGGAGGATCCAGACATCTCCACCCCACCCACAGAAGAGGCCCACAGTGATGACAGCAGCTCTGTCCAACTGGATCCAGATGACCAGCCCGGACCATCGTGGGCCTCGGGACAGTCGGTTCCCCTCACACAGGCACAGCCCACCACAGACCTTCCACCCTCTGGTAACACCAGCACAGCACCCACCAGCGGGCCCATACCTCCGTCCCCAGGACACGTTAATCAGCTGTGTGTCCACCACTACAGGGAACCCAGGATAACCCACCACCCCAGCAACAACAGGGACCTGGAGGCAGTGGCAGTGGGCACACGGTCCAGGGGACGGAGGCACAGGAACACAGGGGAACTGGGAGGGCTGCCGTGCGACAGGGGGTGGACAGGCCAAGGGAACCCACTCTCCACGAGGCCCTCTCCTCCATCATGGGAGCATACCACCACTCCCAGAAGACGATGGCAACTGTCCTGGCCAAGTTTCAGGAGACCCAGCGCATGCAGGAGGAACAGTATTTGGGGTTCAGGGAGGAACTCAGAACCATCAGCTCCGCCCTGGGCACCATCGTAGGGGTGCTGAAGGAAATACTTAACACCAGGAGGGACACTGTGGCACTCCAAGGGGCCCCTGACACTAGCATGGACGATGAACTGCCCACCACCTCCGCTGGCGCTAGTGGACAGGAGGCACCGCCACAGGACCACCACTCCAGCACCCCACCCCCTGCAGACGGAGAACCACCCCGCAAGCGGTCCCTGAGATCCAGGAACAAGACAGAGCACGATGCCAAGACCCCCACCAAGAAATGAGACCACCCTGATTGTCAAACCACTGTCCCACTTTGTAACCCTGTCCATATTGGAACTGCCCCAGCTCCACTTCCTATGCCCATATGGGGAATGCACCTGTGAGACTAATAGACTGGACTCTGCCATGGACATTCCTCCACCATCACCCCTCACCATTTTACAACCCCCCTCCAATATTGAGCACTTCAATAAACACCCTTGAAGCACAAAACAATCTGGAGTCAGTCTGTGATTTCGAAAATGTGTATTAGCAATGACAGTGACAAAATGCTTTTTCAAATGTAATGTCAACATACCTATGTCACACGTCTCAAATTCATGAGGAATCTAAGCAGATGACACACGTTGGAAACCACACCTGTGAAACCATAAGGGAAATGTACAACTCAGTGACCATATACTGGTTGAAATCGACAGACAGGTTAGAGGTAAAAGTGTTAAAGTACTTGTAGTAGACAGGAATGTTTTCTCACCTGTGTGTCAATGGACATATTGCTAGATAACTGAGTCCCTGTTGTCAATGTCTTCTTCCTCTGTTTCCTCCTCATCACTGTCCACAGGCTCCACAGCTGCCACAACACCGCCATCTGGACCATCCTCCTGCAGAAAAGGCACCTGTCGCCGCAAAGCCAAGTTGTGAAGCATACAGCAGGCCACGATGATCTGGTACACCTTCTTTGGTGAGTAGAATAGGGATCCACCTGTCATATGGAGGCACCTAAACCTGGCCTTCAGGAGGCCGAAGGTGCGTTCGATCACCCTCCTAGTCCGCCCATGGGCCTCATTGGAGCGTTCCTCTGCCCTGGTCCTGGAATTCCTCACTGGGGTCAGTAGCCATGACAGGTTGGGGTAACCAGAGTCCCCTAATAGCCACACCCTGTGCCTCTGGAGTAGACCCATCACATAAGGGATGCTGCTATTCCGCAGGATGTAGGCGTCATGCACAGAGCCAGGGAACATAGCATTAACCTGGGAGATGTACTGGTCTGCCAAACATACCATCTGTACATTCATGGAATGATAACTCTTCCGGTTCCTGTACACCTGTTCACTCCTGTGGGGGGGACCAGAGCTACATGTGTCCCATCAATGGCACCTATGATGTTGGGGATATGTCCAAGGGCATAGAAGTCACCTTTAACTGTAGGCAAGTCCTCCACCTGAGGGAAAACGATGTAGCTCTGCATGTGTTTCAGAAGGGCAGACAACACTCTGGACAACACGTTGGAAAACATAGGCTGGGACATCCCTGATGCCATGGCCACTGTTGTTTGAAATGACCCACTTGCCAGGAAATGGAGCACTGATAGCACCTGCACTTTAGGGGGGATTCCTGTGGGATGGCGGATTGCTGACATCAGGTCAGGCTCCAACTGGGCACACAGTTCCTGGATTGTGGCACAGTCAAACCTGTAGGTAATGATCAAACTTCTTTCCTCCATCGTCGACAGGTCCTCCAGCGGTAGGTACACCGGAGGATTCTGCCATCTTCTCACATGTCCCAGCGGACGGTGCCTAGGAAGGACAACAGCGACCACAGAGTCAAACAACTCAGAGGTATGTACCCACAGTCTACACAGAACACCATTCATACACAAAATGTGGCCTGTATTTGTGTTGTGAGACAAGGCCTAGGTATGTGTGACGCAGTTGGTAATTAGGCCATGTGGGCCCCTGAAATGGCGGCTGCCTGACCTCTAAACTGGGACAATGGGATGTGAGGTAACTGCGCTGGCGTTGTACACCGTCGCGGTAGGCGGTCAAAGACCGCGGCGCAATGCTGCATTGGTTAACATTGGACCCTATGGGTCCCAGGAGCCAATGACGATGTACGCCGGCGGTGATGGTAGCACCGCCGCAGACGTGACCGCCGCGGACATGACCGCCATTTTCTATCTGTTCAATCACTCAATACCTGATCTTCGACAGGAGAGGACCTACACTGAAAGTGCTGCTGTGACCTCGGTCTGGAAGAGACAATGGCTCGTGCGTCTGTGGAAAGGGCCCCTGCCTTCACTGCAGAGGAGTTGGAGAAGCTCGTGGACGGGGTCCTCCCCCAGTACACGCTACTCTACGGTCCTCCAGACCAACAGGTAAGTACACAGGGAGCACGTTGTATGGGCTATGGCTGGGTGGAGAGGGCTGATTGTAAGAATGAAGGGGGCACAGTTCTGCGTGCATGAAGGACTGTGAATGCATGTGCCACATGGCAAGGGCAGGGATGTGGGCCACTCACTTAGACAGTGCAGTTGGTAATGACTTCTCTTCTTCCCCTGTACATGTCATGTAGGTCAGCGCCCGCCAGAAGAAAGATATTTGGCGTGCCATCGCCAAGGATGTCCGGACCCTGGGGGTCCACCACAGACGGAGCACCCACTGCCGGAAAAAATGGGAGGACATTCGCCGCGGGAGCAAGAAGACGGTGGAGGCTCAGCTGGGGATGGCCTCCCAACGTGGGAGGGGTGCCCGTCGAACCATGACCCCCCTGATGTTCCGGATCCTGGCGGTGACCTACCCTGAGTTGGATGGGCCCTTGAGGGCATCACAGCAGACACAAGGGGGAGAGTACAACACCATTCAGCGGACTTTCCGCGCAGTGAAGGTGTCTGGGTGGGGGAGGAGGGCTGTGGGTTTCCCTAGGCCAGGGCGAGTTCCGTAGGCTAGGCCCCTCCGTAATGCAGGCCATGAGGCACCCCACCCCACCTCTGTAGAGTGCCAAGTACAGGTATTCATGCCCCTGTGTCAGTGGAGAAGTGTGGCTCAATGGTTAGAGCGGCAGACCCTGAAGCAGAGATCTGGCTCAAGACCAGGGTTCAAGTCCCGCTTCAGCAGGTCTTGGGCTCAATTCCCCTTGACCAGATAATTCTCGCCTCAGTGCCTAATCTAATTCATGGGTCCCACTCTGCAACTCTGGGCAATAGCTTGCTTAATCTCCACAACGGCCCCAACAGCGCTTGGATGCCTGGCTTCACCCTGGGGGTGCTCAGGAGTGGGCGCCTCACAGGGAAAAGCCAGGAGGGGTTCCATAGCGGTATGAGTACAGCGCCTTGAGACCCTAACGGGTGAGTAGTGCGCTATACAAGTGCTAATTTAAATTTTTTTACATTTACATCTATGTGTGCAGATGTCGTCCATAGCCATGTAGGCCATATCCCAGGAATTGCATCTGTAGAGCCCAACAGCGCGACGTAGTGCAGGGGGCTGCTGTGTCTGTATTGTCCGCCAACGGTAGCGGTAAGCCATGCACTCAACCTGTCTTTCTTCTGTCTTCCCCCCCTTTTTGTGGTTTCCCTGTTCTTGTGTGCATCAGCATCATCAGGCGGAGGTACAGTGGCACCGGAGCACGAGGGAGCTGCATCCCACATGGCCATGGAGGGCCACACCACGGACTCAGAATACACCAGTGGGACGGAGAGCGAGGGGAGCACCACGGTGGTCACAGGATCTGCAACCAGCAACACGGACTCATCCTCCGATGGGAGCTCCCTTGTGGTGGCGGCAAAATCTGTGCCCCCCACTTCTACAGGTACAGCCGCCACCCCCCCTACCAGCACCGCCCTCCCAGCAGCCCCTCAGCCTTCGCCCCGTGCCCGCTCACCCAGGAGGGTGGGCATCACCTTCGCCCCAGGCACCTCAGCCCCTGCCCCTGTCACCTCTGCTGCCCTCAGTGAGGAGGCCATTGACCTCCTCAGGTCCCTCACTGTTGGGCAGTCTACCATTTTGAATGCCATCCAGGGTGTAGAAAGGGAATTGCAACACACAAATGCATTCCTGGAGGGCATTCATTCTGGTCAGGCTGCCCTTCATCAAACCCTGCAAACTCTGGCCTCAGCACTGATGGCAGCCATTGTCCCCGTGTCTAGCCTCCCCCACCAACTTCCTCCACCCAGACCCAATCCCCTGTACCCCAGCCTATCCCAAGCACACCATCAGACCAGCCTGCACACACCTCACCACACAAGGGAAGCTCAGGCATACATAAGCACCACACATCCCACAGGCACTCACGCAAGCATCACACACATACAGACACACCAACATCCACTGCCTCCACTGTGTCACCCTCCTCGTCGTCTCCCTCCTCCCTCCCAGTCTCGTCTACACTCACACCTGCATGCACTACCACTACAGCCACTACGTCCGGCACCAGCACACCCACCACCACACCCCGCTCACGTGCACTCACCACCCCCACTACCATTTCCACGTCCCCTGTGTCCTCTCTCAGTGTGTCTGTGATGCCCCCTCCGAAGATACACAAATGCAGGCACACACCCACCCAACAGCCATCCACCTCACGACAGCCTCCAGCCCATGCACCTGCACCCAAATCCACAAAAGTTACACCTCATTCAACCACCACCTCTTCCTCCACTCCCAAACCCCCTCCAGCTACCCGTCCCAGTGTCTCAAAAAAACTTTTCCTGTCCACCCTTAACCTATTTCCCCCCACCCCCATTCCAACTCATAAGTCCCGTACTAGCACCTCAGCCAGTGGTGCCTGTTGTTACAGGTATGTGGAGTGCACCGGCCACCAGGCCAGCCAGTGTGGCACGGAGCCACAGCACAGCCAGTCCCCCCCTGTGAAGCACCAGAAGTTGGACAGTGCCCGGTGGGAGAGGGGGAAGACTCCAACAAGCAAAGCCGCTCACAAGGGTCCCGGGGGGAGTGTCGACTCAGCTGTGACTCCTCCCAAGGTGGGGAAGGGTCAGAAGAAATCTCCAAAGTCTGGGAGGAGCAGCACGGCGGAGAAGACCGCCATCATCCCCGCTGCCCAGGAGGCCAACGCCAGCCCCAGAGTCACTGGCCAGGAGGCCCCCACCAGCCCCATCGTCACTGGCCAGGAGGCCACCACCAGCCCCATCGTCACTGGCCAGGAGGCCACCGCCAGAGTCACTGCCCAGGAGGCCAGCCCCATCGTCACTGGCCAGGAGGCCACCGCCAGAGTCACTGCCCAGGAGGCCCCCGCCAGCCCCATCGTCACTGGCCAGGAGGCCATCGTCACTGGCCAGGAGGCCACCGCCAGCCCCATCGTCACTGGCCAGGAGGCCACCGCCAGAGTCACTGCCCAGGAGGCCAGCCCCATCGTCACTGCCCAGGAGGCCACCGCCAGAGTCACTGCCCAGGAGGCCCCCGCCAGCCCCATCATCACTGCCCAGGAGGCCACCGCCACTCCCATCGTCACTGGCCAGGAGGCCACCGCCAGCCCCATCGTCACTGGCCAGGAGCCCACCGCCAGAGTCACTGCCCAGAAGGCCACCGCCATCCCCAGAGTCACTGCCCAGGAGGCCACCGCCAGCCACAGCCCAGCTGGCCAGGAGGGCCCCGCAAGCCACAGCCCAGCTGACCCATGAAGGACCGCCAGCCACAGCCCTGCTAGGCAATGAAGGACCGCCTTAGCAAGGACCGCTGAACAGGGCAAAGACCGCCATGGAATGCACCGCTGAACAGGTCTGACACTGGCAACTCAAGCACCGCTGAACAGGCCAAGGACCGCTGAACAGGGCAAAGACCGCCATGGAATGCACAGCTGAACAGGTCTGACACTGGCAACTCAAGCACCGCTGAACAGGCCAAGAACCGCTGAACAGGGCAAAGACCGCCATGGAATGCACCGCTGAACAGGTCTGACACTGGCAACTCATGCACCGCTGAACAGACCAAGGACCGCTGAACAGGGCAAAGACCGCCATGGAATGCACCGCTAGCCCATTTGCGGCAGTGTGTTGCACTCTGGGCATCAGTCCCCCTCCAGAACCAGTGGCGAACAGCATCCACTCCGTCTGTCCTTGGCAGGATGAAGCACTCTGGGCACCAGTCCCCCTCCAGAACCAGTGGAGAACAGCATCCACTCCGTCTGTCCTTGGCAGGATGAAGCACTCTGGGCACCAGTCCCCCTCCAGAACCAGTGGAGAACAGCATCCACTTGAGAGACTATGGCTTTGCACTCCCCAGGAGATGGCAATGGGCAAGCCACCCACTGTAGACACTTGAGAGACTGTGGCTTTGCACTCCCCAGGATATGGCAGTGGGCAACCCACCCACTGTAGAGACTTGAGAGACTGTGGCTTTGCACTCCCCAGGATATGGCAGTGGGCAACCCACCCACTGTAGAAACTTGAGAGACTGTGGCTTTGCATTCCCCAGGATACATCAATGGGCATGGAGCCCCCTCGTGGATCTGGCATGGTGCACTCATCCGGCTGAGGTGCCTGTTGTATTTCTATCTGATGCCCCTGCAGTGTTCTCTCCGTTTTGATCGGGTATCTTGTGTGGGCCTCGCTCATGCATTTTGTGCCCAGTGGTCCACGGACTATGAATGGTGCAATACCTGCACTACTAATCGTGGTGTATATTTTGTTTATTGTGTATATATATATATGTATATATATTTGCTTACTGTATTTTGATATATTACAATGGTTCAAATCATTTCCTTATGTCTTTGCATTCTTCCGGGGGGGGGGGGGGGTGTTACTGTAATGTATAGATATGCATTGGTGTGTGTGTTGTAGTGGGTGAGGGTCGGGGTGGGGGTTGGGATGTTGGTTGTGTGTGTCCCTGTGTTTTTTCCTCCCCCCTCCCCTATGTCGTAGGTGCAGTACTCACCGTGGTCTTCGCCGCCGGCGTTGATGATCCTCGTATAGAAGCAGGAAGACTAGCGCTGGCAGAATATGGAGTTCCGGCTCCATGGTGCCCTCCTTCCTCGTGGAGTGTGTAGAGGTGAGCGTTTTCCCTTTGAAATGGCTGTTTCTGCCGTGTTTTTATCCACAGTGAATCCGCCCCGGAAAAGGTGGCGGATTGGTAGGTTGTGATACTGTGGGCGGTACATTGTCCTCCGCCTGTCTGTTGGCGGTGACCGCCGCGCTGTTTGTCTGTACCGCCGTGGCGGTCTGAGTGTTAAAGTGGCTGTCTTTGTTGGCGGTTTCCGCCACAGTCATAATTCCAATTTTTTTACCGCTAGCCTGTTGGCGGTCTTACCGCCGCTTTAACACCGTCCGCCAGGGTTGTAATGACCACCATAATCTTAACAGTCTGTGTAATAGTCGACATTCCACCTCTCTCAAAGAGCATCCCTTTGGTCTGCTCCTTTTAGATGTTCAAGCACCCTATAGCCTAGGGAGAGCCCTGGTCTCCAAGCCTCCAGCCAGTCATTTACTAATTTTCTTGAGTAAGACTTTTAGGAATGCCCTTGTCCCTTGAGAACATGTATTTTTTGCCCTTGCTGTCCACTTTAAATTAAATAGGAAATCCAAATTAAGCTGTGAACTCCCAGTGCTACAACTTACACTTAGTCCCTGCATTTCTCTCCTTCTTGCCAATGTAGTAGGCGTATGTAAGGAGAGAACAGTTATTGTATGTCCTCGTTTTTCACCTCCTTGTGTCTGCTGGAGTCTGATTTCTCCCTTTGGATGAAGAAAATGCTGCCATCACTGGGCCACCAGCCCCATCATTCTTGTTCTGTGCTCCTGTCGGAAACCTACATATTCTTTTCACAAGTTTCTTCATCTCATCTGGTGAAAGAGCCAACAGGTTCTCGAATAAACAACATAAAGTGATATGGAGTAGCGCCACTGATGTTTCCTTGGTGTACAAGGACTCTAAGCATTTTGCACCTTTTCTGATTATCCAGTAAGTCTATTGTCTCCTCGAGTTTCACCATGGCATCCAATGCATAATTCCTAAAATGCTGTTATCACTCTCACTTCTGTGGTAATCCCAGCTATGTCATTTTCCAGCACCATCATCCTAACATCTATTATTTCTAGCGACCTTGCATTTACTAGGACTCTGCCTATCAGGCTTTTCAACTTTCCTTCTATCACTGTGGACGCTACTAAAGAGATATTCTCCCCCAAATCATGCAGTTGATGAACTGTAGTATAGTCTGTTTACTTCCAGACAAGTGGATATCAAACTGGGACTGGCTAACAAAGACTCTTTGTCAGGCCCGGTTTGTCGGAAGCAATGCTCTCCAGGTGCCTCCCCCCTTCTGGCAGCATAGAGTTTTATGTATTATTAAAGTATTGAGATGACCAAACAGGGGAAGGGAATTTAAGGTGGGTACTGCAGGGAAGGAAACTTGAAAAGAAAAAGAATAGTCAACAATGTTTAGTTAGGAGAGCAAAGTCAAGAATTACAGTTCCTTATGCTAACTAACACAACACTCTTGATATTCCTCAATCAAATACTGTAACAGTTCTTTTCAAGGTTAATTGTGAGTTCCCAATACAAGTCTCTATTTCCAAAAGCAAATCTCACCAAACCCAAGGATAGGCCTAAACAAGACCCCCAACTCACCACCTTACCTGAGTGCTGTTTTTCCCAATTGCCTAGAAGAATTCCTGCTTGAGCACCAGAAGGTGGTACATCATTCAAACTTCTGAAGAAGGTGATTGGGGACTAAAAGTGCGCAGAGTCAGAGAGAGCATGGAGACAGGAAACACATGCAGCCTTGACCTGCATGGAGACTGGAACATCTCTCTGGAGTTGAGAAAGCCACTTTGGTTTTGAAAGGAACTGCTGTTGGAGTGTGACTTTTATAATCAATATTAACGTGAAAAGCTTGCAAAATAATGTATAACGAAGCTGCATAGAAAACGTGATAGAATAGTATTAATGCACACGTTTGAAATGTGCCCACAGGGTGTGGCCACCAATGTATACGATGAGTAATAAAATTGACTGATAATGACTTAATAATGTACTTATGTATGATTTTGTATTAGCATTAAGAGTTATGTATTGAGGTTTTGCTAAATTAATCACTAGGCCTTAGTTAGCAAGGGTCTGGGCCTAGCTGCCTGGTCTCATATTAACTGTGTTTTCTAATGTGCATTGTGCTGCTCTCCTGAACGGCCACGACGCAGTACTTTTCCAGAAGCTAGAGATGTGTGTGAAGCCATAGTAAATTCTTTCTCATGGGACCTGACTTGCTCAAGGAGACATTCTTGCCGAATGCAACAGTGTAATTTGCAACAGGTGCAAGGTCGCTAAACTGGTAAAGACAATGGAACTACTGACTGGAGTGAAAAGTGTAACTTTTCTTACCTGACATTTTACCCGTTGAAGACGTCAATCACAGGAGCCAATAAACTGCCTTAGGTGAAAATTCTAGTAAGGTGTGGGACGGATTATTGGTCAGAGATAACGATGCACCAAATATTGCCCAATGGGAAATTAGAGACTTGTTCAACAATTTTAATATAACGGGGTGACACAAGGAGAAATCAGCCATTACTGGACATTCCACTGACCCATTACTTTGCCATCCTTTGTTTTTCTAAAAGACTTTGGCCCTCATTACAACCCTGGCGGTCGGTGTTAAAGCTGCGGTAATACCGCAAACAGGCCAGCGGAAAAAAATGGGAATTATGACCTTGGCGGAAACCGCCAACATAGACAGCCACTTTAACACTCCGACCGCCACGGTGGTACAGACAAGCAGCGTGGCGGTCACCGCCAACAGACAGGTGGAAGACAAAGTACCGCCCATAGTATCACAACCCGCCAATCCGCCACCTTTTCCGGGGCGGATTCACAGTGGATAAAAACACGGCGGAAACAGCTTTTGCAATGGGAAAACGCTCACCTTAACACACTCCACGAGGAAGGAGGCCACCATGGAGCCCGAACTACAAATACTCCCTGCGCTTGTCTACCTGTTCCTCTACGATCACCATCTATGTAGGCGCTGAAGACAACGGTGAGTACAGCACCTACGACATAGGGTAGGGGGGAGGCAAAAGTCAGGGAGACACACACGCAACACCCCCACCCCCAACCCGACCCTCACCCACTACAACACACACACCAATGCATTTCCAAACAGCACAGTAACAACCCGCCCCCCCCCGGAAGAATGCAAAGACAAAAGGAAATCAGGTCAAACATTGTAATGTGAAAAAAGACTATCGAGGGTCCCTGGTTTGATAAGTAGCCCATCCAGGGAATAATACTTGAATACAAGAAAAAGCAATGAGCTACAATCAATATTCACTTATATCTAGTATAGAATAAAGCTGTAACGAATTTTTAAAAAAATATATATTTATTACAAATGTATGTCAAACAACGGCATAAATCAATATTCAAATATACAATTATACAAAAATAAACATGGAAAGACAAAAAAATATTTCCATAAATATTTACACCTATACATGAATTAATAAACGGAGACAGCCTAACACATCAGACAAAACAATTAAGATAATCAGACCATGACACTACATAAACATACACATACATTATTTTACAGTACAGTGGAATACAGATTAAGAATATACAATTTATTTTCCTGAAGCTGAAAAGATATTCACATAAATGTCATATTATTATTCAGTTCCTAATTATGTCTCCATCTTCTTTGATAAGAGAGAGATTTCTATTTTAACCCCATAACTTCAGGGTTCATACAAAAACCAAACAATAGTAGGAACAAAGCCTACGCGCGTTTCGGAGGAGACCACCAAATTTGAAAAGCCGCCTTCCTCAGGGCCGTTCCTTTTCCATACTTAATACATAATATCGTAGATTGAATAAATTCTCATCTTTCCCTTTGAATAAATCCTGATAAATACAAAGCAAAACAAAGTAATACATTTTAAAACCAGGCTCTTGAGATTCCACTATCCACCCGTGACTAAAGACCTCAAAATCAACAACCAATAAATTATGAGGTGAAAACAGAAAACGCCAAAGCAAAAATAAATAAAGTAAGATGTGGAAAAAATAAAAAAAGAAGAAGAAGGTAAGAAAACTTCAAATAGAAGTGAATTAAACAAATAATTTAAAAACACCACCATCTCCCTTGTGTGTATAATCACCAATAACAGCATTAAAAAAACTAAATAATAAATAAATAAATAAATACCCGGCAATGATGTTGCTGAGTTTCCGCAATTATAGTTCAGACAAGGTTCAGTTTTCTAATTTCTACTTCAATTCGCAAATAAGTCCTTGTGAAAACACATAACCGGATATATATAATCACCTCATTTTGTTTAACCAAACATGTCAAATAACTGAAAAAAAGGGGGGGATAGGAAGGGGGGGGGCCCCCCCGGAAAGAGAGGGGGGAGGGGTGATTTGGGAAAAAGGGGGGGGGCGGGAAGGGGGTAGGAGGTAGAAAGGAAAAAAGGAAGGGAAGTGGGTAGGAAAAGGGAGAGAGGGGAAAGTTTTGGAAGGAGGGGGGGGGTTTGTTGTGATGCAAAGTGATCCTCTACCAAGAGACAAACAGCTAATTCCTTCACCTACCCAAATAATCTTTTAGGTAAGAAATTTCTCTGGGGGATTCCTCCAAAATGTTCTCACAACTCCTCTGTCTGCATACAGAGAAAAAAACAATACAGTCAAAAAGTCCATCAGCAGTGACTGGTCCCTCCTGTCTCTTTACTAAAAAGTCTGTCTCTTTACGTTAATTCCAATTGGAAAATCCACTCAATTTACATCCCACAAATTTTATAGTCTCATGTTCTTGCTGATAAACGACATAAACACACGGATCTCAATTGCTTTATAGTTTTTAGAGGGAACTCAGATGTTGGCGCTACACCTCTAAGCCCCCTATATATTTTTAGCGTGGGCTTATATTCCTATCAGCAAGCCTACCTTCAAATTTCGACGATTCTTCCAAAAACCAAATCGCAGGCGTCCGATGTAAAGGTTGCCGAATAGTGCTGACTCCATTTTAAAGTCAGGCAGCATATTCTAAATCTCGGTCGAAAAACCGCGAGACTACGGAATTGCCGATTCTCACAAAAGCAGTGTCGGCCATCTTGAAATGCGTGGGCTTATATTCCTATCAATGAGCATACCTTCAATTTTCGACGATTCTTCGAAAAGAACCCAAATTAAAGGCATCCGATATAAAGATTGCCGAATGGTGCTGACTTTGTTTTAAAATCAAGCAACATATTCTAAAACTCGGTCGAAAAAAACCGCAAGACTACAAAGTTGCCGATTCCCACAACAGCAGTGTCGGCCATCTTGAAATGGTGTTAAATACAAGTAGCCTTTGATTCTAATAATATTGCAGTGGAAGTACATTCTAATGGATGCAAAGATTTGTTCAATTGTAACAGTTCATATTAGTAATAGTGAACCCAAGAGACATCTAAAAAATAAAATAAAAGAAAAAAGAAAAAATGAAAAATAAGACACTTTAACTTGTCGGTCACACACTTGACTCTTAGTTACAATCATTGAGCCACAGTCTCTTCTATCTGGTGGAATCAATTCCAATCAAAAAAAGACCAAAAATGCTGTCAGCAATGTGATAATGGTCATCAAGAATCGGCCAGCTCTCAGAGTGAAAGAAATTTGAAAATAACCTAAAAACCGTCGACCCTAACCAAATGATCATAAAGACTCACTGAATTAATTAAGAACTTCTGGATTTTAACAAGAGAAAATACTGGATACAAGAAAACGTTCAAACTAAAGCATTTTCCCAGGGCATACATTCATTTAGCCCATTACAATGTGTATCCAAGGAAAAAATCCAAAAAACTTCCCGCTTTTTTCTTATGTTCTCCCTTTCTTTCCCTGGAATATCCTTAATTTTTTCCAGAATCGTCCAAGACATTTCATCCAGGCAATGTTTTTCTTTCAACCAATGTTGAACTAAGGGAGCTCCCTCCCTCTTGTTGCGAATATTCGATAGATGTTCTGAAATTCTGACTCTCATTTCACGTCCAGTCTCTCCCACATACCCAGTCGGGCAGGGACAGGTAATCAAATATATGCAATTTGATGTTCTACAATTAGTCATATCACATAACTTATACTTCCTTTGGTTCCACACTAAAAGGTCACTCACTACAGCTTTAGGGCATGCTTTACAAGTCCCACATTTGTGATTCCCCCTCACTGGGGCTAATCCGGTGATGGACTTTTGACTGAATTCACTATCTCTCGGTAAAGCTGCCTTGACCAATTTATTACGAATATTTTGATTTTTCTTAAACGCCAAAATAGGTCTATCTAGAGGAGTAATAGTTTGATCGTTGTTCAGGATTTGCCAATTACTATTGATAATTTTCCTGATTTTATCATTCATATTAGAATGTTGAATAACACAAACTAATTGTGCTTTCAGTTCTTTTGTACGCTGTTGAAACATGCTCTCTGTTGAAGTATTTCGCGCGTTTATATGATTCCCTGATCAGTCTCTTGGGATAGCCCCTCAGCAACAGTTTTTTTTGGAGAACATCCGCATGTATATTGTATTCACTAAGTTCAGTACAATTTCTACGGATCCGGAGAAATTGACTGAAAGGGACTCCTTGTTTTTGGCATCTTGGGTGATAGCTATCAAAATGCAAAATGGTGTTCTTTGCCGTGGATTTGGTGTATAATGATACTTCTAACCGTAAGTTATGGTTTTTTAACCAGATGTCTAGGAACTCAATTTTGTCCCTACTTCTATGGACGGAAAATTAGAGATTGGTGTCACATAAATTGACCCATTCACAGAATTCATTCAATTCTTCTTCATGTCCAGACCAAATGAAGAACACGTCGTCTATATATCTTGACCATAACCTGATGTTCTCATAAAAAGGGGCCATTTCGTTATAAATGTGGGTCTGTTCGAATAGACCCACATAGATGTTCGCAACACTGGGGGCACACGCTGCCCCCATACTTACTCCCTTCTTCTGCTGGTACATTTTCCCATCGAATTAAAAAAAGTTACCTTCCAAGACGATCTTTAAACAGTCTAGAACGAACAGCAAATGGTCAGTCATTCCCTCCTTAGCAAATAGTAGGCGCACTGCCTGCAGAGCTTCATGCTGGGGGATATTCGTATAAAGAGCCTCGATGTCCATAGTTACCAAGAACTCATTATCTGGATTGAAACTAACCCCTTCCAGTTTTGAAATAATATGGCCTGTATCTTTAATATATGCAGGGAGTTGTACCACTCTTGTTTTCAGGAATTTTTCCACAAATTTGCACAATGGTTCAGTAATGGATCCTACCGTAGAAACTATAGGGCGAAAAGGAGGGTCTATCTCATTTTTATGTATTTTCGGTAGACCATAAAGAATGGGAACTCTGGTGGTTGTAGGATTCAAAAATACATATTCCTTGTCACAAATCAGTCCTTCATTATATGCTTTCAGACTCACTTCCTGAATTACCTTTTTTACTTCCTTTTGCCAACTATTGTTGGCTTTGCTATAATGTTCTGATACTCCTAGCATAAGGTTAACCTTCTGCTTATACTGGTCTGTTTCAAGTAACACAATCCCTCCCCCTTTGTCACAAGGTTTGATAACAATATTCTTGTTTTGCTGTAATCTCAACAAGGCCTGTTGTTCATTTTTTGTAAGGTTCGGGTCAGGCTTAGGGGTGAATTTGCACAACTTTTTAACTTTCTCGAGTACCAGATTCTCAAATATTCTTATTTCTGGTCCCACCATATCAAGACTAGGAGTAAAAGTGGAGATGGGTTTCAACCCGGACAGATTATTCTCTATGATGTTACTCCTATTCTCAAAGAATCTTCTGAGTCTAATCCGTCTAAAGAAGGCATGTAAATCAGTAAAAAGTCCAAAATAGTTTATGGATACACTGGGAACAAAGGATAAACCTTTTTTTAGAATTGTTTCCATGTCTGTATCCAGTTGGAAAGAGGTAAGATTAAATACTGGTATGGGATCTAGTCCCTCCCGTATTGTTGTCTCCTCGTCTGCAGAAAATGTGTAGGATTGTCTGTATTGTAGTATCTGCCTCTCTGTTGGCTTCTGAATCTGGTCCGTTGCGATCCTCTCCGAGATAAAAAACGGTTTGACTGATTAAAGCCATCATGGTAGGGGCTTCTATTATCGGACTGTTCTAAACGATCGCTTGTACCTTCCCCCTCAGACTCTGATGTGTCAGAGAATGTGACAATTTTTTTGCTGGTCCAAAATTGTCGGTCTGAAGATTGCCCTGTTTGATTATAGTTCTGATAATATTTATCTGACAAATAGGGGTAAGCTTTCTCTTGGGTAAACCATCTGATGTCCTTTCTTAATTTATCTGACTTTCTTTTTGTCAGATAGGCATCGAAATAATCTAATTCCTGGTTAACCATCTCTAATTGTTTCTTGGCTTCAAGTACGGAATCTTGATTTTTAAGTTCCTCTTCAAGTGTCTGGATCTCAGTGGCTAGTGTTTCAATGAGTTCCCTTGCAGTCTCTACGATAAGAATCATCCAATCGCGAGAACATCTGTTCGATATTAAAGACCATTTTTCTAGGAATTTGCGTATTTCTGTAAAAAATATGTTCTGTAACATTGTAATGTATCAAAATACAGTAACCTAATATATATAGATATATTTACACATTCCAGAATTGATACATGACGATTAGTAGTGCAGGTATGCACATATCAATGTCCGTGCACCACTGGGCCCAAAATGCATGGGCGAGGCCCACACTAGATACCTGTCCACAAACAGAGAGAACACTGCAGGGGCATCAGATAGAAATACAACAGGCACCTCAGGGGGAAGGGAAGGGAAGGGAAGGGGGGGGCACCTCAGCCGGATTACAGCACCACGCCAGATCCACGACGGGGCTCCATGCCCATTGATGTATCCTGGGGAATGCAAAGCCACAGTCTCTCAAGTCTCTACAGTGGGTGGGTTGCCCACTGCCATATCCTGGGGAGTGCAAAGCCACAGTCTCTCAAGTCTCTACAGTGGGTGGGTTGCCCACTGACATATCCTGGGGAGTGCAAAGCCACAGTCTCTCAAGTCTCCCAAGTGGGTGGGTTGCCCACTGACATATCCTGGGGAGTGCAAAGCCACAGTCTCTCAAGTCTCCCAAGTGGGTGGTTTGCCCACTGGACCATCCTGGGGAGTGCAAAGCCACAGTCTCTCAAGTGGATATCAGTCTCCACTGGTTCTGGAGGGGGACTGGTGCCCAGACTGCATCAGGCTCCCCGTGACGGTTCCTGTTCTGTCACTGTCCCAGCTGCACATGGGCTAACGATGCTTGATTTGACGGTCATTTCCCTGTTCAGCGGTGCTTTGCCATGGCGGTCTGTGCCCTGTTCAGCGGTGCTTGACTTTGCAGTTTCTGACCTGTTCAGTGGTGCTTTGCCCTGTTCAGCGGTCTTCACCATGGCAGTCTTTTCCCTGTTCAGCGGTGCTTTGCCATGGCGGTCTGTGCCGTGTTCAGCAGTGCTTGACTTTGCAGTTTCTGACCTGTTCAGCGGTGCTTTGCCCTGTTCAGCGGTCTTCACCATGGCGGTACTTTCCCTGTTCAGCGGTGCTTTGCCATGGCGGTCTGTGCCCTGTTCAGCGGTGCTTGACTTTGCAGTTTCTGATCTGTTCAGCGGTGCTTGACTTTGCAGTTTCTGACCTGTTCAGCGGTGCTTGACTTTGCTGTCTGACCTGTGCATTGGAGTGTGGCATGACGGTCCCTCATTGCCCAGCGGGGCTGTGGCTGCCGGGGCCCTCCAGGGCACTGACGCTGGTGGTGCTCTCCGGACCAGTGACTACAGTGTTGCCCTCCAGGGCACTGACGCTGGCGGTGCTCTCCTGACCAGTGACGATTGTGCTGCCCTCCTGGGCAATGACTCCGGCAGTGGTCTCCTGACCAGTGACGATTGTGCTGCCCTCCTGGGCAATGACTCCGGCGGTGGTCTCCGGACCAGTGACAACTGTGCTGCCCTCCTGGGCAATGACTCCGGCGGTGGTCTCCTGACCAGTGACGACTGTGCTGCCCTCCTGGGCAATGACTCCGGCGATGGTCTCCTGACCAGTGACGATTGTGCTGCCCTCCTGGGCACTGACTCCGGCGGTGGTCTCCTGACAAGTGACGATTGTGCTGCCCTCCTGGGCACTGACTCTGGCGGTGGTCTCCTGACCAGTGACGATAGTGCTAGCAGTGGCGTCCCGGCCGCTGGGGAGGATGGCGCCCTTCTCCACCGTGCTACTCTTCCCAGACTGTGAAGACTTCTTCTGGCTCTTGACCACCTTTGGAGGAGTTACAGCTGACTCGGCATTCCCCCTGGGACCCTTGTGAGCAGTTTTACCGCCAGGAGTCTTCACCCTGCCCCGTCGGTCACTTTCCAACTTAAGGTGCTTTACAGGGGGTGGACTGGCAGTGCTTTGGCTCCGTATCACACTGGCTGCCCTGGTGGCCAGTGCACTCCACACACCTTTAACACGCACCACTGGTACCGGACTTTTTTTGGCTGAGGTGCTACTACGGGACCTATGAATTGGAGTGGTGGGGGTGGTGGCAAAGAGGTCAACGTTGCTGAGGAAGAGTTGCTGATGAAGACTGGGATGGGTAGCTGGAGGGGGTCTGGGAGTGGAGGAAGAGGAGGTGGTTGTAGGAGGTGTAACTTTAGGTGATTTGGGTGCAGGTGCAGGTACTGGAGGTTGTCGTGAGGTGGATGGATGATGGGTGTGTGGGTGCCCGCGTTTGTGTACTTTGGGAGGGGGCGTCACAGACACACTGGGAGTGGACACAGGGGACGTGTAAATGGTAGTGGGGGTGGTGAGTTCAGGTGAGCGGGGTGTGGTGCTGGGTGTTCTGGTGCGAGTCCTAGTGCCTGTAGATGTAGTGCATGGAGGTGAGAGTGTAGACGACACTGGGAGGGAGGAAGAGACGACGAGGAGGGGGACACAGTGGAGGCAGTGGATGTTGTTGTGTCTGTATGTGGGTGATGCTTGTTTGAGTGCCTGTGGGTTGTGTGGTGCTTATGTTTGCCTGAGCTACTTTTGTGTGTTGAGGTGAATGCATGCTTGTCTGATGGTGTGCTTGGGATAGGCTGGGGTACAGGGGACTGGGTCTGGGTGGAGGAAGTTGGAGGGGGGAGGCTAGACACAGGGACAATGGCTGCCATCAGTGCTGAGGCCAGAGATTGCAGGGTTCGATGAAGGGCAGCCTGACCAGAATGAATGCCCTCCAGGAATGCATTACCGTGTTGCAACTCCCTTTCTACAGCCTGGATGGCATTCACAATGGTAGACTGCTCAACAGTGAGTGACCTGAGGAGGTCAATGGCCTCCTCACTGAGGGCAGCAGGGGTGACTGGGGCAGGGGCTGAGGTGCCTGGGGCGAAGGTGATGCCCACCCTCCTGGGTGAGCGGGCACGGGGCGAAGGCTGAGGGGCTGCTGGGAGGGCGGTGCTGGTAGGGGAGGTGGCGGCTGTACCTGTAGAAGTGGGGGGCACAGATGGTGCCGCCACCACAAGGGAGCTCCCATCGGCGGACGAGTCCATGTCGCTGTTTGATGATCCGGTGACCGACGTGAAGCTCCCCTCGCCCTCCGTCCCACTGGTGTATTCAGAGTCTGTGGTGTGGCCCTCCATGGCCATGTGGGATACAGCTCCCACGTGCTCCGGTGCCACTGTACCTCTGCCTGATGATGCTGATGCACACAAGAACAGGGAGAGCACAAAAAGGGGGGGGGGAGACAGAAGAAAGACAGGTTGAGTGCATGGCTTACCGCTACCGTTGGCGGACAATACAGACACAGCAGCCCCCTGCACTACGCCGTGCTCTTGGCCTCTCCAGATGCAATTCCTAGGATGTGGCCTACATGGCTATGGTGGTCATCTGCACATATAGATGACACAGGGGCATGTATACCTGTACTTGGCACTCTACAGAGGTGGGGTGGAGTGGCACATGGCCTGCATTACGGAGGGGCCTAGCCTACGGAAGTCGCCCTGCCCTAGGGAAACCCACAGCCCTCCTCCCCCACCCAGACCCCTCCACTGCTTGCAAAGTCCGCAGAATGAGAGTGTACTCACCCCCTTGTGTCTGCTGTGATGCCCTCAAGCGCCCATCCAACTCAGGGTAGGCCACCGCCAGGATCCTGAACATCAGGGGGGTCATGGTGCGACGGGCACCCCTCCCACGTTGGGAGGCCATCCCCAGCTGAGCCTCCACCGTCTTCTTGCTCCAGCGGCGAATGTCCTCCCATCTTTTCCAGCAGTGGGTGCCCCGTCTCTGGTGGACCCCCAGGGTCCGGACGTCCTTGGCGATGGCACGGCAAATGTCCTTCTTCTGGTGGGCGCTGACCTACATGACATGTACAGGGGAAGAAGAGAAGTCATTAACAACAGCACCATCGAAGTGGGTGGCCCCCATCCCTACCCTTGCCATGTGGCACATGCATTCACAGTCCTTCATGTTCCCTGAACTCTGCCCCCTTCCTACTGACATCCAGCCCTCTCCACCCAGGCATAGCCCATACAACGTGCTCCCTGTGTACTTACCTGTTGGTCTGGAGGACCGTAGAGTAGCGTGTACTGGGGGAGGACCCCGTCGACTAGCTTCTCCAACTCCTGAGCAGTGAAGGCAGGGGCCCTTTCCCCAGACGCAGCAGCCATTGTCTCTTCCAGACCGGGGTCACAACAGCACTTGCAGTGTAGGTCCTCTCCTGCGTATCATCACCGCCGGCGCACTTCATCATTGGCTCCTGGGACCCATAGGGTCCAATGTTAACCAATGCAGCATTGCGCCGCGGTCTACGACCGCCTACCGCGACGGTGTACAACGCCAGCGCAGATACCTCACATCCCATTGTCCCACTTTAGAGGTCAGGCAGACGCCATTTCAGGGGCCCACATGGCTTCATTTACTACTGCGTCACATATACCTAGGCCTACACTCAACACACATTCAGGAAGAGTTTTGTATATGGTGTCGTGTTCTGTGTAGCTGTGGGTACATACCTGGGAATTTGTTGACTCTGTGGTCGCTGTTGTCCATCCTAGGCACCGTCCGCTGGGACATGTGAGGAGATGGCGGAATCCTCCGGTGTACCGACCGCTGGTGGACCTGTTGACAATGGAGGAGCGACATTTAATCATCACCTACAGGTTTGACCGTGCCACAATCCAGGAACTGTGTACCCAGTTAGAGCCAGACCTGATGTCACCAATCCACAATCTCACAGGAATCCCCCCTGAAGTGCAGGTGCTATCAGTGCTCCATTTCCTTGCAAGTGGGTCATTTCAAACAACAGTGGCCATGGCATCAGGGATGTCCCAGCCTATGTTTTCCAACGTGTTGTCCAGAGTGTTGTCAGCCCTGCTGAAACACATAAGGAGCTACATCGTTTTCCCTCATGTGGAGGATTTGGCTACAGTGAAAGGTGACTTCTATGCCCTTGGACATATCCCCAACATCATAGGTGCTATTGATGGGACCCATGTAGCTCTGGTCCCCCCCGCAGGAGTGAACAGGTGTACAGGAACCGGAAGAGTTATCATTCCATGAATGTTCAGATGGTATGTTTGGCAGACCAGTACATCTCCAAGGTTAATGCTATGTTCCCTGGCTCAGTGCATGACGCCTACATCCTGCGGAATAGCAGCATCCCGTATGTGATGGGTCAACTCCAAAGGCACTGTGTGTGGCTATTAGGGGACTCTGGTTACCCCAACCTGTCCTGGCTATTGACCCCAGTGAGGAATCCCAGGACCAGGGCAGAGGAACGCTACAATGAGGCCCATGGGCGGACTAAGAGGGTGATCGAACGCACCTTCGGCCTCCTGAAGGCCAGGTTCAGGTGCCTCCATATGACAGGTGGTTCCCTATTCTACTCACCAAAGAAGGTGTGCCAGATCATCATCGCCTGCTCGATGCTTCACAATCTTGCTTTGCGACGACAGGTGCCTTTTCTGCAGGAGCATCGTCCAGATGGCGGTGTTGTGGCAGCTGTGGAGCCTGTGGACAGTGATGAGGAGGAAGCTGAGGAAGAAGACGCAGATAACAGGGAGTCAGTCATACAGAAATATTTCCAGTGACACACAGGTGAGAATATTTTGTTTTACTATTACATTCACTTTCACACTTCTACCCCTATCCTATCTGTCATTTAGTAGCAGTATATGGTAACTGAGTTGTACCTTTCCATTACGGTTTCACAGGTGTGGTTACCAACGTGTGTCATCTGCTTGCATCCTTCATGGACTTGTGATGTGTGACATAGGTATGTTGACATTACAATTGAAAATGCATTTTGACACTGTCATTGATAATACAAATTTACCAAATCACAGACTGACTCCAGATTGTTTTGTGCTTCTAGGGTGTTTATTTCAGTGCTCAAAAATGGAGGGGGGTTGTAAAATGGTGATGGGTGATGGTGGAGGAATGTCCATGGCAGAGTCCAGTCTATTCGTCTCACAGGTGCTTTGCCCATATGGGCATAGGTAGTGGAGCTGGGGCAGTTCCAATATGGACAGGGTTACAAAGTGGGACAGTGGGAGGACAATCAGGGTGGTCTCATTTCCTGGCGGGGGTCTTGCCATCTTGCTCTGTCCTCTTCCTGGATCTCAGGGACTGCTTGCGGGGTGGTTGTCCATCTGCAGGGGGTGGGGTGCTGGTGTGGTGGTCCTGTGGCGGGGCATCCTGTCCACTAGTGCCGGCAGAGGTGGTGGGCAGTTCATCGTCCATGCTAGTGTCAGGGGCCCCTTGGAGTGCCACGGTGTCCCTCATGGTCTTTTGTATGTCCTTCAGCACCCCTACGATGGTACCCAGGGTGGAGCTGATGGTTCTGAGCTCCTCCCTGAACCCCAAACACTGCTCCTCCTGCAGGCGCTGGGTCTCCTGAAACTTGGCCAGGACCGTCGCCATTGTCTCCTGGGAGTGGTGGTATGCTCCCATGATGGAGGAGAGGGCCTCGTGGAGAGTGGGTTCCCTTGGCCTGTCCTCCCCCTGTCGCACAGCAGCCCTCCCAGTTCCCCTGTGTTCCTGTGCCTCCGTCCCCTGGACCGTGTGCCCACTACCACTGCCCCCAGGTCCCTGTTGTTGTTGGGGTGGTGGGTTATCCTGGGTTCCCTGTAGTGGTGGACACACCGCTGATTGACGTGTCCTGGGTACGGAGGTATGGGCCCGCTGGGTGGGTGCTGTGCTGGTATTACCAGAGGGTGGAAGGTCAGTGTTGGGCTGTGCCTGTGCAAGGGGAACTGACTGTCCCGAGGCCCACGATAGTCCGGGCTGGTCTTCTGGCCAGAGCTGCTGTCGTCACTGTGGGCCTCTTCTGTGGGTGGAGTGGAGATGTCTGGACCCTTCTGTGTGGTGACGTTGGGTAGTGGTCCTGCAGGGGTATAAGAGCATGATTATTGCATGTGTGTGTGTCATGGTGTGCAATGGGTGGGTGTGCATGTACCCCAGTGCAAGCATTCCTGTGTGGGGGTTTTTGTGATGATGGTTTAGGGGGTTGTTATGGGTATGTGCAGTGAGCATGCTTTAGTGAGGGGTGACCATACTTACTTGTGTCATGCAGGGCTTGGTGTTGGGATGTGTGGTTTGTGTTATTAGTACATTAGTGAGGAGTTGGAGTGATAGGGGAGGAGGTGAGGGTGGGGGTGTGTGATAGCATGCAGGTAGGGTGGGGGATATGATAGTTAAGATTTGACTTACCAGTGTCCATTCCTCCACCGACTCCTCCGAGGCCCTCTGGATGCATGATGGTCAAGACTTGCTCCTCCCATGTTGTTAGTTGTGGGGGAGGAGGTCGTGGTCCGCCGCCAGTCCGCTGTACCGCAATGTTGTGCCTGTAGACCACTGAACGCACCTTCCCCCGTAGGTCGTTCCACCTCTTCCTGATGTCCTCCCGATTTCTTGGATGCTGTCCCACAGCGTTGACCCTGTCCACGATTCTGCGCCATAGCTCCATCTTCCTGGCTAAGGAGGTGTGCTGCACCTGTGAGCCAAATAGCTGTGGCTCTACCCGTAGGATTTCCTCCACCATGACCCTGAGCTCCTCCTCGGAAAACCTGGGGTGTCTTTGGCGTGACATGGGGTGGGGTGGATGATGTGCCGGGTGGTGTATGTGTTGATGTGTGTGGTGATGTGTAGTGGTGTGTGGTGTTTTGTGTGTGGAATGTTGCATGGGTGATGGTGTTGTGTGCCTCTGTGTGGTGAGGTTGTCTATGCTGTGCTCTCTCTCTGTCGCCTTTGTCTCTAATTTTTGGTCATAGGGGTTTGTGGGTGATGTGGGTGTGTGTTTTATATTGTGTTGTGTGTGTGGGAGTGGTGTTTGTATGTGTATCAGGTGTGTGTATTTGGAATTGTCCAATGTGGTAGTGTTTTGGAGATGTGTGTGTATTTTGAGCGCGGTGGTGTGTACCGGCAATGGAATATCACGGTTGAAAGACCGCTGCGTGGATTCGTGGGTCGTGATAGCATGGGCGTGTTTCTGTTGGCGTGACGGTGGAGGAATTGTTTTCGCCAGTTTAACACTGACCTTTGGTGTGGCGGACTTGTGTGGGTGTCTGAATTTCGGCGGATTCCGAGATGTGTGTCATAATTGCTGTGGCGGAATTCCGCAGCCGCGGCGGTGTATTGGCGGTCTTCTGCACGGCGGTAAGCGACTTTTACCGCCAATGTTGTAATGACCCCCTTTGTCTTTTACTCTTAACCATCCTCTCCTTACCCCTTGCCTGAGATGCACTTCTCCTCCTTATTAGGGAAGAGCCTTTGCTATACCTGCTAAGACTTACCTGCTTATCCTGGCTGATGGTGAACCAACTGATGTCCTGAGGACGAAGGCTGACACTGTTTTCCGCCCCATTTGGATGGGTAACTATCTGATGATGTGTTGTAATTGACTGTTTGCCTTTTCTTTCTAGGTACCAACTGCTCTTTTGACAGAGACTATAGTTAGATGTTTTCTAAATTCATGTTGCTAAATTGTTTTGCATGAAGCCCAACATGCTGATGCTAATTACAGGTTAGTTAAGGAATTCACTAAATCGGGTGCAAATAGACAAATGACTGAGTCTTTGCTTTGCTGAATGATGTACTAATGATACTCTGCTAAAGTTGATTCATGTTGATGTCATGCTTTGTTCTAATGTTCATGCTATTTGCTTTGATAAAGTCTTATTCAAGTTGCCATATTGTAGTTTTGTTGATGTGCTTATTGATATTGAGACTAATGAATATGCTAGCAGGTTGTAACTAATAGGGAATAAATATCCAAAATCTTACTAGATTTGCGTGGTTATTCATGGCCGGAAGGTCATGGCGTGTTCCATTCTTATTAAATGTTAATGATTAGTTTTATTGAGCAGTTATTGTGAATATCGATTTGGTTATTGATCTATCAATTGAGATGTTAAGTAGATATCTCGTCCTGAGGAGTCTCCAATCAGGGTCAGAAGGTTCATTGGCCTAAAACGAGTCCCCTTGTAAGTAAATTATCAGAGGTGGGAAGCGTTATCTCTGCCACATCACAGAATCAAACACCTAACAGGAATAGTAAGCTTGGCTGAAAGGACACACCCTCTTTAAATAGGGGAACCATCCCATAAGGTGGTGCCCTCAAGCATATTCCGGACTTACACATGCTGAAAAAGGAAAACACAAATGAGTCATCAGGCAGCACAAACGCGCCATGAGGGTCAGAACAACTGAGGATGTTCCAGAATTGACATGCTGCCAGAAGGAAACAACAAATGAGTCATCAAAATCAGCACAAACAAATAGGTCACGTGTTGAACCCCATTATTGACATGATGAAGACATTTTAGTAATACACAATATCATGTTGTTTAAGCATTGGACAGTTATTAGTACATGCATGTTGATGAGATGACTTAATATTTGTGGCAAGGAGACACTTTTGCCAACTCTATAGGTTACCCCCCTTTCTAGTAAAGAAATTAATCACCTTCTTGATAAACATAAGCATTCTGTGATAGTATCCAGATAAAGGAGCAGATATTTCAGTGTCTCCCTCGTTTCAGTGTATAAGGGCTTTCCTGTCACCACCTGGTAACCATGATTGGGGCCAGAACCCCTGAAGAGGCAGTTACAGGAGCTGCATCAGCCTCCAGTGGTTGGGAGGCCTCTTCTGCCAGCCCGTGGTTAAAACAATCCTTGTTCCTCCATGTCTCTCATCTGGGCCATACTGCTAGGCCAGAGCTGCAGTTACACTATGGCTGATGCAGCCACGAATGCGTAGTGAGCCACCCGGCCCACGCCATTGACCTTAACCCTGGTGACCCTGCACACAACCCCAAGGCCAGACACGGCCACGGGGTACAAATAAATGGGATTGAGACTGCTCGTGGCTCATCCCAGAATACTACTTAGAGAGTCTGTCTGTTTGTGCTGCACAGAGACCTAGGCCTGCTGCGACCCTAGCCAGGGAGCTTTGCAACCCACTGCAGATTGGACCCAGCACCACAGTGTTGATCTTAGTCATAGGTCAGGTTTTTTACCTCAAGGAATGTTTTTGAAACATTGTGCTAAACGTGATTGTGTTTAATGCATCAGGAAAGCATCTTCTATTCATTTTTTTTATTATGGTATTATTCTGCCTTGGTGACATTTTGGAAAGTGTGTTGCCTTTTAAAGCACATTGGTCAAATATAAATATAAAGTAACTCCTGGTTCAGTGAGTTAATGCTTGCTGCTGACAACTGCAAATCACAAGTTCGAGTTTCACTAAGTCTGACACAGATTTCCATCATTTTGTTTTGATCCTCTAAGGCTGCCATACTGAGTAGCATTCATAAATTATGTATAATTATCCATGATAGAAGTGTAGTAAGAAAGAATATATGTATGAGTACGAGCCGCACCTCAGGGGCCTGCATATCATGCATGTATAAGAAACGTTCATAATAGGAATATATTTCATGCCTGCAAATTGAACATATATCAGAGGCTGACACTATGACTATATCTGAATATTCCATACTGTGAATGTATCTGAAGCAGTCACACAGGGCATGTATTAGAGGTATAGAAACTGTGCCTATACTAGAGGCTGGCAGACTCTGCAGATATCTGAGTTAGGCCTATGACATATGCATATTACATACACATATTCCACTCTAAACAATGCATTTTAGAAATAATAAAAGATGACTCTTTGCTAAAAGAGGGAGACAGCAGTACTGACCGGCATATGGGAATGAGTATGAGATACACCACTGTCTGGAGTCTGGAAAAAATAGAACGTATTAGGTTTTAGATTGTGCTAAAGTTTCATTGTCTACATTTATCTATTAAACTGCTCCATTTGAACAGCAGAAGACTTTCCCATTCTAATACTGATATGAATGTTTCCAAATGTCCTCAAGACCTCTGACATCAAGTTGAATATGAAGAAACAAAACCTCAATCCAGAAACATAAACCTCAATCAAGCAGAACCGGGGAACTAACAACCAGTTTCCATTGAGTGATATGAAGGGCACCCAGGTCTTCAGCAAAGAAAATAACAATGCATTACCCCACTGTGCTACTAAGTCTAGAAGAACTCAGTACTCCAGGATCTGAATGATCAGGGTGGTGTGTGACACGATTATATCTTCTCTCAACTCCTCTTTAGTACTTATTCCTCAGCTTACTATAAGAACTCAAATCATTCAATGTAAAGTATAAGAATTACATCCTCCTTTAGCTTGAAAACCTAAAGCTGGGGACAAAGCCCGTTGCTCACCATCTTCAGGAAGAACCTCAAGACGTGGCTCTTTGGATGAGGCTCCTCCTCTCCCTCCCAGCGCCTTGAGAACCTCACTGGTGAGTAGCCGCTCTTTACAAATACTGATTGATTGATTGAATGACTGTTCTGGCCGGGATCACTGCTTTAGAGTCACATACCAATGGATGCTAATTAATCGTCACAAACTTATTTTAAATAGGGATCTTCCCCAGCAGAAACTGGGGAAATTACTTTGACAGCCACCTGGCAGCAGTCTTATAACTAGCCCTGGAAATGAATCATGTAACCAGCAGTGACATCCTCACATCCTCACGTATGAAAATGTGTACTGCATTTTCCTTCTTCTAGATTACACCATTAAAACACAGAATTCAAAATGCAGCAGGTAGAAATTACTGTACATATGAAACCACTTCACTCACTAGGATTCAAGTGTTCCAGTGGATACCCTTGATGAGAACCTTCTTTGTGGCACTCTGCTTCACTCACAGGGTCATCAAAGGTAGAAGACCATCTTTCACCCAAGTGAAGCCTCAGTGACACATGAACTAGGAGCCTGCACTCAATTACGATCCGGAGACAAAGCTGTAGCCTGTTTACTGCTAGGCTGGCCTAGGTTTCCTCCCGCCAGCCTAGCAGGAATCTCTTAATGGGTCCGGCGGGGAGGTAGCCAGAAGTTCGGCGGCCAGTGAAAACCATTCACTGAACTCCTAATGAGGCTCAGTGTGTGTGTGCAACAAAGATGAAAAACAAATATACAAATTACTTATTGTTGTGGTGGTAATCACCTCTGCATGATGTACAACGTGCCCCTTGCCCTGTGTTCTGGAACTGAATACTGGAGATATTGCTGTTTTAATTTTTGGTCATACCACACACTAATCCTATGTGTTCTCATTGACCTATGCCCGATATTTGAGATTTGTAGGTTCTGGACCGAGTTCTTCCTAGGAGGGCACAGAAAGCACATCCTCATAGTGACGTGGAGCACAGTGGTGGCAGTGCCTCATGCAAGTGAATTATAGTAACAAGCCTTTTTACCTGTGAGACATGAATATACACCTACTGGCCCATCCAGCTAAAAGTTCTGCTCCTCTTGATGAACACAGAATCCTGAACATTACATCCTGTCTGTTGTATGTGTGTGTGTGTGCTGGGATTATTAATAAGCCACGCACGAGCGATACAGGTCTTCGACTTACATATTGAGAGCCCACAGAGCACAAGATGGAGGAGAAGCTGTTTTCTGTAGACAGCAAATGTGTATTGCTCGTATCTCCTAAAAGGAAGGGGGAACACCCTATAGCGTGGTGAGGAAAGGGGAGACAGCCTTTCTGTAAAAGTGCCAGGGCCCTTCCTGACATGGGGCTGTAATTGGCTGCAGCTGCCATTAGGTAGATGGGAGGGGGTACATGGTGAGGCCTGCAGGGTCTGTTCTTAAGGAAAGGAGTCCTTTGAAATGTCAGAGATTCCTGATCTGTGTGTGGAAGGATCATAAATATCTGGGCACTGTCTGCTCTCACCTCTTTGTACTTCTTTGGTAGGCACTCCACGTGGAGCAGAGGTGGGCTAGGCAGAGCATCCTTGTAAACACCTGGCCTGGAAGGTGGCTTGGCCAAGACACATGAAAGGGGAAACAACTAACCCTGTTACAGTGAGCAGATACGGAAATCATATCCTCCAACTCCGAAAGCGGTATAAAGGTGGGAGCTAAAGAAAAATTGTTGTTCATTGTTATGCTCTCTTCAAGTGAGGAGGGAATACTCCACAGAGTACTCAGGGACTACTTACTATGTAGCCAATGGTTGGTGTCACACTGACAATGAACTCCTGTGAGGTGAGGTAACACCACATGGAGTCTAATCTGAGGGTGAAATTCCTGAATGTCCTGGGTGCCAAGACATTCTACTTGGGAGCGAGGAAAGGAAGCACCAACCCTGCACAAGGAGCAGATCGTGGAAGAAACTGCTGTAATTGACCCTTGCTTTGGGTACACTTGAGAGAGATTAACTAAGCAAGAATGCCAAATAGCTCACGGTACTGCTGGATTGGGCATTGCGACCATTGTCGAATATCCCTGTGGTAGACGTCATGCCCCTGGAGATGTGTGCCTGTGCAGTGGCCTCGACTAAAGCTAGGATAAGTGTCTGCTAGTGTTTCATGTGCTTCATACTTGGATTGTGTGTAAGTGGACGTTGTGGGCATATCACGGCCAAGTGTGTTGTTGGGTGGACCCAGTCCTGAAGACTAATTGATCTGAAATGTACCCGGGGGGTTATCTGTGAAGAATTGAGGTAATTGATGGTGCTTGGTGTGCACTGCACTGAGGAACTGCCATTTGAGGGCATGTGGCCGGCGCAACCAAGAGGAAAGCCCCAAGTACTCATCGGAGCACCAGAGTGAGCTGCAAAATGAGTGAAGTATCCTCCAGAGTGTTGGAGGAAGTATAATCTGCCACGACTGCCCAGAATAGTGCTACAGACAGAAGCCTCAGCCCCTGAAGTGGACCCTTTGAGTGACATAGTGTGTGTCTGGTTGCTGCACAATCCCTCAGAGGACTGATGTGTGCTGCCTGGAGACACCTGCTTCTTGCTGGGGAGATTCTGCTGCAGCTGGAAGGCCAAATGCAGTCCTGCCCAGCTTCTGGACTGTTGCATGCTGTGTGGGGGCTCTCGGCTGCAGCTGGTGAGATCCTGCTGCCTCAGGAGGGTAAAGAGTGGCCCATCACTGCTAATTCAAACTTGGTGAGAGACTGAAAGAGCCTAGGCCCAGGGGCCTGAGTGCTACAATGAACCAGGACTGCAGGGGAGCACAAGCTCCACCCCCAGAGCTTGCTTTTAGACCCTGAATCTTTAGACCCAGTTCAAAGAGTGCCACCCACTAGAGATAGGTGAAAACCTATTCAGCAGCAGCCCCTGAGTGCACAAAGACTCATTCCTGTGACTCGGATATTCGTGCATGTTTGAATGCGTAGTGGGAATCTATTTTTTGTGTAATAAAGTACTTGTCTTTTGTACAGAGACAAAATGGGCTGGGCATTGATCTTATTGTGTTGCTGGGGGTGCTATTGATTCTTGAGCCTGAGTAACTCCCAACCTAATCTCCTTAAGAAGCCTATGACTGCTTGCCCACGCTACCAGTAAGATTTAAGTATGGAAAGGGTTGTACAGTTTGCAGAGCCATAGTAAGGCCACAGAACAGCAGTGGCAAAAGGTCTCAACCCCCAAGGTTGTGGCCCAGCACCCTTTGCCTGCCCTGTGGCCTCCACTCATCCTTTCATGCAGTCAAAATATTTCAGTGTTCGGAAACAATCCTGTGGAACCAAACACTGACAATGTCCTAACTGGCACCTATCTGTATTCAAAGTATTGGGTGGGTATGCTGTTACTGCTGTCAACAGGATAGTCATCTCACAGCGAGGTTCTTCAAACCCTTCAATATACTAATTACATCATAAAACTGTAAGTTATGTGTAAGTATGGACACTGGGGAAGTCCCTGTGTGGAGGAAATCAAAAAGTACCTGTGTGAAATTGTTACAAATGGGGTCTTTGGTTGGCAGTCAGGTTACCCCCTGTCCAAGCAAGGACCCTTACTCTAGTCAGGGCAAAGAAGAAACACACCTGAGTAACCCCCACTCACCTCCTTGTTAGCTTGGCACAAGCAGGCATGCTTAACTCAGAAGCAATGTGTAAAGTATTTGTACCAACACACACAGTAACACACTGAAAACACTACAAAATGGACACCACACCAGTTTAGAAAAATAGGAAATATTTATCTATCTAATCAAGCAAGACCAAAATGACAAAAATCCAACATACACAAGTCAAGATATGAATTTTCAAAAGAATAAGGCCCTCATTACAACATTGGCGGTAAATGCCGCCTACTGCTGTGCTGACGGCCGCCAACATACCGTGACCACAGTGGTATACCGCTACGGGTATTATGACCCACACAGAGAAATCCGCCACTATACAGACACCCACACAAGTCCGCCAGACCAAAGGTCAGTGATAAACTGGAGGTACCAAAACCCACACCGTCACGCCAACATGAATACGCCCACAGTATCATGACCCACGAATCACGCAGCGGTCTTTGAACCGCGGTAAACCATTGGCGGTACACACCGCCGCGCTCATAACACACACACACTTACAAAACTACACCACATTGGACAATTCAAACTACACACACCTGACACACATACACACACCACACTCACACCACTATAAAACACACATCCAGATTGCCCACAACCCTTTCAATGAAAAAAAAGATAGCCAACAGAGAGAGAGACAAGCCAGGATCACCCACTCAATTTGAGCCACAGAACACCATCACCCATACACCATTGACGCACCTCACAGCACACACCACAATACATCACCCCACACATCCTCACACATACCACTCACATCACATCCATGGCACCCCAAAGACACCCCAGGTTTTCAGAGGAGGAGCTAAGGGTCATGGTGGAGGAAATCATCCGGGTAGAGCCACAGCTATTCGGATCACAGGTGCAGCAGACGTCCATTGCAAGGAAGATGGAGCTATGGCGGAGAGTCATGGACAGGGTCAAAGGGTGTTCTGGGGTGCTGTCCCACTGCGTTGACCCTGTCGACAATTCTGCGCCATTGCTCCATCTTCCTTGCAATGGAGGTGTGCTGCACCTGTGATCCGAATAGCTGTGGCTCTACCCGGACGATTTCCTCCACCATGACCCTGAGCTCCTCCTCAGAGAACCTGGGGTGTCGTTGAGGTGCCATGATGTGGTGTGGGTGATGTGTAAGGTGGTGTGTGTTGTGATGTGTGAGGGGATGTGTTGTGTGTTGTTTGAGGTGCGTGGATGTTGTGTAAGTGATGGTGTTGTGTATCTGTGGATGCTGGTGTTGTTCATGGTGGTGTCTCTCTCTGGCGTGGTTTCAGAATTCTGGTAGTAAGGGTTTGTGGGTGTGTACTTCATATTGGATTGGGTGTGGGGGTGTGTTGTGTGTATGTGTGTCAGGTGTGTGTATTTCGAATTGTCCAATGTGGTTGTGTTTTGTATATGTGTGTGTATTTTGAGCGCGGCGGTGTTAACCGCCAATGGATTACCGTGGTTGAAAGACCACTGTGTTGATTCGTGGGTCCTGATAGTATGGGCGTATTGGTACAGTGTGGGTTTTGGTATCGCCAATTTATCACTGACCTTTGGTGTGGCGGACTTGTGTGGGTGTCTGTATTATGGCAGATTCCGAGCTGTGGGTCGTAATAGCTGTAGCGGAATTTAGCGGCCGCAGCGGTATGTTGGTGGTCTTCTGCACGGCGGTAAGCGGCATTTACCGTCAGGGTTGTAATGAGGGCCATTTTCTTCCGGCTGTCTGTTGGCGGTTACCGCTGCGGTGTTTGTTGCCACCACCGTGGCGGTCGCAGTGTTAAAGTGGCTGTCTGTGTTGACGGTTTCCGCTGTGGTCGTGATCCCATTTTTGTTACCGCTGGCCTGTTGGCAGTATTACCACTGCTTTAACACCGACTGCCAGGGTTGTAACGAGGGCCTAAGAGTCTTAATCCATAGAAGACACTGGAAACATTGATTTTCCACAAAGTACCTGGTTTGAGTAAAAAATAAAGCCGCACGGGCGAGCATGCATCTGAAAAGTCAACGATGCGTTGATACCTTACTCGCAAGTAAGACCGTGCGTCGCTTCTTCTCTGGTCGGGTCGGTGATGCATCGTTTTTTTCCCTTGCAAGAGAGAGATGCATTGATTTGCGGAGTCGACGGCATTACTTAGATGCCCAGGGACGATGCGTGAGAAATCCGGTTGCACGGTGTTAGAAAACCACGCTGCATGGAGTTTGCGCCATTATCAGCAGCCGCAGGCGGGTGTTGTGTGTTGTTTCTCCAGCCGTGATGTATCGATCTCCCAGCTGCGATGCAGGTGGAGTGTCGATTTCAGCCACTAAGCCAGCGGCGCATCATTTATCAGCCGCGTTGTCGATGTTATGTCAAACATTTCCTCGCAAGGCGTTCTGTGCATGGATTTAAGCTCTTGTTCTGCCAACTTCACCTCTCAAGGGCCCAGGGACTGGATAGGGCACCACTTGGCAGGGCAGGAGTCTCAACAGAGAGTCCAGGTGCTGGCAAAGGAAGTCTTTGACGACCCTGAGACTTCAATACAGGAGGCAAGCTCAGCTCAAGTCCTTAGAGATTCTTTTAAAGCAGGAATGCACAAAAAAGTCCAGTCTTTGTCCCCTTTCACAGGCAGAAGCAGCAACTGCAGGATAGCCCAACAAAGCACAGTCACAGGCAGGGGCAGCACTTCTCCTCAGCTCCTTGGCTCTTCTCCTTGACAGAGTTTCCTCTTGAGTCCTCGAAGAAATCTTGAAGAAATCTGAAAATGTAGGGTTTTGGGTCCACTACTTATACCCCTTTCTGCCTCTGAAGTTGGCAACCTTCAAAGGAAAGTCTCAGTTCTTCACAATATCCTGTCTTGCCCAGGCCAGGCTCCAGACTCCCACCAGGGAGTTGGAGACTGCATTGTGTGAGGGCAGGCATAGCCCATTCACCACTCTTCCCACCACTCTAGCTCAGATGGCCCATCAGTATATGCAGGCTGCATCCCAGCTCCCTTTCTTTCACTGTCTAGATGGGATTCACAAACAGCCCAACTGTCAGTCTGACCCAGACAGGGAATCCACAAACAGGCAGAGTAACAGAATTGTATAAGCAAGAAAATGCCCACCTTCTAAAAGTGGTATTTTCAAACTGACAATTTAAAAAACAACTTTAACAAAAGATGTATTTTTAAATTGTGAGTTCAGAGACACTAAACTCCACATTTCTATCTGCACCCAAAGGGAATCTGCACTTAAATATGATTTAAAGGCAGCCCCCATGTTAACCTATGGGAGAGATAGGCCTTGCAACAGTGAAAACGAATTTGGCAGTATTTCACTGTCAGGACAAGTAAAACACACCAGTACATGTCCGACCTTTAACATACACTGCACCCTGCCCATGGGGCTACCTAGGGCCTACCTCAGGGGTACCTTACATTTGGAAAAATGGAAGGTTTAGGCCTGGCAAGTGGGTATACGTGCTAGGTCGAACTGGCAGTTTAGAACTGCACACACAGACACTGCAGTGGCAGGTCTGAGTCATGTTTACAGGGCTACTCATGTGGGTGGTGCAATCAGTGCTGCAGGCTCACTAGTAGCATTTGATTTACAGGCCCTGGGCACCTCTAGTGCACTTTACTATGGACTAACTAGTAAATCAAATATGTCAATCATGGGCAAGCAAATTACACTTACGATTTAGCCAGGAGCACTTGCACTTTAGCACTGGTCACCAGTGGTAAAGTGGCCAGAGTACCCAAAAACAGCAAAAACAGAGTCCAACACACAGTCAAAACCTGGGAAGCAGAGGCAAAAAAGACAGGGGAGACCCCGACAAGGATGCCAGGTCTAACAGAAATGCACCATTGTCTTATTTGAAAAGGGGATATATTCAAAAGGCATGCATATTACACCAGCGCCTTCATATCCCATTCCAAATCGGCCCGATTAGGTTAGGTGAAAACCTTAAACTTATTTTATCGAGTTCATCCTCCAGTAACTCTGCATGATTCTAGTAGCTGATTGAGCTGTGATACTGCATAATTATTCAGGCCTTTTTGACCTCTGACAAACAGCAAGGTCTATGATGGTCAGACTATTTCCTTTCAGGGTCCTAGTGTAAGCCAGGGTGGTAATCTTCCTTATGTCTCTTAACTGGGGCACAAATGCTTGGACACTACTCACAGACAGTATGATTTGTCCACTGTTTTCCAATGTGCTTAATGAATCAGGGTAAAGATGTTATTCATCTTGTCTGGAATGTCCTTAGCTGGGAAAGTGGCGAGTAAGGTTGTGTGTGAATGGTTGTTAAATAAGTGGCAATACAGTTTTACAAAGGTTTTTGGAAATCCAAACCATCATTGAAAAGCAGGTGCACTTCTTAAATGTAAAGCAACCACACTCCAAAGTGGGCTTTAACATTTTTCTTATATTTTTCAGACTCAATTATTTCAAATATTATAATAATGAAACTAAGTGCCTGATTTAGAACTCAGCAGATGGGTTACTTCTTCACAATGGTGCCGGATATGCCATCCGCCAAAATCAAAATCCCATTGTATGTATTGGGACTTAGATTTCAGCAGACAGGATATCCGTTACCGTTATGATGGAGTAACCCGTTAGCCGTGTTCTACATCAGGTCCTAAGTGTTTTTCAAACAATGTTTCAAATTTTAAATATTTTAAATGATTTGTTCTGGACCTTCGATGTTAGTCTCTGGACTTCTCAGCAATATGAAGAGAGTTTAATTTTCTTCTCCCCAGTATGATATTTTAACTTAATACACATACAGACCAATAAGCAGTAGTTATACCAAAAATAGGTGGGCAAACCAACTAACTAACAGGGAGAGTCGAGCCAAGGGTCTGGTTTGGCACTAAGATCTGGTGCACAAGCTAAGGATGAAAATGTTTGGACTGTAAATCATGCAACAAACATAATGTAAAAAATGTGGTGAAGCCTTTAACAAGGGAAAAGTTTACACCATAGTACATCAGATTATATCACATTGAGGGGAATTTATTACAAGTGCTAATATTAAAAAATTAACTTAGAAACATTCCCCCCATTCAACCTAATGAAAATGCCGTTAGTGAGCTAAGAGGCAAGTCAATTGTTATGTGCGCCCTATAAGTGGCCTAGGCTCTTATTATACTCTATAGTCTATTAAATTAAACACAAGAGAGGGTTTTGTACAGGACACATTCGAAACACTTGAGTTTCAAGGTGCGCTCATATGCAGTATTGAAGAAAAAGCGGGCATTATGAAATAAAATATTTGCCTAGGATCATACAGTTTGGTCAACTGAGGAAGCCAGGGTTGATCCCAGTTTGCTGCTCTCACATGGAGCCATTCAGTCTCTCTCTCTCTCTCTCTCTCTCTCTCTCTCTCTCTCTCTTCTCTCCTCTCTCTCTCTCTCTCTCTCTCTCTCTCTATATATATATATATATATATATATATATATATATATATATATATATATCAAAAGTCAATGTTTTGCCTTTGAGGGTGCACAAATAGCCATGCATTTGGATCAAGCCTAGCTCGGTCCTTCAGTGACTCAAATACCAAACTAGGAAACTGTAAAAAAACTTTGTATTTTACAGTAAGTCACAAACCAGTCAGTGATCACCAAATCAGCAAGCATTGCCAAAGTTAGTAGGTCACACCTTTATGTCCTATTGGCTTTGCCAATGGTTTTTAGCGATACTGTGCAGCATCTCCGATCAGCCCTTAGCAGTCCACTCGATTTGGCGAGTCATATTTTATCAGGATGAACTATATTTAGGGACCAATGTTTTTTTCTGGGGAGAGAGCAGGAGCTGGCAAAGATTTGGTGTTCTGTTCATTCATAATACAAATCAGCAGTAAAGATGCATTTAAATCTTGTTTTTATCTCATCACATTTGCTGGGTGTTCAAAGACAAAAATCACATGTCAGTTTATGTCTCCTTACGAACTGCTGCTTATTTTATCCTGAAGGCTGGTGTTTACCTTTCCTTCTCTGACTGCAAAGTTAGAGGATTTTGCAGAGTGGAATGTCTGACAATCATGCTGGGGTACAGGGAGTGTGAAATGGCGGTAGGGTGTCCGTTTTTTAATGACACATATGTAAATAGCTTGTTAATGAACTGTTATAAATATTTCAAAATATATCAGCAATTAGAAAAGAACATTTTGTTTTCAACTCTGGTGTGTGAAGCCAAGAAAGATTTTAATAGGATCAAAATAAATCAGTACACTTTACTTGGTGATGTGCTAATGATAAATATTTGCTGAAACCTGATTTCCACATGTTATCACTCTACAGTTTTAGCAGTAACACTGCATGTCAGTTTAAAAAGTTTGCTGTCATTTCAGTGGAAAATGTGCTGTCTGTAAATGACTGTGCTATGACATCTTGCTTTATTAATACGAGAGCTCATAAAAATGAACTGTGAAACATTCCTGCTCCCCCTCCCCGCTCTGATGACAATGCTATTTGTGATCTAATGGGCGAGTCAAGATGTCATCTGAACCCTATTTGTGAGCTAAATTCTTAATCTACTTGGAGGCAAAGTTTTGTCTATGAAATCAAACAAAATAGCTTTTTGTACAGACATACTGAATTTACACATTTGAAGGCGCTCTCATATGAAATAATGAAGGAAAATGTGATTCGGTGAAATAAAATATTTGCCAGGGATCACACAGTTAGAGACCAAGTGCATTACAGTTAGGTCGAGTAGGTTATTCAAGTCACTATACCTACAGGTCTGGCAACATTTTTATGGGGCCTGTTGTTGTTCTGCAGCATGGTCAAAGAAAACAAACACCAAAAAAGGCACCTTGATGCAGCAGTCATGTCATTTTGTCATGTCATTTTGTGAGTGCGTGCATCACGTGTACATGGGACTCAAAATTACGGTAGTGGTTTTTTTTATTTGCCTAGTTGGGTCAGTAAACAAATAAAGAATCACAAGCACATTTTTCTTTTGAAACGTGGGTGGGTGGAACAACACTAAGGGCGTGGGTTGGGGTAAGCATCACAAAGGACAAGGGCAGGGTGAAACATCACAAAGGACGTAGATGGGGAAAGCATCCCAAAGAATGCAGGTTGGGAAAACAACACAGAGGTTGTGTGTGGGGGAAGCAATAGGGAGGGCAGTGGGGGAGAGAAGCAACATCCAGGGTGAGGTGGGAGGAAAGAAGCAAAAAGTGAGAGAGCAACATGGAGCGGGGGAGAGGCACACAGGCGCGAAAGATGCTGCAGGGAGGTGACAAACACAAGAAGGGGAAGGAAAGCCCGCACAAGCTAAACAAAAAATCAAAGATATACAGTTTATTAATTGTAAACACAAATTAGCAATTATCTCCAAAAGTTAAACTCCAAATCCCAGAAAACGTGGGACTGCTGGCAAAATTTTGGACTGGCTAAACATTTCTTGATCAGTCACTTCCGACCCTGAAACAGACTTAATACCAATTTAAACACTTTAGTGAAATGATCAACCAAACCAACAACTTATACTGTAGATTTCTTTAGGTGTGGAGAACACCATATATAAACAAAACACACATTTACAAATATAATAACGGGGCTGACCTTATGGTCACTAGAGAGAGAAGTCCAGCAATGCTTCCCCATAGCTTACTAGCAACAAGATGATTAACGAATGCCTAAGATGAATGTCATTTAGTCATTATCATCATTTAAAAACAATATAAAAGAGCAATAAACCATTCAAAAACAGTTAGCCTACTCAATACATTTAAGCACATTACAATAAAACACCTCACGATGCATATAAGAGTCCATACAACAAGAATTGTAATAGCTTTACAAGTAGAAATTCCTCCGAAAATGCACATGGATATGAGGTCGGGCATAAGGAAACAGGGATAACAGGAACAGTGCATCAGCCACAGGATCAGAAAGAGAAAGTATTATAATATCTGATAGCAGATTTTCTTTACATTTTCACTCTTGAGCAGATCTCAGGACAATGAAGCAATTGTTGATAAATTAACGCCAATCTATATCTCTTAAAATGTTGTCTTTTAAGAGTTGGAACAAAACTGTGTGAGTTATTGGCTGGTGAATTTACAAAAAAAACAAAAATGTAAAAGGGTCTGGGTGGGCATTTCATCACATGGATAGAAGCAACTGCTTAAGATATCATATTGGCCCAGAGGGAAGAAGAGTAACAATCTAATGGAGCCTAATGGAGATTTTCTTAGCTTCAGTGAAAGAAAGTCTTGATTTTATTAGCTTCAGTGAAAGAAAGTCTTGATTTTATTAAAGACACGGAGGCGAGTATTATGCTATCTTCTCTTGCTTTCATTTGAATAGCAGCCAAGAAAAAAACTACAACTCCTAGCAAACCTAGCTGGGAAAACTACTAAATACATGTCATAAAGAAGCAACCAATCAGGGTAACAGGTGAGTATAAACATCTTGACTGAGAGCAACAAGTCCTCTTTTCTTGCAGAGCAGTTAATCAACTCTGAATAAAGGAACAATCAAAAGTAAAATAATGCATGCCAACAGAAGCGAAAATAAGGCCTCTAAACGATATATGATATTGAAAGTCTTTTCATCAAAGTCCGGATGAAGCATAGAATGCTGGAAATCTTGAAATAAAGACCTCTTCTGCACAAATGTAGGTAGACCAGTCGGAGCAGCATTGTGTAGTTGAGGAAAACCTCTAAGACGTCTGGTTGGTAGAGGTAGATGGACCTGATGAAAACAAAGGGAGGGTTAAAAGCAGAAAAAGTGGTGAGATAATACTCGCCTCCGTGTATTTAATAAAATCAAGACTTTCTTTCACTGAAGCTAAGAAAATCTCCATGTTATTACAAAACACGGAGGCTCCTATTATGCAAGTTCAAAGCATAGAAATCACTGAACTGGCAATATGAGAGACAGGTTTAAAATAGAACGTTCTAAAAGTTGAGACATTTGACCAATCTGCTGATTTAAGAATGTCAACCAAACTCAATCCTGCCCAAAAAGCCTTGGAAGCCATAGCTCCTCTAGTGGAATGAGCCCCAAAGACAGAAATGTCAATACCTGCCAGGTTCATAATCCATTTTACCCAACGGGGTAAGGTAGTGGATGAGACAGGATTGTGAGGGGACCTAAAGGAGACTAGGAGTTGAGTTTCAGAAGGCTTTCTCAAATCTTTTGTTCTTGATATATACTCTCTCAAACAACTACCCACCCATAATTCAGCATGATCAGGAACCTACGGATAAAAAACTGACATTAGGTTAGTCTTTGTTCTTCTTCGAACCTGAAAGAAAACACCTGCACAGTATATTGTACAAAAGTCACATCCAAAGCTCTAACGTCGGAAATACGCTTGAGGGAAAATAGACAGAGGAGAATGGTAAGTTTAGCAGAAAGGAATTTCAAGGATAGTAAAGAATTAGGTTGTTGAGACAAAAGAAACTGTAAAATCACGTTGACATCCCACATAGAATTATACTTAGGTAAAGGAGGTTTGGCAAAACGTACTCCCTTTAACACTTGGAAGATCAGAGGATGTTCACCGATTGGCTTGCTGTTGATACGAACATGTCCTGCGGAAATCGCGGATCTGTACATATTCACCATTCGATATGCTCTACCCTGGGCTGCCAGGGAGGCTAAGAAATTAACGATGAGTACTACATCCACTGAAAAGGGATCGGCACCCCTGACCAAACACCAATTATGCCAGGCTGACCAGGCTGATTTGTACGCCTTAGTTGTGCAGGGAGCCCAGATCTGACGGATGAAGCTAGCAGCTTCTTGCAAAATTCCTGGGGTTCTCCAGGAAGACCCGAAACCAACCATGCGACTAATTGAAGGGAGTGATTGAGTACCAATTTGTGAGGTTGACCCTTGGGATTCAACAAAAGAGAGGGAAAGAGAGGAAGGAGAACAGGGAAGTCTATCAGTAATTCGAGAGGTGAAGGGAACCAGGGTTGTCCCTGCCAAAAGGGGGTGATTAGTAAGATTCTGGTGAATTGGCGGCAGATCTGCGCCAAAACTCTGGAGATCATAATGAAAGGAGGGAAAGCGTAGTTCATTTGGTTGGACAAGTCTTGTTGAAAAGCGTTGAAAGCCAACGCTTGAGGATCCGGTCGCCAACTGTAGAATTGAGAAAGCTGGGAATTCAAACGAGAAGCAAAGAGGTCGATGGAGAATGGACCGAATCTGGAAGAAAGGTGCTTGAAGATAGAAGGGTGAAGCTGCCAATCGCCGGAGTCTTGAAGATACCTGGAGCACCAATCTGCGATTGTGTTCATGTTTCCCGGCATATATTCCGCTCGCAGAGAAATTTGATTCTGAAGGTAAAAGTCCCACAGACTTTTTGCTAACTCGGCGAGAGGTTTTGACCGCATACCTCCTAGATGATTTATGTAATGGACTTCTGAGAGGTTGTCCATCCGAAGGAGAATAGAACAACTTACCTTGTCTTTGGCAAAGGTTTGGATCGCAAAGGAACCTGCAAGAATCTCTAAACAATTTATATGCAGTGGTAACTCCTCTCTTGACCATAGACCTCCAGTCGAGAACGGAGCGCATCTTGCGCCCCAACCAGTCCGACTTGCATTGGATTCTAAGACAGGATCTGGTGCTGTAGAGAAAATTGCCTGGCCATGCCATGCGTCTAGATGATCGAGCCACCATTGAAGTTCGATCCGAGAATCGTGATCTAGCGACACTAAGTCCTCGTATCTGAAACCTTCACGAAGGTGTCGAATTTTTGGAGTGGAATAGAGCTCTCTACAATAACCTGCAACCATATGCAGTACCCACAGATCTGTTGTCAACATTTGCCAATTTTTAGAAACAAGGCTGTCCGTCCCCCCACCAACAATGGACCAGAAGTAAGAACGCTTACCTGAGTTTTGCGAGCCTCTGGATCTGAAGCCACGTCTGAAGGAACGATTTCTCTGAGGATAGAATTGTGGCTTGTACTCCTGTTGGTAGGAAGTGGAGCCTCTGGTGTGATTGGCCGCACCCCTGGGGGTGAATCGGCCGGCAAAGCGGCTCCTGCCTTTGCCGGCTCTTCCAAAAACATGCAAGTGAAATATTTTTTGCATGGATGACTGTGCCTTGTCAATAGATGTAAAAGTGGCCACATATTTACTAAGCTCCTTGATAAAGGAGTCCCCAAAAAGAAGTCCGTTGGCCTCAGGTCCCACCTCCTTGGAGGCGAGGTTGTTTAATTTTGGATCAATCTTTAATAAAAGACTCTTCTGTCTTTCTTGTGCCATCGAAGCATTTGTGTTGCCAAGGAGACAAATCGCCCTTTGGGCCCAATTGGAAAGAATAACTGGGTCAACTTTCTTACCCTCCATCCTGGCTTCTTCAGCCAAATCCAAAATTCTCGTAAGAGGACCCGAAAGATCGAACAATCTGTCCTGGCAGTTGGCCCAGGCCCTGTCTACCCCTTTCTTAGGGTTCTTCCCAAACTTTGTAAAAAACATCAACATATTGCAATGGGTCAATTAATATAGCCTAAGCAATTCTATTTTTGTTGAAAAATCTGTATCCCTTGCTCCCTTTCTGTGAAAGCAAAACAATAAATTTCACTCAGAACCTGTTGTTATATATCTGCTGGAATTCACACGTGTCTAGATATTATTTAACTTTATGGATTTAACTCGTTTTCTTTTTCCACTAGAATCATCACACATTAAGATTCTTTGAGATATTTTCCCTTCCATGCCTTCACTTGAATCGAACTGAATCAAACAATTCTCAAAACTGCAGCATTTAAAAACAGGACACTCAATGATACCTGTCTATTACTCCTTTCTTTGGCCCTCTTGTGCCCACTGCTTCCATTCCAGCCTCATTCAGACTGCTATCCCAAATCATTAATGGCATGTTCTGAGAAAGATAAGGACATAAAACAAACCAGTGCCAGGACTTGCATTTGTAAGGATGCACTCTGCTTTTGTCCCTCACAGTGAACTGTTTTGGCAAGCAGTTGCACGAAGCTGATTAAAACCATCTTGTACCTCAGGCTGACCTATAGGCGTGATGATGCTCCCATCAGTCACCATTACACAACAATTGATACGTCAGACGTGTGCCAGGTGCCATAGACACAGCAGCAGAGAGTTTAATTTGAAATGGTACATTTGCAGTACAGCTGCATTCACCAGACAAATGCAAACCTTAAATCGAGCCTACTTAAGCACACATGAACGAAGACTGACACTAATGAAATTAAACATGTAAACTTTGGAAACCTCAAGGTTGCTTCAGATTTAGCTGACAAATGGACTGGCCTGGACCTACCCAAAGCCCATGCCTACGGCCCTTGCCAATATAGGCTTTAATTGATAGAATCATTTGAAGCATTGTGACAAAGAGTTACTCTCTTGAAAAGATACTGGGAGGCTGTTACCAGTTCTGAAATGCATCCTTTAAATGGAAATCTATCAAAAGGTTTGGATCAGGTATGCATAACTGCCAAGTTTCACAATTCCATCTGGGATGTGCTGCTTTAGCCCAGGTTTTTTTCCTTTGAACTCTGGGACCGTATTACAAAGAAAACACCTGGACTGGAGCAGCTCATCACACATGGACCTGTGAAAATGAGGCAGGGCTGAGTGTGGTCTGATTGCATATATTACTAAAAATATAATTTTTGACAGCACTCTTAAGCATTTAAACACTAAGGGCCTGATTTAGATATTGGCAGATGAGTTACTCTGTCACAACGATGACAGATATCTCATCCGCTGAAATCTAAATCCCATTATATCCTATTGGATTTAGATTTCAGCGGATGGGATATCTTTCACCGTTGTGGCAGAGTAACTCATCCCCCATTATCTAAATCAGGCCCTTAGTCTTGTCACAGCTGGATGAGAATGACTGAATCAAAGTTGGCAGATCCATGATCAATATTGCGCTAGCTGCAGAGGATATCTAACCGCGAGTAACTACTGAAATGGATACAATAGAGATGAATGCCGTCCAGTTGACTATTGTACCATGAAATATTGCTGATTTGGCATGTAGAACAAGGGACATGATGGAGTAAGTCATCTGCCAATATTTAA